>NC_135328.1:162335702-162638733 GCF_023851605.1 Tamandua tetradactyla
GCCCAAGAAATCCCGCTGCTGAATCTGGAGGAAGCCAAGCCTCTGTAGAAGCACAGCCACAAAAACCTCCATTTCCTCCCCTTTCCTCTTTTTCCATGAGCCCAGTGAGCGACCTCTGCCTTGACCCGGTTCTCCTGAGCTGGGGGCCTATTTTTAGTAGTCAGAATTTGTTAATTAATGCCACAATTGGTGTTTGGTTGGACTCAGCCCCTGCTGCTATTAAAGTCTCTTTCCTTTTCCCTCTGGGAAGCAGCCTGTGGGGGAGGGGCAGTCGCCACGGCTTGGGGAACTCACTCTTCTGGGGAGGGTTGCAGCCGGTCCAGCTGGTCCAGACTGGGGTATGCTGTATATCCTGTCACTGATGTGTCTCTGGGAGCTGTTCTGTACTGTTCCTGGTTATGTAGTAGTTGTTCTGGAGGACAAACTAAAACGCGCACATTGCTAAGTCACCATCTTGGCCATACCTCCACAAAGGCATCTTTCCCTCATTTTTGAAGGACAATTTTTTTGGATATAGAATTTCTTGGTTGGCAGTAATTTAAATATAGCATCCCACTGTCTTCTCACCTCCATGGTTTCTGCTGAGAAATCTATGCGTAATCTTATTGGGCTTCCCTTGTATGTGATAGATTGCTTTTTCTCTTGCTACTTTCAAGATTCTCTCTTTCTCTTTGACCTCTGACATTCTGATTAGTAAGTGTCTTGGAATACGTCTGTTTGAATCTATTCTCTTTGGGGTATGCTACACTTCTTGGATCTGTAATTTTAAATCTTTCATAAGAGTTGGGAAATTTTCAGTGATAATTTCCTCCATTAGTTTTTCTCCTCCTTTTCCCTTCTCTTCTCCTTCTGGGACACCCACAGCACATATATTCATGCACTTCATAATGTCATTCAATTCCCTGAGTCCCTGCTCACATTTTTCCATTTTTTCCCTATATTTTCTTTAGCTTCTCGGATTTCAGAGGTTCCATCCTCCAGTTCACTAATCCTGTCTTCTGCCTCTTGAAATCTAACATTGTAGGTTTCCATTGTTTGTTTCATCTCTTCTACTGTGCCTTTCATTCCCATAAATTCTGTGATTCGTTTTATCAGACTCTCAATTTCTTCTTTTTGCTCATTCCTTGTGTTCTTTATATCCTTCTTCAATTCACTGATTTGATTTTCGATGAGGTTTTCCATGTATGTTCAAACATTCTGAATTAATTGTTTCAACTCTTGTATCATTTGAATTGTTGGTTTCTTCCTTTGACTGGGCCATATCTTCAATTTTCCTAGTGTGATTTGTTATTTTTTGCTGCTGTCTTGGCATTTAATTAGCTTAATTAGTTTATTCTGGAGATTGTTTTCATTTCTTTTACCTAGGATTTTCTTGCTGGATAAATTTGTTGTCTGCCTGTTCTTTGACATTCAGTTCAGCTTATTCTGGACCATTAGCTTAGGTTTTGTTTAACAGAGCAGAATTTTTCAGTTCTTGTTTTCTTGTTTCTTGCCCTGCCTGTATGGTGCCTTTCCCCGCCCATCCTTAGGAGGGTCTGCTTAGGCATTGTAGACCCCAGCCAGATTTTCCCAGACCAGACTGGCCTCCTGTCAGGAGGAAAGAGTCACCTGTGTCAGTTTTCCCTGAGGGTGAGACCCAGCAGGTTGAAAGACTTTCGTATGAAGTCCCTGGATGCTGTGTTTTTCTTATCCTGCTCTTTATGTGCTCTTGTCTCCCTGCAGGTCCCATCAGCATAAGATGATGTGGTACCTTTAACTTTGGCAGACTCTCCCTGCTGGGGGTGTGGTAGAGACAGAGGAGAGTTTATAGGCTGGCTTTAATGGCTTTGAATTTCCAGGCCCTGGTGTCTGAATTCCTTGAGGGAGGGATTCCACCTGAGTTGGGCTTCACTCCTCCTCTGGGGAAGGCACAGGCTCCAGACAGACTCTCAAACAAGCTTGTTTCTGCCTATGCCTGGGGCAGTTGTAGCCTGATAAACCCTACCACTGTATCCAAAGGCAGTTAAGCCTTTGTAGAAACACAGCCACGAAAACCTGTTTCTTTTTTTTTCTTTTTCTTTTAGCCCTGCCCCCTCGGCATGGGGGCAAAATCAGCAACCTCTGCTTTGACCAGGTTCACCTGAGCTGGGAACCTATTTTTAGTAGTCAGAATTTGTGAGTTAATTCAGCACTTGAAGCTTCTTTGCACTCAGCCCCTGCTGTTGGTAAAGTCCCTTTCCTTTCCCCTCTGGGAAGCAGCCTGTGGGGGAGGGGTGCTGGCTGCCATGGCTTGGGGAACTCACAGATCTTGGGGGGCTCACAGCTGGTCCAGCTGGTCCAGCTGGTCCAGACTGGGGTACGCTGTGTGTCCAGTCACTGACATGGCCCCAGAAGTTGTTCTGTAGTTTTCCTAGTTATTTAGTAGCTGTTATGGAGGACAAACTAAATCCCACACCTCGCTAATCTGCTATCTTGGCACCTGATCAGATAGTGAAATCTTGCTTATCTTTACTATCTTTTCCTTCAGATAATTTGAGGGCTTGGTTTAGCGCATACAGTGTGCAAGTTTGAGTTGACCAATGATTGGGCAACTAACTAACTTCCCTTATTTCACAAATTAGTCTGTCCACAGTTGCATAACCTTTGTGCCTCTTTCCCTCTAGGACCATAGAAAACCCATCTGTGAACAATTTTTCCCCTGAATGTAAGGGGAGATCCCCTCGGTCAGGCCAAACTTGGGCTTGCTACCCAATTAAATCCAAACATTCATGTGCAGAGGCTTCCGTCTGTTCAAGCCCTTTCCAAAGATTGGCGTCTAGGTTCAAGCTATTGTCTACAGTCAAAAACCAAGTCATCCTTCTTCATTAAGATTGCCTCATACTTCAGGATTTGGAAATCAGTCAGCCACTTCCCTGCCCTTTGGGATAAAATAGTCCTGACCTGATGAGGGGTGCTGACCACTAATGCCCCTCCAAAGGTTTGTTTCCTGCTTTCTTCTACTATGAGAGTGGTTGCCACAACCGCCTGAATGAACCTGGGCCATTGTCTGGAGACCGGGTCCAAAAGTTTAAAAAGAAAGGCTACGGGTCTCCTTTGTCCTCCCTAGGTTTGGGTTAGTACTTGTAATGCTGTTCCTTTATCTACTCTAACAAATAGATGGAAAGGTTTCTCAATGGAGGGGAGGGCCAGAACAGGAGCCTGTACCAGTGCCAGTTTGAGCCTTCTAAAGCTTCTATTTGCCCCTCCCTCCATTCTGATTTGTCAGGCTTTTCCTCTAACAGTTTTTGGTATAACCTTTTAGAAACTATCCACAACCTATGGTACCCCACTAATCCTAAGAACTTCCTTAGTTCTCTCTTTGTCTGCGGAAGAAGCAATCCAACTATGGCCTGAATTCTCTCTGGATTTATTTTCCCTTTTCCTTCACTTACTAGATGACTTCCCTTTTCACAAACTGTAGTTTATTTTTTGATACCCTTAGTACTTAGTCTCCTAGGAAGTTCAGCAGGTCTTTTTAGCCTGGGTAACCACCTGTTTTTCTTTACCCAATATTAACAGATCATCTATGTCCTGTAAAAGGGTAATTTCAGATGGAATTGAAAACCTTTCCAGCACCTTTTCTAGTTCCTGCCCAAAGAGACTGGGAGACTGTGAAGCCCTGGGGTAGGACTGTCTGCCTATATTGCTGCCTCCTTCCAGTGAAGGGATTTTCCCTTTCAAAGGCAAACAAGTCCCTGCTCTCTGGGTCAAGAGGGCAGACCCAAGAGGCATTCTTCAGTTCTACTACACTGAACCACTTATGATGATAGGGAATCCTGCTAAGGAGAGTATGAGGGTTAGGGACCATGGGGTGTCTAACTTGAACAATTTGATTGTTGGCTCTCATGTTCTATACCATCCTCCAACTGCCATCTGCTTTCTGGATGGGAAGAATGGGAGTGTTGAAGGGGAACAAACAGGTTTCCAAGAGCCCATCTCGAAGGAGATCTTCAGTAATGGGCTGAAATCCTCTCCCTTTCAATGGGATGGGTTACTGTTTTTGACAAACCCCTCCCCCTTTTCATTTTAACCTTTATAAGGGGAACTTGCAAACATCCCCTCTGCCCCTGTTTCTCTCCATTGTTCATACTCTTTCTTGGATATCTTTCTCATCTTCCTTGGTAAGCAAGGCTAAGATGATGTCTATTTGGCCATCCCTTACCTGCAGGTCCAGTCCCATGGGTACTATCAGGTCTCTTCCCAATAAGTTACTCCCAGCCTTTGGAATGTATAGCAGGGGTCTTATAATTTGGTTCCCTTCCCAACAGATATTAGTAGGTTTGAAAATGGGGACTTTAAATCCTTCCCCTTTTACTCCTGACACTGTGAGGGAACTACCAGAGCATTCGATCCCCTTTGGGATGTGCTTCATAGAAGATTGAGCTGCCCCAGTGTCTACCAAAAATGTAATTTCTTCATGATGGGGGCCAACCCTTATATTTACCAAAGTCCTGGTGGGCTCTTGAGACAAGGAGCCTCTCACCTCCCTAATCTTCAAAATTCGTCAGGGGTATCACCCAATCTTCTTTCGTTAAACTTGGGCACTCCCTTTTAAAATGACCAGGTTTCCCACAATGATAACATCCTGCAGAGTCCTGTGCCCTCCTCTCTCCTTTATTCCCTCTGCCCCAGACTCTTTCTCTACTTAGCCTCTCCCCCCTGCTTTATCTCTAAACTCTTCTTGACCTTATGGTTGATCATGCTTATCATGACTTTAGCTTTCTGGTTCTCTTTTCTCTTCCGTTCTCACAAATACTTTCTGAGACTCTCTCAATAACTATTTCAGTGGTTTATCCATCCATCCATCTATTTTCTGGATTTTTTTCTGAATGTCAGGCCAAAACCCCTTCACAAAGCTGACTTTTAATATTCTTTGGGACACGGGACTATCCTGTGTATCCATTCCTTAGTATTTCCTTACCTGGTCTCTCAACCTTTGTAAGTAAGCAGTAGGAGTCTCATCTTTTTCTTGAGCCACCTCAAAGGTCTTATTTAAATTCTGAAATTTGGGAACAGCCAGTTTTATCCCTTGTATAATGAGATCTCTTAAGATCCCTCATTTGTGCCCATCTTCCTGATCATTATTATCCCAATTGGGATCTACATTAGGGAATTTCTGCTTTGCTGCCATCACCCCTTACCCAAGTACATGCTGCCTCTCCCATTCTCCCATAGCTGCCCTCCTCGCCATTCCTCTTTCTTCCCCCATGAAGAGATTATTCAGGATAGACATAAGTTCGGATCGAGTATATAAGCTAGGCCCTAAAAATTGATCCAGTTGTTTGTCTAGCACTGCTGTATCATCTATTAATAATTTCATTTCTTTCTTAAAGTTCCTCACCTTTGTACTCGTTAAGGTGGTATTTACATAACCAATATCCCCTGGAAAGTACCCAATAGGTACTTCTCTCAGAAGGTACAGGGAATCAACAGGTCTTTTTTCTCACCCTTTTTCCTTCAGGAGCCCCTGGCAATGGAAAATCCCATTCTTCTTTCTTCTATATATCTTGTTCCAACTCCTCCCTCAGTAGTTAGTGGATTGCCACTGGTGGAGCACTTGGCCCTGATTGCCCCTCCTGCTCCCTGCGGGGAATGCGAGTTAGTTTCATTGGGCCTTCAGGGTCCAACAGTGCAGGAGCATAGGGTGGGGAAAGGCTCAGTAAAGGATCCCAGGCTTTAGCTTCTAAAAATTAGGCCTCTGCCTCTGGGGTTTTGACCTTTACAGGATAAAGAAGAATCCCCCTTCTCTTCAGCCAACATATCGCATAACCAGACTCTTCTTTAGAGAAGGGTTTCTTATCATTAACATAAAGCACTAGGTTGGTACAAAGCCAATCCTCATCTGTCCCGTATTTTGGCCAGAATACATCAGGTAGCACAATGCTTTCTTTGGTCCAAATACAACAACAATATTTAATCACTTCTGTTTTGCCCTTCCCCTTTGTCTGATCATTATTAGCCCAATATTTTAACATTTTCCCTTGTGGACTGTCCAGGGGAATGTCCCTGGGGGACTTGGGTAACCCCTCCTTTTCTTCCCCGGCTGGCCTACTGCCTCTATTTCCCATCCTGAGTCTTGCCTAGATTGCATTTCCTCAGCACCATTCCATTTCCGTCCGTCTCCAGCATGTTTTCCTCACAGAAAAAGAAAAGCTAACCATGGATTAGGACTCAGCACTTGCTTTGTACATCTCAGACACACACTCCACCTCAGACTCATCAGGATCCTTCCCAACCACCAAGGCAATACTTAACAGCCTTTTTTCTTACCTTGGTCCTTGCACAGAGTTGCCTGATCACTGTGAGGCAGCCTTTCCCTTTTCTCGTTCACAGTTGGTGGATTCAAGCATCTGGTCTTGGGTCTTTCTGGCTGTTGAAGGCATGCCCCCAACGGCAGAGTTTGAGACCGCTCAACAGTGGGGCACACCTTCCCTTTGTCCTTCCTGGAGGTCCTCGTCTGAAGCCTTGGATCCTGGGCCAGCCCCCAAAGTTGTTAGAAAGAATGCTGTACTTGAAGGAGAACAAACACTCATCTAATGGTGGAGGGGAAAAGAATTTATTCACGGTCTTGCAAGAGCAGGAGTCTAGCCAAACACAAAATGGTGGCTGGTGTGCCTAACAATAGAATGCTGAAATTATACCTATGCCTAGCTCACAGAACCTCCCCTGTTTCTCTGCTGATTGGATACTCCAGAGGTTACAGCCTATCTGGATAATCTAATTTGAACTTCCCACCAGAGTTTCCACCTTTGATTATATTTTACATTTGAATGACCCTGGCCATCAAGGATTTGACACCAGTTCCAAGCTTGTGTCAGAGGCCCTCCTTTCTCTCTGCCTGCATCACCTTGTGTGAGATCTAAACTTAGTTTGATTTTTACACTGCTGAAACTATGGCTTTGCCTTTTAAAACCTTCAGCTGATTGGATGAATCATCTGTTATTGCTGAAGGCAGTCTTCTCAGTTGATTGTAGTTGTAATCAGCCATAGATAGCTATCAATTTACTGATATTTAAGTCCATAGAATACCCTCAGAGGGCGGTGCAACGGTGGCTCAATGGCAGAATTCTTACCTGCCATGCTGGAGACCTGGGTTCAATTCTTGAAACCTGCCCATGCCAAAAAACAAAACAAAAAAAACCTCAGTAACAGGCCAGAGCGTCCCTGAGTAAATAACTAGGCACCATTACCTGTCAAAGTTGACACATGAACCTAACCATCACACCTTCTGTTTCAGTTTGCTAAATAAAGCTGTTGTAATGTAACATACCAGAAATGGGTTTTACAGTGATGATCACAAATTTACATTTCTAAGGCCATGCAAATGTCCCAATTAATGCATCAGCAGGACAGTACTTTTTCTGAAGAAAGGTTGCTGGCATCTGGGGATTCCTCTGTCAGATAACAAGGCACATGGCCAGTGTCTGCTGGTCCTTTGCTCTTGGCTTTTGTTACTTTCAGTTCTTGGTTCCAGAAGAATTTCTGTGGGTCCTCTCTTAGCATCTCTAGGGCTTTTCTCTCTCAGCTCTCTTTGGGTGTTTTTCTCTGAGCTTTCTGGGCTTTTTTTTGTCTTTTATTTTCATAATGGACTCCAGTAAATTATTAAGATCCACTTTGAGTTGGGTGGGTCATAGCTCAATCGAAACAGCCTAAGCAAAAGGTCCCACCTACAACATGTCCACACCCACAGGAATGGATTAAAAGAATATGGCCTTTTCTGGGATACATAACAATTTCAAACCAGCACATCATCCATCGCTAAAACTTCCATCAACCTAAATAGAAACTGTACAATTTAAGCAATGACTCCCCATTCCTTTCCCCTACCCTAGCCCCTGGTAACTTATATTCTAGTTTCTAACTCTGTGAGTTCTTTTAGTCTGATTATTTCATGTCCCTGCAATCATACAATATATGTCTTGTGTCTCGCTTATTTCACTCAACCTGATATCTTCCAGGTTCATCCATGCTGTTGCATATATCAGAATTTCATTCCTTTTTATGGCTGAATAATATTCCATCATATGCATATACTACATTTTGTTTGTCCATTCAGCAGTTGATGGATACTTGGGTTGCTTCCATCTTTTGGTAGTTGTGAATAAATGCTGCTCTGAATGTTTTTATGCATTTATCTGTTAGATCCCTATTTTCAGTTCTTTTACCTAGGAGTGGTATTACCTGATCATCTGATTATTTTTTATGTAACTTTCTGAGGAACTGCCAAACTGTTTTCACCATTCACATTCCCACCAACAATAAATGAGTGTTCCTATTTCTCCACATCCCCTCCAACACTTATTTTCCATTTTTTAATAATAGACATTCTAATGGATATGAGGTGGTGTCTCATTGTGGTTTTGATTTGCATTTCCATGATGGCTAATGATGTTGAGCATCTTTTCATGTACATATGGTTATTCATGTATGTTCTATGGAGAAATGTCTATTCAAGTCTTTTGCCCACCTTTTTAAAATGCAATTTTATTGAGATATATTCACACACCATATAAGCCATCCAAAGTATGTAATCAGTGGCTTATAGTATCATCGTATAGTTGTGCATTCATCACCACAATCAATTTTAGAACATTTTCATTACTTCAAAAACAAGAAAATTGAGAAAAAACCCCCAAAACATCCCATACCCCTTTGTTCCCCCCATTGTTAATTATTTTTGCTTTTATTTTATTATTCATTCACTCATACAGTGGATAAAGGGAGTATCAGTCACAAGGTTTTTGCAATCACATGGTCACACGATAAAAGCTATGTAGTTATGCAATCATTATCAAAGATCAAGCCTATTGTTACAGTTCAGTAATTTCAGGTATTTTCTTCTAGCTCTTCTAATACACTAGAAACTAAAAAGAAATATCTGTATCATGAGTCAGTAGTCATGTTCATGTGTTAAATCCTAATTTCTTTATTACACCTCCTCCCTCTCATTTGATCATTCTCTCAGTCTTCGGGGATATCTGGCTAATGACATTTTGATTTCTTTGTGCTGGAAAGGAGCATTGACCTAATGGGGTAGAGGAATGAAACTTGTTAATTTTCTTGCAGATACTGGTACCTCTGGGATTCAGGGCTTATCTGGTATAGGAACAATCCGGGGGCCTAATGTTTCTGAAAAAATAAATGTATTAAGAAAAACTTTTAGAGTCTTAGATAGAGCCCAGGGTATTTTTTAGGTTTTTCAGGAATACAATTGGTTGGGGCTTGGCATACTGAGGCAATTTGCAATATCTGGCTTAAGCTTGTATAAGAGTAACCTCCAGAATGACCTCTTAACTCTCTTAGCCACTGAAACTATTTTGTTTCATTTCTCTAACCCCCTTTTGGTCAAGAAAAGATTCTCAACCCCACGGATTTTGCTCCTTTTTTAACTGGGCTATTTGACTTTTGTTGTTGAATTGTAGGATTTCTTTATATATTCTGTATATTAAACCCTTATCGGATATGGGGGTTTCAATTTTTTTCTCTCCCGTTCTGTAGATTTTCATTTTAACTTTCATGATGACTTCCTTTGATGGGCAAAAGTTTTCAATTTTGATGAAGTCCCATTTATGTATTTTTTCTTTTGTTGTTTGTACTTTGGGTGTAAGGTCTAAGAAACCATTGTCTAATATAGGTTCTAAAGATACTTCCATATGGTTTCTTCTAGGAATTTTATAGTTCTTGTTCTTATATTTCTCTCTGCCTTAGAACATTTTCATTACTTCAAAAACAAGAAAATTGAGAAAAAAAACCCAAAACATCCCATACCCCTTTGTTCCCCCCATTGTTAATTATTTTTGCTTTTATTTTATTATTCATTCACTCATACAGTGGATAAAGGGAGTATCAGTCACAAGGTTTTTGCAATCACATGGTCACACAATAAAAGCTATGTAGTTATGCAATCATTATCAAAGATCAAGCCTATTGTTACAGTTCAGTAATTTCAGGTATTTTCTTCTAGCTCTTCTAATACACTAGAAACTAAAAAGAAATATCTGTATCATGAGTCAGTAGTCATGTTCATGTGTTAAATCCTAATTTCTTTATTTTATAGTTCTAAGGCAGAGAGAAAGGAGGGCCTCTGACGCAAGCTTGGAACTGGTGTCAAATCCTTGATACACATTGAGTTGATTTTTGTGTGTGGCTTAAGTTAGGGGTCCACCTTTGTTCTTTTGCATATCCAGTTTTCCCAGGGCCGTTTCTTGGAAAGACTATTCTTTCCCCATTGAATGGACTTGGCATCCCTGTCAAAAATCAGTTGGCCATAGATGTGAGAGTTTATTTCTGAAGTCTCAGTTTGATTCCATTCATCTATAATTCTGTCCTTGTGCCGATACCATGCTGTCATATGACATACAGTACCATCACTGTGGCTTTATAACTCATGTTTAAGGTTGGGAAATGAGTCCTCCAACCTCAGTTTTCTCTTTCAAGATTTTCACATGTACTGTCCCATGTAAATTTGATGATTGACTTTTCCATTATTCCAAGAAGACTGTTGGAATTTTGATTGGGATTGTATTGAATCTGTAAATCACTTTGTGTAGAATTGACATCTTTATATTTAGTCTTCGGTCCATGAACACAGAATGTTCTTCCATTTATTTAGGTCTTCTTTGATTTCTTTTGGCAATGTTTTATAGTGTTCTCTGTATAAATTCTTTACATCCTTGGGGAGATCTATTCCTAGGTATTTGATTCTTAGAGTTGCTTTTGTGAATGGAATTTTTACTTGATTTTTTCTTCTGATTCATTACTAATATATAGAATCACTATTCATTTTGCATGTTGATTGTGTTCTTGTCACTTTGCTGAATTTGTTTATTAGTTCCATTAGCTTTGTTGTGTATTTTCTGTGTATAGGATTGTCCTCTCTGCAAATAGGAAAAGTTTCACTTCTTTTTTTCCAATTTGGATGCCTTTTATTGTTTTTTTCTTGCCTAATTGCTCTGGCAAGAAGAAGTTCAGTACAGTGTTGAATACCATTGGTGATACTGGGTGTGTGTTCTTAAACTTAATCCATCCCTGTGGGTATGAACCCTTTGTAAGTAGGACCTTTTGATCAGTTTACTTCCGTTAAAGTGTGGCCCACCTCAATCAGGACAAATCTAAATCCTACTACTGAAGTCCTTTATAAGGTGAATAAAATTCAGACAGATAGAAAGCCACAAAGCTTGCAACCAGAAGCTAAACGTCACTGGAATGTGGAAGAAAAGGGGGAGACCAGGAGAGGTTACCCATGCATGTTGCTATATGACAGAAGACCCCAGGACCGAGGATAACCAGCAGCCAGCCCTAGAACACGTCAGTCTTCAGGGAGAAAGTATCGCCTTGATGATGGCTTGATTTGGACTTTTTCCTGGCCTCAAAACTGTGAGCCATTAAATTCCTATTGCTTAAGCCCTCCTGTTGCATGGTATTTGCTTGAGTAGCCTAGGAAACTAAAAGAGTTGCATCCTTGTCTTGTTTTGGAACTGTATTATAGAGAAACCTTTCCATCTTTTATCATTGAGTATGATGTTAGCAGTGGATATGCTTTTTATCATGTAGAGGAAGTTTCCTTCTATTCCTAGGTTTCTTAGTATTTTTATCAAGAAGGTATGCTGAATTTTGTCAGATGCCCTTTCTGCATCATTTCTATGAACGTGTGTTTTTTTCCCTTCCTTCTATTAATATGGTGTATTACATTAATTGATTTTTCTTATGTTGAACCACTCTTGCATATCTGGGATAAATTCTACTTGATCATGGTGTATAAAATTCTTTTAATGTGATGGATTCAGTTTGCTAGTAGTTTGTTGAGGATTTATGCATCTTTATAAGAGATGTTGTGTTGGTCTGTACTTTTCTTGTGGTATCTTTATCTGGCTTTAGTATGAGGGTGACAGTGTCCTCTAGAATGAATTAGGGATTGCTCTTTCCCTTTCAGTTTTTTTGAAGAATTTGAGCAGGATTGGTGTTAATTCTTCTTGGAATGTTCGGTATAATTCCCCTCTGAATCCATCTCATTCTGGGCTTTGCTTTGTTGGGAGGTTTTTGATTATTAATTCAATTTCTTTACTTGACAAATATCTCTTGAGGTCTGTTTCTTTTTGAGTCAGTTTAGGTAATTTGTGTGTTTCTGGGAATTTTTCCATTTCATCACAGTTATCTAATTTGTTGGCATACAATTGTTCATAATATCCTCTTACAATCCTCTTTACTTCTGTGGAGCCAGTAATGTCCCCCCCTTTCATTTCTGATTTTAGTTATTTGTGCCCTCTCTCTATTTTTCCTGTGTCAGTCTAGCTAAAGGTTGTTGATTTTTTTTGATCTTTTCAAAGAACCAAGTTTTGGTTTTGTTGATTCTCTTTATTGTTGTTTTTTTTATTTAATCTCCTCTCTGATCTTTGTTGTTTCCTTCCTTTGCTCACTTTGGGTTTAGATTTCTCCTGTTTTTCTATGTCCTCTAGTAGTGAGAGTACATCTCTGATTTGATATCTTTCCTTGTCAACACTGCCTTTGCTGCATCTCAAAAATTTTGTGTTGGGTTTTTGTTTTCATTTGCTTCAAGGTATTTTCTAATTTCCCTGTTTCTTTGAGTCATTGGTTGTTTAAAGTGCATTGTTTAATTTCAATATATTTGTGAGTTTTCCACTTCTCCCTCTGTTATTGATTTGTAGGGTCACTCCATTATGGTTGCAAGAGATACATTGAATGATTTCAGTATTTTAAATTCACTGAGACTTGTTTTGTGACCTAACATTTAATCTGTCCTCAAGAATGACCTGTGTAATACTTACCAAAAAAAAGAAAAAAAAAAGAATGACCTGTGTACACTAGAGAAGAATGTATTCTTCTCCTGTGTGCGGAGTGTTCTATAGATATATCTGTGAGGTCTTGTTGGTGTATAGTATCATTCAGGTATTTATTTCCTAATCAGTCTTTTGTTTGTATGTTCTGCGGTGTGTTGAAGTCTCCTGCTGTTAATGTAGAACCATTTATTTCTGTCTTCAGATCTGTCAGTATTTGCTTCTTAAATTTTTGGGCCTTGCTGTTGTTATATGCGTAAATGTTTATAATTGTTATGTCTTCTTGTTGAAATGATCCCTTTACCACTTTACCACACAATCTTTTTTTCTCATAACAGTTTTTGACTTGTCTATTTTATTTGATATTATTTTAGCTACCCAAGCTTTCTTTTCATTACTGATTTTATGTTTGTTTGTTTGTTTTTTCTTCTATCCTTTCACTTCCCACCTATTTGTGCCTTTGAATTTAACATGAGTGTCTTGTAAACAGCCTTATAGTTGGGTCATGCTTTTTTTGTCCATTCTGCCAGTCTTTGACTCAGAGGGCAAGAATAACACTCTGAAATTAGACACCCTGAAATTCCTGTGATGGTATTTTTTGAAAACAGTTGACCATGTGTGTGTGTACTCTCTTCTGCTCTATTGATCTATTTGTATAATATTTCAACACCACACTTTCTTGATTAATGTAGGTTTATTGTAATTGCTGAAATCTAGAAGTAGGAGCCTTCCAATTTTGTTTTATTTCATATTCTAGATTTTTACCATTTCCATATAAAATTTAGAATCAGAGAAGAATTGACAAAAAATTGAGTATTTCAAATCCATGAACATGGTGTATCTTTTCATTTATTCCAGTCTTTTATTTCTCTCAGCCATGTTTTGTAGTTTCTGATTTGGGGGTCTTGCACATATTTTGTTAATAAACATCACGAAATTATATGTTTTTTTGATGCTGTTGATAGAATTGTGATTTAAATTTTTAATGATTTGCTATTAGTATATAGAAATGCAATGAATTTTTGTTCAGGATATTTTTCTATATTGACCAAGAATCTTGAAGCCATGCCAAATTGTATGTTTTTTAGGATATCTTAAGGTTTTCTGTATTACCTGTGATGTTATCGTGAATAAAGACAGTTTTGTTTCTTGTTTTTCAATCTCTATGACTTTTATTTCTTTTTCTTAGTTTACTGGCTAAGAAGTTAGTACAGTGTTAACTGTAGAAGTGCTGTGGGTGAACATCCTGCTCTGTTTCTGATCTGAGGGGAAAATACGTCATCATTGAACATGATATTAGCTATAGATTTTTCCTGGATGCCTTTTGTAAGAGGAAGTTTCCTTTTTCTTCACTTATTTTCTTATTCCTGTTCTATCAATAACTAAGAGAGGAAGGCTGTAATCTTTAGCTATACTTGTAGATTGTTTATTTTTTACTTTGGTTCTGTAAGTTTTTGCTTCATGTATATTGATGTTTGTTTTTAGGTCCACATATTTTTAGAATTGTTTTGTTGTCTTGATGAGTTGATTCTTTTATCATTGTAAAATATTCTTTTTTATTTCTAATCATGCTGTTTGTCTTGAAGTCCATTATTAATATTTCATCTTCTGTTTTCTTATGATTAGTGTTTGTATGGTATATTTTTTCATCCTTCTACTTTTAATACAACTGTGTCTAAATATTTAATATGTCTGTCTTGTAAACATCATATAGTTGGGTCTTGCTGAGTGTTAATCCATTTATATAAGGTATTTATATGGGAGGGTATAAATCTCTTATCTTTTTATTTGTTTCCTATCTATTCCATCTGTTCTTTGCTATTTTTTTTTCTTTATGGGTTTCTTTTGGATGAAGTGATTATATTTTAGTATTTCATTACCCTATTAGTTCTACCTTTTACAAAATTTGTTTAGCCGGCAGGCTATTGTTTACATTTGCGTCTTTAATCTCACATATAAAAATTGTAACAATTCCCATATAACATAAGAATCTTACACCAGTATACTTTCATTATTCCCTTCCTGTCTTTTTTATATTTAACTCCACATCTGTCATAACCCCCACAATGCATTTGTTATTTTTTTTGTTTTAAGTAGTTCAGTTACCTTTAAAGAAATTCAGTATAAAAAATTTCTTATACTTATGCCTGTATTTAATATTTCCAGAGCTCTTCATTCCTTTGTGTGATACAATATTTTTGTAATTGATTTCATTTTCTTCCTGTCTGCAGAAATCTTGTAACATTTGTGTATTGTAGGTCTTCAAGTGAAAATTCTTTAAGCTTTTGGTAGTGTGAAAATGACTTGACTTTACCTTCATTTTTGAAAACCTTTTTTCCCATTAAATGTAGAATTTCAGGCTGGATTTTTTCCCTTTAATCCCAGGATCAATAATATTGTTCCAGTATCTTCTGGCCTGCATTGTTTCTGATGAGAAATAAATAGTAATTTTTTTTTCATTCATTACTATTCTGTATATAATGTCTTTTATATCTAAATGTTAATTGATTTTTAGAAATTTGACTGTATTGTGCCTTGGTGTGGTTTTCTTTGTTTTTGTCCTCTTTGTCTTATATTGTGCTTCTTGAATATGTGGGTTTACATTTTTAAAAATTTGAAAATATTTAGCTACTATTTCTTGAAATATTTTTTTCTGATCCAATCATTTTTTTCTTCTACATATAATACTCCAATTATATATGTTAGACTGCTTGATGTTATTCCTCGGGTCACTGAGTCTTTGTTCATTTTTCTAGTCTTTTTTTCCCTCTCTTCAGATCAGCTCATTTCTATTTATGGGTTTTTATGTTTGCTGACATTTTCTTTTGGTATATAATCTTCTGTTAAGCCCACTAGTGAATTTTTTATTTTAATTATTGTACTTTTTCAGGTTCCCCTCCCCCCTTGTTTTTATACTTTACATTTTTCTACTCAAATTTATTATCTGTCCACTTACTATGTTCCTCTTTTCCTTTAAATCTTTGAAGCTATTTATAATAGCTTTTTAAAAGTCCTTATATGATAGTTTTAACATCTGAGTTATCTTGAGGTCTTTCACCATTGATTTCCCTTTTTCTTGCTCTTTTTACATCTAGGGTTTTTTTTTTTTTCCTGTTTTATGCTACACAGATGTGGAAGATATGTTGTCAGGAGACTTCTGTTCTTTTAAAGGGTATTCTGTTTTGTTTTGATAGGCAGTAGATCCTTTTGATCCTGTCAATCTTTTTTTTTTTTCCTTTGTTAGCACTGGCCTCTGATTGATTTCTTTCTTCCTCTGCCAACCCTTCATTTCCCCATAGACATAAGACATTACCCTACTCTAGTGTGTGGTCTTTATTCGTAAGACTTGTTTCTTTCTGGTCTCAGTCAAAAGCCTATGTTATTCAGTGAGGTTTTTCCATTCTGGCTGGGCTCAACTCCAGTATTTCCTGTCCCAGTGTAATTTTACATGTATTTATTTACCTCTCAGCACTACTCTCTATTTGGCTTAGCAGAGTTTTGTTCAGGTGCATAGACAACTTAACCCTCAACCGAGGATCTCCAAGGAGCCTCTACATTGATTTCTAGGTCTTTGCTTCTTTCTAGTACTTCACCTCACAAATTCCATCCACTTCTGCAGCACTTAATTCCTTTTCTCAACTAGGCTTGCTGTTCTCTGCTTGGGGTCCATTTCTGGTCAGAAAGCTCCTGTTTTGTGATCAAAAGACTGTGGGGATCATCTTATAGGTTTTTCTACTCTTAAGAATTGTGGTCTTGTACTGCTTGTTTCTGATACCTGAAAACATTTGCCTCATAAATTTTGTCCAGTTTTGTAGTTATTTATGGTGGGAGGGAATGCCCAATGCCAATTATTCTGTCATTCTGGAAGTGGAAGTCCCCACATGTGTGATTCATGATTTTTTGTCCACATTTTATAAGAAGACACCAAGACATTTCTCAGAAGCTTTATGTACATAATGGGAGAGTGGTATTCACTGCAATACAGTGGGGGCAGTGAGCTAGTTTTTTCTTTGAGGAAACCTCAAATGGAATGTCATTTTCTCTGTGGCCATTCAAGTATTTTTGCAGAAGAAGCCTGTAAAGCTGGCTGCCATTGTTTTGGGGCTGGGAGTGGTAGGGGATGTGGAGATTTTTTCATTCATTGTAGAGATTTTGAACTTAATTCTTTCTTATGAACCATATACTTCAATCCTTCTTTCCTGAGTACCAAATGCTGTACCTTTTTGGGGTCCTTGAACTGTGGGTATTTAAATCAGCTATCAAAGAAGTAGCATATTGTAGCCATAATGTGTGTGAAGCAGTATAGTAATACTGTGTGTGAGCTCTGGAACTAGACCACCGAACTTTGAGAAACTTCTTTACTAGAAACACTACTAGCTGTGTGACCTTGGGAAACTCATTTATCCTTTCTGTGCCTCAGGTTTTCTCATCTGCAAGACTGGAGCAATAATAGGATCTATTTTAATTACTACAGTTGAAGTCCTTAGACTCTTAGAGCTTTGGTCTTTTAATATTTTATATCCAAATTTCTGCCTGTTATTTTCCTTTAAGTATTGAAACCTGATATATTCAATATTAAATTTTTCATAACCCCTCCCCCCAATATATTTCTCTTCCAGCTTTCCTTTTCCCAATAAATATACCAGTTGCTTTTGGGAAAAACCTGGGGGTCTTCTTTAATACCTTTCTTCCTCTTATGATTTATATCTAGTCTTTCGGCAAGCAGTCTATAAAATATATCTCATGTGTTTCTATATTAACTGCTAGTATCTTTACTTGGATTTCTGCACTATCCTTATTACAGGTTTCATTGACTCCACTTATACTTCCTTCCATTCCATTCTCTATCCTACCACAAATAAGACTCATATATAGTCAGCCAGAATATCTACTTCCTCAAAATAAGACCTAAATGGATATTAGCTGACATTTGCCTCTGGGCTTTTTTGTTTCTGGACTGACCAACCCCCTGCTTCTTATTGACACATTCTTTTTCATATTTGTTAATATAGTAAAGCAGAAGACACGTCTTAAAAAACCCAGTTGCCATTCTTTAAGTTAAAATAGAAAGCTCTTTTGAGATTTATTATATTTTCATTTATTAATTCAGTAGATATTTAATATGTGCCTACTGATCTACCAGGTTTAGGGATACATAATACCCTTATGGAGGTCACAATTTAAGAACAGAGACATTAAATAATTTTAACAAAATTTGAAGTATTATAATAAAGCCATGGCACATCCCATGGGAGAATATGGCAGAGATGTAAGTTTGTTTAGGGATCAGAAGTCATTTAAGTTATAAAGCATAACTCCCTGAGGAAGAAATAAAGTAGAGATCTGAAAGATTAATAGTAATTATCCTGATGAAGATGTTGGTGGGGATTTTTTTGGCAAGGTTATTGGCATGTTCAGAGGCAAAAGAAATGATAGCCTTTTCCAGGAACTGATCCTTTAGTATGAATAAAATGTAGAGAGGTCAGGAGGAAATAAAACTGAAAAGGTAGGTAGAGACTTCTTTATTAGCATTTTTAAGGATCTTAAACTTTTTCTGACTTAGTGGTTAGGACCTTGGGCTCCAGAGTTAAACAGACCTATGTTTGAACTTCTGTCTCTTCTGTATGACCTTATACAAATCGCTAACCTCTTCAGGTCGGTTTTCTAATCTGAGAAACTGGAATAATGACAGTGCATACCTCAGCAGGTTATTTTGAATATCCTAGACTTGATTCTTATTTGTGGTGTCTATCCTATTTTTGTACATTGATGTCCAAGACTCTCTTGACTTCTTGTCATACAATTTTCAAATTATATAATTTGAAATCTCCTTTTCTTAATTCTAGCCTTACTAGGGAACCTTCTGATTATAGCCTAGTTCCTTTGTAGTTTGCCTAAAAGGGAGAGAATGTGTTGTCGTGAGTACACTAATACCCTGTGCCCTTAATAGTTTTGACAGTTATAGTTGTCATTGAAAATTGTTGTTGGCATTCTAATTTTATGGCGATCTTGTGAACTTGGTTAATTGTGACTTATCCTGAGAAATGTATCTATTATTAATGTACTACCTGATGATTTCTGAGCTTTCAAGGCTACTTAGACAATGGAAAATTCACTAAAATACAATTACTCAAGAGGCCTCTCTAAAAACAAGGAGCTGGCTTTCCCTAGGTGTTCTGTGCTTCGGATTTACTGTTAGCTGTGAGTGAGTTTATTTTGCATATTTACATTTTATAATTGTTTTACTTTTTCTTTTAGAAGTTATTTATCAGCATATACAGAAAGATTAATATAGGGGTAGTAAAAAGTGTGAATTAAGCCCAGAATAACTATCCATTCTTGTCCTTTTATCAGTGATAAAAATATATCCTGTTAAGCGTTTGTTGTTGGGTGTGCAGATTCATTTGTCAGAGCAGAGACTTTGACATTTCCTAGTCATTTGCAGAAATGACTTGTTTATTTGATTTTACGTGCAATTAAACTACCCATTTTTATTTTTGAATATATCTATTTTTTAAATTAAAAAAGAAAACCAGTTTTCTTTAAACTGGGGCAAACAGCAGTCTCCTAGTAGGGCATTGTATATGATTGCTTTTGATTGTCGTAGTGATTGGGGAGGCAGGGGATTACTGATATTTAATGGGCCAGATGAGGGGCAAGGATGTTAAATACCCTGTAGTGGTCTAGACAGATTCCTACAGGGAGGAATTGTCAAGTCCCCCAAACCTGTAACTGTCTATATGGAGAAACACTGCCTGCTGGGTTCTTCAAATAACATCAGATAACCATGCAGATAGCACCATCTAGTGAGAGAATTAGGTAGTAAGCAAAGTCAACTTTCATCACAGAAAAAAGAGAAAATTCAAAATTCTATACTTTCTGTTAAATAATAGATTGTAATATAAAATTTTCGAACAGGGAGGAGAATTGAAGATAATTCAATCCACCATCTCCTTTTACAGATAAGTAAACTAGAGTCTAAAGAGGTGAAGTGATTTGACCAATAATACATAACCCAGTTAGTAGCCACAACTTGGGTCTCACAGTCTTCCAGGTTAGTAGTCTGAGCCTTCATCACAACAAGCCGATTGTCTTATGTTTTACTTAAGTTAATGTCTTCTTTGTTTAGTGATGCATTTAAAAAACAAAAAAGTAGTAAATGAGAACATCTAATTTAATAGGCATGTTATTAAGTAAACTTTTATAGTGCACAGATTATGCATGCATCTTATTTTAAAACAAATTGTATCACTCAGAGAAATGAGACAGGCTTTATTTTATTCATTAAAAATTTTCAGTTACTATGATTTGAGGTCTAAGTGTTGAGTCTTATGATAAAACTTTACCTAACAAGGAAGAAAAAATTATACATGAACATTTATTTAAAACTTAATTATATTGGCGATGAACTGACATGTTGGCAATCAACAGAAAGATTGGGTAAAGAACATTCAACTACAGTGAAATGAACTACAATAATTTAAGTCTTCCTTTTCTTCTCTATATTGGGGCATGTAAAGTAGTTTTGATAATTCAATTGTTTTTTGTGTGAAAGGGGGGCAAATATTGAGGATGGTTTTGTTAAAGCCATCATGAAACTGTCCTATTCAGTTGGAAAAGAATAATTTCTAATTATATATTGGAAAAATATTGTTTAGAGAAGCAATGGGTTACAAAATAAAGTAAACTTTAATAAATGTTGCCATCAGCAGTATTAAGAAAATGATGAACCTATGAAAATTTGTGAGGCCAGAATTGAGCCAGTTTCCAGGTAGATGATGACTCTAATGCTAATATTGACAGCAATAACAATGATAAAGCTAATATTTTTTGATGTGCTGGACACTGTTCTGAGTGTTTTACATATGTTTGCTCTTTTAATCGTTCACTACAACTCTGTGAGGTATGGATACTATTATTGTCTTCATTGTACAGTTGCAGAAACTAAGGGATTCAGAAATTAAGTATTTTGTCAAAGATCTCATAGATAGTAAAGTCTTCCTCCTAAGGTAGAGGTACATTCATTTCTGAAATGGAACTTTCTACCATATTTTAACTTGATGGAAACATTTTTGGTCTCCTGCAGCATTGCCCTTAGAATAATGACCATTTTTCTATCTACTTTGGTCCATTTAAATCTCATCTTCTAATAGCCTTAGCATATTCTAGCTTTCTGCTACAGTTCTTTGTGTTATTATCTCATTATGATTATTTTACCTACTACATGTCTGTGGAATACAGGACAGAATGCCAAAAAACCTCTACAAGTGTAGGGTGTTAATGGCATTCCAAGAAAAGATACTGCTAATGTCAGAATTTACCTTATGGAGGAGCAGTGATGGGCAGGAGTTCTGTTGGGAAGTCTAGGTAGATAGAAGCAGCAAAATTCAGAGATTCTTTTTATCTTTGTATTTCTAAGATGTATTTTTAATGAAAATTTTGACTACGAATAGGGTATTCCTGGTCTAGATTTATTTATAAAGTTATTTGTAGCATTGTTTGTCATTGAGAATTATTTAAATTATAAGAACAGCTCTTGGATGCTAGTTGATACTACTATACTGTAAATGATAATCATATGCTACTGATTTTCAAATTTGAATCATAGCAAATTCTTTGTCAATTAATGTCCTTTAATGCATATTCATGTTTATTGATGTTATAGGTTGAATTAAACTAGGTTGTTCTTTACTTGTAAATTCTTGATATCATCCCTTATGATCAAGCATAGCATCCTGCAATAACCATGATACTCTTTTGATTGCTTACCAGGGGAAAGGAAGAGTAGAGCAGCTATTATATGCTGGGTTCTGGGCTGTAGGTTTACAATAGTTAGCACATTTAATCCCGTGATTAGTTTAGTTTCTTCTATTCTACATGCCAGGTATTGCTTTAAAGATTGTCTACAGTGGTGTTTCTTAGAGATCAAACAGAAATATTTTAGTTGTTGTTTGATTAACACTTTTAGGCTAAAGAAGTTTCATATAAATATGGTTTTTGGTATGTGTTTCAGTTTGCTAAAACTGCTGGAATACAATATACCAGAAATGGGTTGGCTTTTTCAGGGGCTTTATTAGGTTACAAATTTACGGTTCTAAGGCCATGGAAATATCCCAATTAAGGCATGAAGAGGAAGATACCTTCCCTGAGGAAAGGCTCCTGGCATCCAGGCTTTCTTCTGTCACATAGAAAGGTACATGGAGACATCTGCTGGTCCTTTTCTCCTGGTTCTTGTTTGAGTGCTTGTCTCCAAATGTCTCTGAGTATTTCTCGCTCTCCAAACTTCTCTGCCTTTTATCGTCTCATAAATGACTCCATGAAATATTAAGATCCACCTTGGATGGGCTTGGTCACATCCCAGTTGAAATAGGTGGTCTCACCCACAATAGGTCTTCCCCCACAAAAATGGATCAAAAGAACATGGTCATTTCTGCAGTACATAACAGATTCAAACCAGTACAGTGTATATGGTAGATAAACTTGTATAATTAAATAATGTATACCTTTATAAAGTCTATTTATTGAAATGTTTTTCCCTAGTTTTCAGAGCTCGAATTTTTTTTTAACTCTGCTCAATAAGTGGTATTAAAAAAAAATGACAACGTACAATTTTAGTTAGGATTCTTTCAAATCATTTTGTATTTTTATGAATTATTTTAGAATAATACTTTACTTGCTTTTCTCAGCTTATATTTATATTGTGGATATGTTGATCTGCTGTTGAGAGTCATATTCTATTGGGTTTTTAGAATCAGCATCAAATAATTATTTCTGTATATGACTTACATGTTACGTACATATTTTACACCATAAAACATATGGAACACCCATCTTACATAAATATATTCATGTGTGCTGCTCCAGAATATAGGAGGCTAGAGGGCTTAAATATTTTTTTATCTTCACAGTCGACTTTTTTCTTTCTTTTTTGTGAAAAATAACATGTATACAAAAAAAGCTGTAAATTTCAAAGCACAGCACCACAGTTAGTTGTAGAGCATATTTCAGAGTTTGACATGGGTTACAATTTCACAATTTTAGGTTTTTACTTCTAGCTGCTCTAAAATATTGGAGACTAAAACAGATATCAATTTAATGATTCAGCATTTATATTCATTTGTTAAATCCTGTCTTCTCTGTATACCTCCACCGTCACCTCTGATCTTTTCTTTAGGGGTATTTAGGCTATGGCAATTCTAACTTTTTCATATTGGAAGGGTCTGTCACTAATATGGGTTAGGGAGATCGAACTATCTAATGTTCTGGAGAGGCTGGGCTAGGTTTCAGGACTTATCTGAACCAGGGACCCATCTGGAGGTTGTAGGTTTCTGGAAAGTTACTCTAGTGCATGGAACTCTTGTTACATATTGCCCTAGGTGTTCTTTAGGATTGGCTGGAGTGGTCCTGGTTGGGGGTTGGCAGGTTCTGATAGGTAGCCAAGGTCTTAACTGAAGCTTGTGTAAGAGCAACTTCCAGAGTAGCCTCTCGACTCTAACTCTCTCTGCATTGATAATTAATTACACTTCTTTTCCCCCTTTGGTCAAGATGTAATTGTTGATCCCATGGTGCCAGGTCTGGATTCATCCCTAGGAGTCATCTCCCACATTGCCAGGGAGACGTTCACCCTGGATGTCGTGTCCCATGTGATAGGGAAAGGCAATGATTTCACTTACAGAGTTGGACTTAGAAAGAGTGAGGCCACATCTGAGCAACCAGAGGTCCTCCAGAAGTAATTCTTAGACATGCCTGTAGGTAGTCTAAGTTTCTCCACTACCTACATAAGCTTCACAAGAGTAAACCTCATGAACGAGAGCATGGCCTATTGATGTGGGTATCCCTAAATTTTGACACAGTATCAGGGGATGAAAAGGTTTAATAGTTCCATATTCTTTCTCCCATCCCTCAGGGGACTTTGCCAATACCTTCTGGTTAATATACTCTAGGATGTATCCAGGCATTACAATAATCTATACAGGATTAAAGAACTTCTTTCTTTTTTTTTTTTTTTTACATTTTTTTATTAATTAAAAAAAATTAACTAACACAACATTTAGAAATCATTCCATTCTACATATGCAATCAGTAATTCTTAATATCATCACATAGATGTATGATCATCATTTCTTAGTACATATGCATCGATTTAGAAAAAGAAATAGCAAGACAACAGAAAAAGAAATAAAATGATAATATAGAGAAAAAATAAAAATAAAAAATACAAAAATATATAAGAAAAAAATAAAAAAAACAAAAAAAACTATAGCTCAGATGCAGCTTCATTCAGTGTTTTAACATAATTACATTACAATTAGGTAGTATTGTGCTGTCCATTTTCTTTCTTTTTTTTTTTTTTAGAAATCATACCATTCTACATATGCAATCAGTAATTCTTAACATCATCACATAGATGCATGATCATCGTTTCTTAGTACATTTGCATCGGTTTAGAAGAACTACCAATATAACCGAAAAAGATATAGAATGTTAATATAGAGAAAAAAATAAAAGTAATAATAGTAAAAACAAAACAAAACAAAAACCTATAGCTTGGATGCAGCTTCATTCAGTGTTTTAACATGATTACTTTACAATTAGGTATTATTGTGCTGTCCATTTTTGAGTTTTTGTATCTAGTCCTATTGCACAGTCTGTATCCCATCAGCTCCAATTACCCATTATCTTACCCTGTTTCTAACTCCTGCTGAACTCTGTTACCAATGACATATTCCAAGTTTATTCTCGAATGTCGATTCACATCATTGGGACCATACAGTATTTGTCTTTTAGTTTTTGGCTAGACTCACTCAGCATAATGTTCTCTAGGTCCATCCATGTTATTACATGCTTCATAAGTTTATCCTGCCTTAAAGCTGCATAATATTCCATCGTATGTATATACCACAGTTTGTTTAGCCACTCGTCTGTTGATGGACATTTTGGCTGTTTCCATCTCTTTGTAATTGTAAATAACGCTGCTATAAACATTGGTGTGCAAATGTCCGTTTGAGTTTTTGCCCTTAATTCCTTTGAGTAGATTCCCAGCAATGGTATTGCTGGGTCGTATGGCAATTCTATATTCAGCTTTTTGAGGAACTGCCAAACTGCCTTCCACAATGGTTGCACCATTTGACATTCCCACCAACAGTGGATAAGTGTGCCTCTTTCACCGCATCCTCTCCAGCACTTGTCATTTTCTGTTTTGTTGATAATGGCCATTCTGGTGGGTGTGAGATGATATCTCATTGTGGTTTTGATTTGCATTTCTCTAATGGCCAGGGACATTGAGCATCTCTTCATGTGCCTTTTGGCCATTTGTATTTCCTCCTCTGAGAGGTGTCTATTCAAGTCTTTTTCCCATTTTGTAATTGGGTTGGCTGTCTTTTTGTTGTTGAGTTGAACAATCTCATTATAAATTCTGGATACTAGACCTTTATCTGATATGTCGTTTCCAAATATTGATTCCCATTGTGTAGGCTGTCTTTCTACTTTCTTGATGAAGTTCTTTGATGCACAAAAGTGTTTAATTTTGAGGAGTTCCCATTTATTTATTTCCTTCTTCAGTGCTCTTGCTTTAGGTTTAAGGTCCATAAAACCGCCTCCAATTGTAAGATTCATAAGATATCTCCCTACATTTTGCTCTAACTGTTTTATGGTCTTAGACCTAATGTTTAGATCTTTAATCCATTTTGAGTTAACTTTTGTATAGGGTGTGAGAGATGGGTCTTCTTTCATTCTTTTGCATATGGATATCCAGTTCTCTAGGCACCATTTATTGAAGAGACTGTTCTGTCCCAGGTGAGTTGGCTTGACTGCCTTATCAAAGATCAAATGTCCATAGATGAGAGGGTCTATATCTGAGCACTCTATTCGATTCCATTGGTCGATATATCTATCTTTATGCCAATACCATGCTGTTTTGACCACTGTGGCTTCATAATATGCCTTAAAGTCAGGCAGTGCAAGACCTCCAGCTTCGTTTTTTTTCCTCAAGATGTTTTTAGCAATTCGGGGCACCCTGCCCTTCCAGATAAATTTGCTTATTGGTTTTTCTATTTCTGAAAAATAAGTTGTTGGGATTTTGATTGGTATTGCATTGAATCTGTAAATCAATTTAGGTAGGATTGACATCTTAACTATATTTAGTCTTCCAGTCCATGAACACGGTATGCCCTTCCATCTATTTAGGTCTTCTGTGATTTCTTTTAGCAGTTTTTTGTAGTTTTCTTTATATAGGTTTTTTGTCTCTTTAGTTAAATTTATTCCTAGGTATTTTATTCTTTTAGTTGCAATTGTAAATGGGATTCGTTTCTTGATTTCCCCCTCCGCTTGTTCATTGCTAGTGTATAGAAATGCTACAGATTTTTGAATGTTGATCTTGTAACCTGCTGCTTTGCTGTACTCATTTATTAGCTCTAGTAGTTTTGTTGTGGATTTTTCCGGGTTTTCAACGTATAGTATCATATCATCTACAAACAGTGATAGTTTTACTTCTTCCTTTCCAATTTTGATGCCTTGTATTTCTTTTTCTTGTCTAATTGCTCTGGCTAGAACCTCCAACACAATGTTGAATAATAGTGGTGATAGTGGACATCCTTGTCTTGCTCCTGATCTTAGGGGGAAAGTTTTCAATTTTTCCCCAATGAGGATGATGTTAGCTGTGGGTTTTTCATATATTCCCTCTATCATTTTAAGGAAGTTCCCTTGTATTCCTATCCTTTGAAGTGTTTTCAACAGGAAAGGATGTTGAATCTTGTCAAATGCCTTCTCTGCATCAATTGAGATGATCATGTGATTTTTCTGCTTTGATTTGTTGATATGGTGTATTACATTAATTGATTTTCTTATGTTGAACCATCCTTGCATACCTGGGATGAATCCTACTTGGCCATGATGTATAATTCTTTTAATGTGTTGTTGGATACGATTTGCTAGAATTTTATTGAGGATTTTTGCATCTATATTCATTAGAGAGATTGGCCTGTAGTTTTCTTTTTTTGTAATATCTTTGCCTGGTTTTGGTATGAGGGTGATGTTGGCTTCATAGAATGAATTAGGTAGTTTTCCCTCCGCTTCGATTTTTTTGAAGAGTTTGAGGAGAGTTGGTACTAATTCTTTCTGGAATGTTTGATAGAATTCAGATGTGAAGCCGTCTGGTCCTGGACTTTTCTTTTTAGGAAGCTTTTGAATGACTGATTCAATTTCTTTACTTGTGATTGGTTTGTTGAGGTCATCTATGTCTTCTTGAGTCAAAGTTGGTTGTTCATGCCTTTCTAGGAAGTTATCCATTTCCTCTAAATTGTTGTATTTATTAGCGTAAAGTTGTTCATAGTATCCTGTTATTACCTCCTTTATTTCTGTGAGGTCAGTAGTTATGTCTCCTCTTCCATTTCTGATCTGATTTATTTGCATCCTCTCTCTTCTTCTTTTTGTCAGTGTTCCTAAGGGCCCATCAATCTTATTGATTTTCTCATAGAACCAACTTCTGGCCTTATTGATTTTCTCTATTGTTTTCATGTTTTCAGTTTCATTTATTTCTGCTCTGATCTTTGTTATTTCTTTCCTTTTGCTTGCTTTGGGATTAGTTTGCTGTTCTTTCTCCAGTTCTTCCAAGTGGACAGTTAATTCCTGCATTTTTGCCTTTTCTTCTTTTCTGATAAAGGCATTTAGGGCAATAAATTTCCCTCTTAGCACTGCCTTTGCTGCGTCCCATAAGTTTTGATATGTTGTGTTTTCATTTTCATTCGCCTCGAGGTATTTGCTAATTTCTCTAGCAATTTCTTCTCATTGTTTAGGAGTGTGTTGTTGAGCCTCCACGTATTTGTGAATTTTCTGGCACTCCGCCTATTATTGATTTCCAACTTCATTCCTTTATGATCCGAGAAAGTGTTGTGTATGATTTCAATCTTTTTAAATTTGTTAAGACTTGCTTTGTGACCCAACATATGGTCTATCTTTGAGAATGATCCATGAGCACTTGAGAAAAAGGTGTATCCTGCTGTTATGGGATGTAATCTCCTATAAATATCTGTTAAGTCTAGCTCATTTATAGTAATATTCAGATTCTCTATTTCTTTATTGATCCTCTGTCTAGATGTTCTGTCCATTGATGAGAGTGGTGAATTGAAGTCTCCAACTATTATGGTATATGAGTCTATTTCCCTTTTCAGTGTTTGCAGTGTATTCCTCACGTATTTTGGGGCATTCTGGTTCGGTGCGTAAATATTTATGATTGTTATGTCTTCTTGTTTAATTGTTCCTTTTATTAGTATATAGTGTCCTTCTTTGTCTCTTTTAACTGTTTTACATTTGAAGTCTAATTTGTTGGATATTAGTATAGCCACTCCTGCTCTTTTCTGGTTGTTATTTGCATGAAATATCTTTTCCCAACCTTTCACTTTCAACCTATGTTTATCTTTGGGTCTAAGATGTGTTTCCTGTAGACAGCATATAGAAGGATCCTGTTTTTTAATCCATTCTGCCAATCTATGTCTTTTGATTGGGGAATTCAGTCCATTGACATTTAGTGTTATTACTGTTTGGATAATATTTTCCTCTATAATTTTGCCTTTTGTATTATATATATCATATCTGATTTTCCTTCTTTCTACACTCTTCTCCACACCTCTCTCTTCTGTCTTTTTGTATCTGACTCTAGTGCTCCCTTTAGTATTTCTTGCAGAGCTGGTCTCTTGGTCACAAATTCTCTCAGTGACTTTTTGTCTGAGAATGTTTTAATTTCTCCCTCATTTTTGAAGGATAATTTTGCTGGATATAGGAGTCTTGGTTGGCAGTTTTTCTCTTTTAGTAATTTAAATATATCATCCCACTGTCTTCTAGCTTCCATGGTTTCTGCTGAGAAATCTACACATAGTCTTATTGGGTTTCCCTTGTATGTGATGGATTGTTTTTCTCTTGCTGCTTTCAAGATCCTCTCTTTCTCTTTGACCTCTGACATTCTAACTAGTAAGTGTCTTGGAGAATGCCTATTTGGGTCTAATCTCTTTGTGGTGCGCTGCACTTCTTGGATCTGTAATTTTAGGTCTTTCATAAGAGTTGGGAAATTTTCAGTGATAATTTCTTCCATTAGTTTTTCTCCTCCTTTTCCCTTCTCTTCTCCTTCTGGGACACCCACCACACGTATATTTGTGCGGTTCATATTGTCCTTGAGTTCCCTGATACCCTGTTCAAATTTTTCCATTCTTTTCCCAATAGTTTCTGTTTCTTTTTGGAATTCAGATGTTCCATCCTCCAAATCACTAATTCTATCTTCTGTCTCTTTAAATCTATCATTGTATGTATCCATTGTTTTTTCCATCTTTTCTACTTTATCCTTCACTTCCATACGTTCTGTGATTTGTTTTTTCAGTTTTTCTATTTCTTCTTTATGTTCAGCCCATGTCCTCTTCATGTCCTCCCTCAATTTATCGATTTCATTTTTGAAGAGGTTTTCCATTTCTGTTCGTATATTCAGCATTAGTTGTCTCAGCTCTTGTATCTCATTTGAACTATTGGTTTGTTCCTTTGACTGGGCCATATTCTCAGTCTTCTGAGCATGGACCGTTATCTTCTGCTGCTGGCGTCTGGGCATTTAGTCAGATTTCCCTGGGTGTCGGACCCAACAAGGTTGTAAGATTTTTCTGTGAAATCTCTGGGTTCTGTTTTTCTTATCCTGCCCAGTAGGTGGCACTCGTGGCACACGTTTGTCTCACGTGTTTGGAAGGGATCCCCCCGGTCACCGATCTCCGCGGCCTGGGGATTTCTGATCCAATTCTCTCTGTTGGTTCAGGGGCCGCGCGTGGTGGGGGCGTCAGCCGCCGCGGCTTGAGGGGACCCTGTGGCTGGTCGCCGGCCGCAGTGGGCCCGGGGAATTCGCCACCGGACCAGGAAGTCACCCGCAGGGGAGGGGCGTCGGTCACCTGCCGCCGTGGCCTGGGAAATTCCCCACTGGACCAGGAAGCTGCCCGTGGTGGGTGGCCACCGCGGCTTGGATAGCCCTCTGATTCAAGACTCGTAGCCGTGGACTCGAAGCCGAGACTTGAAGCCGCCTGCAAAAGAGGGGCGCCGGCCGCCTCGGCTTGGGAAACATGCCTCTCCGAGACTCTCAGCCGGCCCGGGAAGGAGGGAGGGAGTAGCTCCGGCCGCCGCAGCTGCCGCTGCTCGGGAAATCGCGCACCACTCGGGGATCTCACTGCAGCCGAGTCTCGCAGTCAGACTAGCCAGTCCAGACTGGGGTACGCTGTGTGTCCATTCCCTGCCGTAGCCCCGGGAGCTGTTCTGCACTGTTTCAGTTCACCTAGTGGTTGCTTTGGAGGAGGAGGAACTAAGACGCACGTACCTTACTAAGCCGCCATCTTGGCCCCATGTAAAGAACTTCTTTCTTATTCTGTGTTCCCTGTGTTTCAGCTGTTCAAATGAGCTATACAGATAGGTTGAATTAAATTATGTACTACAGAGATTTTCAATTCCAGACCCAATAAACCTTTCTTCCATTAGTCTCAAAGAGTATGTGTAGTTCTAAAATATAGACGTTGTCTTCCTTACCCCTGTGTTCTGATTACTTTAACCCGAACCTGTTTGGCTTTGTTCTCAACTCTACAAATCAGGTTATATATATAAAACAGCCTCTCAAAATCCAGAAATAAGAATCACCACTCCGCATTTAATGTGTCTGCTGTAAAAGTTTACAATCAAGGCCCTTGTTTTTTTTATAAGCATTTTCTAAAGATGACCATACCATTGTTGTTCTTTTGTTTCTGGCTTATTTTGTCTTACCAAATGTCCCACATGTTCCTTTACATTGTTCAATGCCCCATGACTTTGTTTTTTTTATAAGCATTTTCTAAAGATGACCATACCATTGTTGTTCTTTTGTTTCTGGCTTATTTTGTCTTACCAAATGTCCCACATGTTCCTTTACATTGTTCAATGCCCCATGACTTTGTTCCCTTTTGTAGCAGCACAACCTTCATTCATAAGTATACACCATCTGTATTAGTTAAGGTTCTCTAGAGAAACAGAATCAACAGGAAACACTCGCAAATAAAAAATTTATAAAAGTGTCTCACATAACTGTGGGAATGCAGAGTCCAAAATCCACAGGGCAGGCTGTGAAGCCGATGATTCTGATGGAGGGTCTGGGTGAAATCCACAGAAGAGACTTGCCAGCTGAAGTAGGAAGAGAGCCTGTCTCTTCTGAATCCTCTCTAAAAAGCTCCCAGTGATTAGATTAAGCATCACTCATTGCAGAAGACATTCCCCTTGGCTGATTACAAATGGAATCAGCTGTGGATGCAGCTGACATGATCATGATTTAATTCTATGAAATGTCCTCATTGCAACAGTCAGGTCAGCACTTGTCCAATCAGACAAACAGGTACCACCACTTGGCCAAGTTGACACATGAACCTGACCATGACAGTCCACACCTTGTCAACTTGGCTGCTATTCATATCACCTTAAACCATACCTAATTTCTAAATAAAAAACAATAAAGTACACATTTTTTCTTTCACCTAACAATACTCAACTGTCCTGCATATAACTGGAAACACATTAAATCTCTCCAGAATAGGGTGCAAGTCCTTGGGTAATATTCATTCTTAAACTTGATATCTCACAACTTAAATAGTATAACATGAACAAAATAGCATTACAGTCCTCATTTCTGTAACTGATCATGTGCTCATAGTTCATATTTATCACTACCTTCTTCCACTAACTATTCCGTGTTCCCTTTACCCTCAGCAAGCACTTCAGCTGGCCTTGGTTCTTTGCCTGGTTGGGTGACCCAAACTTTCATTCCTGGAGTTTCAGAGCCATTGGTAGTCCTGCCTGCATTGGGTTGTTGCAGTTTTCCATTGATTTTAATCACAGGGCATGGTAATACTAAAAGACGCCCTAGGGGATCTCCTATATTCCAGGAAAACTCTTCTTTACCTCCATTGTGTAGTTGCAGTCTTATTTCCCCTGATAGTCAGGGTCAATCATGCCAGACAATAATGTAATCCCCTTCTTGGCTTGAGATCCAGGGGCATGAGTAGCTCAAAGTGACGAGGTGATAGTCTTAGATTCCATTTCAATCGAATCATTGTTGCTTCTCCTGGTGGAAGCACCCCCCCCTTTTGAAACTAAACCCTGTAGACCAGAAGAGCTCAGGGTCGCAGGGACAGGAAGAAAAAATTTTCCTAGTGAGTCACTAGGGGTAATAGTGAGTGGTACCACCCCCATTTCCACCCCTTGGCTCCTGGACCCATGGATGCTAGCTATGGGAGAAACAGCACCATACAGCAGACACTGATTCAGAGCATATACAGCTTCCTGGAGAACATTATCCCAGCCCTTCAAGGTATTGCCACCTAATCAGCACCGTAATTGCGTTTTCAAAAGGCCATTCCACCGTTCTATCAACCCAGCTGCTTCTGGATGATGGGGAATATGGTAAAACCAGAGAATTCCATGAGCATGTGCCCATTCCCACACTTCATTTGCTGTGAAGTGTGTTCCTTGATTAGAAGCAATGCTGCATGGAATACCACGATGATGCATAAGGCATTCTGTAAGCCCATGGGTGGTAGTTTTGGCAGAAGCGTTGCGTGCAGGGAAAGCAAACCCATATCCAGAGTATGTGTCTATTCCAGTTAGAACAAATTGCTGCCCCTTCCATGAAGGGAATGGTCCAATGTAATCAACCTGCCACCATGTAGCTGGCTGGTTACCTTGGGGAATGCTGCCATATGAGGGGCTGAGTGTGGGTCTCTGCTGCTAGCAGATTGGGCACTTAGCAGTGGCTGTAGCCAAGTCAGCCTTGGTGAGTGGAAATCCATTTTGCTGAGTCCATGCATAACCTCTGTCCCTACCACCATGACCACTTTGTTCATGAGCCCATTGGGTGATGACAGGAGTTGCTGGGGAAAGAGGCTGACTGGTATCCACAGAATGGGTCATCTTATCCACCTGATTATTAAAACCTTCCTCTGCTAAAGTCACCTTCTGGTGTGCATTCACATGAGACACAAATATCTTCTTGTTTTTAGCCCACTCAGAAAGGTCTATCCACATACTTCTTCCCCAGACCTCTTTGTCACCAATTTTCCAATTATGGTCTTTCCAAGTACCTGACCACCCAGCCAAACTATTAAGAACAGCCCATGAGTCAGTATACAAATGCATCTCTGGCCAGTTCTTCTTCCAAGCAAAATGAACAACCAGGTGCACTGCTCGAAGTTCTGCCCACTGGGAGAATTTCCCCTCACCACTGTCCTTCAAGGACACCCGAGAAAGGGGTTAGAATGCTGCAGCTATCCACTTTCGGGTGGTACCTGCATAGGGTGCTGAACCATCTGTAAACCAGGCCTGAGTTTTCTCTTCCTCAGTCCATTCACTGTAAGGAACTTCCCAAGAGGCCATAGCTCTGGTCTGGGAAAGAGAAGGTAATGTGGCAGGAGTGGAGACCATGGGCATTTGGGCCACTTCTTCATGTAACTTACTTGTGTTTTCAGGACCTGCTCTGGCCCTATCTAGTATATACCATTTCCATTTTATGATTGAGTGCTGCTGCACACACCCAATTTTATAGCTTGATGGGTCAGACAACACCCAGCTCATGATAGGCAACTCAGGTCTTATGGTAACTTGGTGGCCCAAGGTTAAGTGTTCAGTCTCGGCTAAGGCCCAATAGCAGGCCAAAAGCTGTTTCTCAAAAGGAGAGTAGTTATCTGCAGCAGATGGTAAGGCTTTGCTCCAAAATCCTAAGGGTCTGCATTGTGATTCTCCTATAGGGGCCTGCCAAAGGCTCCAAACAGCATCTCTATTTGCCACTGACACTTCCAGCACTGTTGTATCTGCTGGATCGTACGACCCACGTGTCAGAGCAGCTTGTACAGCAGCTTGGACCTGTCGCAGAGCCTCCTCTTTTCAGGTCCCCACTCAAAATTAGCAGCTTTTCCAGTCACTCGATAAATGGGCTGGAGAAGCATACCCAAATGAGGAATATGTTGTCGGCAAAATCCAAAGACACCAACTAGGCGATTGCCTCCTCTTTGTTCGTAGGAGGTGCCAGATGCAGCAACTTATCCTTCACTTTAGAAAGTTTATCTTGACATGCCCCACACCACTGGAGACCTAGAAATTTCACTGAGGTAGAAGGTCCCTGTATTTTTGTTGGATTTATCTCCCATCCTCTGATACACAAATGCCTTACCAGTAAGTCTAGAGTAGTTGCTGCCCCTTAATCACTAGGTCCAGTCAAGATGATATCATCAATATAATGGACCAGTGTGATTTCTTGTGGGAGGGAGAAATGATCAAGGTCCCTGAGGACGAGATTATGACATAGGGCTGGAGAGTTTATATACCCCTGAGGTAGTACAGTGAAAGTATATTGCTGACCGTGCCAGCTGAAAGCAAACTGTTTCTGGTGGTCCTTACTAATAGCTATTGAGAAAAAAGCATTTGCCAGATCAATAGCTGCATACCACATACCAGGGGATGTACTGTTTGCTCAAGTGGTGATACCACATCTGGAACAGCAGCTGCAATTGGACTTACCCCCTGGTTGAATTTACGATAATTTACTGTCATCTTCCAAGACCCATCTGTTTTCTGCACAGGCCAGATAGCAGAGTTGAATGGGGATGTGGTGGGAATCACCACCCCTGCATCCTTGAAGTCCTTACGAGTGACAGTAATCTCTGCAGTCTCTCCAGGAATCCAGTATTGCTTCTGATTTACTATTTTTCTCAGTAGGGGCAGTTCTAGTGGCTTCCACTTGGCCTTTCCCACCATAATAGCCCTCACTGTGTGGGGATTCTGCCAGTCGCTCAGTATGTCTATACCAATTATACATTCTGGAACTGGGGAAATAACTACAGAATGGGTCCAGGGGCCCAATGGACCCACTGTGAGACGGACCTGTGCTAAAACTCCATTGATCACCTGACCTCCATAAGCCCCCACTCTGACTGGTGTCATTCTGAGTGACGTTTTGGGTCCCCTGGAATTAATGTCACTTCTGAACCAGTATCTAAGAATCCCCGAAATATCTGATTGTTTCCTTTTCCCCAATGCACAGTTACGCTGGTTAAAAAAAAAGGCCATTAGTCTCCTTGGGGAAGGCTTGGAGGAAGATTAACAGTATAAATTTGTGGCAATGTAGCAGGGTTCTCACCCAAAGGTAACTGGCCTCCCCTTCATTCAAGGGGCTCTGGATCTGTAAACTGTCTCAAGTCTGGAAATTGATTACGGGGCTGTGACTGTGTTTTTGTAATTCAGGTTAGACTTCTGTTCACTTGACCTAGAACTTTTTTGTTTATACATCTCGAACAAGAACTTAGTAGACTTTCCTTCTATTGTATTTCTAGGTACCCCATGATTTACTAGCCAATGCCATAAATCTCTGTGAGTCATATAATTTTGACGCCTGCTTTGAGTTTGGTATTATAATAGCCACGTCTACCCTGTCTTTGGCAATTGTGCTGCCACCTGGCTTCTGCCACCTCGGGATTCAGTCATTGCTGTTGTGTTTAAGGATTCCAGCTCAGTGACAGCAGTTCCTACAGTAATATCTGACCTACAGAGAAGTGCAACCACAAACCTCTTTAGGGATGATGGTGCTAGTCTCACAAATTTATTTCTCACTGTTCTGGTAAAAGGTGCATCCTCCGGACATTCCTGGGGTGTAAGAGCAGGCTTTGCGTGATAAATCCACTCTAACATTCAACTCTCTCTAAGCCCCTGGATCCCCTCATCTACTTTATGCCAGGGCAGTTCTGGCATCTCAACCTCAGGTAATGTTGGTCACCTTTTGATCCATGTTTCAACCCACCATCCAAACCAACTGTCAATACCTTTCCTAACTCCTCTGGTTATAACATTGAATGCAGAGTCTCTGCTTAGTGGGCCCATATCAATAAATTCAGCCTGATCTAGCCTTATATTCCTCCCACCATTAAAATCCATTTCCGCACATATTCCCCTAATTTATATAAATTGGTAAACTCACACAGTTCTTTTGGAGTATAATGTACCTCCTCATGTGGGATACTTTGTACCTCACCTTTAGGGGTCTGTTGGGACTTTAGTCAAATTATAGGTCTGGAAGAAATGAGAGGTTGTGGGGGTGGGTCATAAAAAGAATTAGAAATATCTTCCAAGCCATTTGCTTCAGGGCCTTCATTTGCAGTTTCATCTGATGAAACAGGATTACTCACTCTAGAGCTAATCCCTTCAGGAGGAGGTTGGGTGGCCAACTCCTCAAGGCAGACTGGAGATGGGGTAGTTATGTCCTCAGGGCAAACTATTACAGGGTTATCTGGAGAAGACTTAGCTTGATCTAGGGTTTCAACCTCACCCCTGACATCATTATCAATCCATGTGTCACCATCCCATTTTTCAGGGTCCCATTCCTTTCCAATCAGTGCCCTCACTTTAACAGCAGACACCATGCAAGATTGAGGTTTCAGTTTATGTTGTAAAGTTGCTACTCTAACAATAAGATTCTGAGTCTGATTATCAGAGATCTCAAGTCTACGGCTACAGGAAATAAGATTTTCCTTCAGGATACTAATAGAAATGTCTACATCTTCTCGTTTGAAGCTTAAGCCCATCCCTTTCACTCCTTAATGTAGCCAGTGTATCTAACAACAACCCACCAACATCTTTATACCACTTACTTCTACAAAACTCTGTACAAGTGTAAAAAACATTATCCCCCAGAGCCTGACTTCATATAATTGAAGCATTAGAAGAATCAAATGGTGATATTTTGAATATCTCTTTTGCCAACTCACTCCATGAATTGGAGTGATTAGGTTAAGCATCAGTCATTGCAGAAGACACTCCCCTTTGGCTGATTACAAATAGAATCAGCTGTGGATGCAGCTGACATGATCATGATTTAATTCTATGAAATGTCCTCATGCAACAGACAGGCCAGCACTTGCCCAACCAGACAAACAGGTAGCACCACTTGACCAAGTTGATACATGAACCTCACCATGACACCTTTGATTCCTATCTTTTTATTGTTTTTATTGGAAAAGGATGTTGAATTTTGTGGAATGCTTTTCCAGCATCAATCAAAATGATCATGTGATTTTTTCCCTTTCAATTTGTTAATATGCTGTATTACATTAAGTGATTTTCTGGTGTTGAACCATCCTTGCATTTCTGGTATAAACCCCAGTTGGTCATTGTTCTAGTTTGTTAGTTGCCGGAATGCAACACACCAGGGATGGATTGACTTTTAATAAAATGGGATTTATTTCATTATTTCTTCAGAGGAAAGGCAGCTAACTTTCAACTGAGGTTCTTTCTTATGTGGGAAGGCACAGGGTGATCTCTGCTGGCCTTCTCTCCAGGCCTCTGGGTTCCAATAACTTTCCCCAGGGTGATTTCTTTCTGTATCTCCAAAGGCATGGGCTGAACTGTGAGTGCTGAGATGAGGTATGCTGAGCTGCTTTTGCTGTGCTACGTTGAGCTGTCTCATTTAAGCACCAGCCAATTAAATCAAACATCATTCATTGCAGCAGGCACACCTCCTAGCTGACTGCAGATGTAATCATCAACAGAGAAGGTTCACATGCCATTGGCTCATGTCCACAGCAGAAGAACTAGGCACCTTCACCTAGCCAAGTTGACACCTGAATCTAACTGCCACAGTCATGGTGTATAATTCTTCTAATGTGTTGTTGGATTTGATTTGCTGATATTTTATTGAGAATTTTTGCGTCTATGCTCATTAGGGATATTGGCCTATAGTTTTCCTTTCTTATAGCATCCTTATCCAGTTTCGGCATTAGAATGATATTAGCTTCGTAAAATGAGTTAAGTAGAGTTTCTATTTCCTCAATTTTTTTGGAAAAGTTTGAGCAGGATTGGTATAATTTCTTTTGGGAGTATTTGATAAAAGTCCCCTGTGAAACCATGTGGCCCTCGGCTTTTCTTTGTAACAAGATTTTTGATGACTGATTGAATCTCTTTACTTGTGGTTGGTTTGTTGAGATCTTCTGTTTCTTCCTGAGTTAGTGTAGCTTGTGTGTCTCCATGAATTTGTCCATTTCATCTAAGTTATCTAGTTTGTTGATGTTTAGTTGTTCATAGTATCCTCTTATGGCTTCTTTTATTTCTTCAGGGTCTGTGGTAATGCACCCCTTCTTGTTTCTGTTTTGTTTATTTGTGTCCTCTCTCTTTTTGTTAGTCCTGCTAGTGGTCCATCAGTTTCATTGATTTTCTCAAAGAACTAAATTTCGGTTTTATTGATTCTTTATATTGTTCTTTTGTTCTCCCTTTCATTTATCTCTGCTTTAATGTTTGTTATTTCTCTTCTTCTGTTTGCTTTGGGGTTTATTTGCTGTTCTTTCTCAAGTTCCTTCATGTGTGCTGTTAAGTCCTCGATTTTTGCTCTTTCTTGTTTTTTAATATAGACATTTAGGGCAATGAATTTCCCTCTCAGCACAGCCTTTGCTGCATCCCATAATTTCTGATAAGTTGTATTCTCATTTTCGTTCATCTCCACATAGCTACTGATTTCTCTAGGAATTTCTCTTTTGACCAACTGGTTGTTTAAGAGAGTGTTATTTATTCTCTGTATATTTGTGAATGTTCTTGTTCTTTGGTGGTTATTGAGATCCAGCTTCATCCCCCATTGTGTTCAGAGAAGGTGCTTTGAATAATTTCAATGTTTATAATTCATAAAGACCTGTTTTATGTCCCAGCATATTTTTATCCTGGAGAATGTTCCATGAGCATTAAAGAAGAATGTATATCGTTGTGCTTTGGGGTGCAATGACCTATATATGCCTGTTAGTTCTAATACATTTATCAAGTTATTTAACTTCTCTATTTCCTTGTTGATCTTCTGTCTGGTTGTTTTTTTTCTATAGAGGAGAGTGGTGTATTGAAGTCTCCTACTATTATTGTTGAAAGATCTGTTGCTCCCTTCAACTTTGCCAATGTCCATCTCATGTACTTTGGAACACGTTAATTCCAAAAAAATAAACATTTATGATTGTTACATCTTCTTGGTGAATTGACCCTTTAATTAGTATATAGTGTCCTCCTTTGCTTCTTATGATGTATTTACATTTAAAATCTATTTTGTCTGATATTAGTGTAGCTATTTGTCTAAGATGAGTCTCCTGTAAGCAACATATAGCTGGATTATGTTTCTTAATCCATTCTGCCAATATGTATCTTTTAATTGGTAAGTTTCGTCCATTAACATTCAGAATTCTTACTGAAAGCCATTTCTTGAATCCATCATCTTATTTTTTAAAATTTTATTTGTCAGATTTTTATCTTCTTTTTCCTCTTTCTCTTTGTATTCTTTAAATTACCCTTAGTATACTCTTCAATTCTGTGCCCTCCTCCAGACCTTCCTTTCCTGTCTTATTTTTTCAGCCAGCAGAACTCCTTTTAATATTTCCTGTAGGGCCAGTCTCTTGTTGACAAATTCTTTCAGGACTTCTTTGTCTGTGAAAACTTTAATCTCTCCCTCAGTTTTAAAGGACAGTTTGGCTGGGTGCAGAATTTTTGACAGAAAGTCTTTCTCTTTCAGGAACTTAAAATATACCACTACTTTCTCGCTTCCAGGGTGCTAGTTGAGTAGTCTGAACTGAGTCTTATTTGGTTTTCCTTGTGTGTGATAGATTGTTTTTCCCTCACTGCTTTCAGGATTTTCAGCTTCTCTTCAACATTTGACAGACTGATTAGTATGTGTCTTGGGGAAGGCTTATTTGGATTTATTCTATTTGGAGTTTGTTGGGCTTCTTTGGCTTGTATATTTATGTGCTTTATGAAGGTTGGGAAAATTTCCACCATATATCCTCAAGTACTCTTCCTAGCCCTTTACTCCTCTCTTCTCCTTCTGGGAAACCAGTGATTCTTACATTTGCGTACTCTGTTTTGGCTTTCATTTCCCTGAGATCCAGTTCATATTTTTTCATCCTTTTTGCCATTTGCTGCTTTGAGTCTTTGAAGTCAGTTATCCTGTCCTCTATATCACTTATTCTTTCTTCTGTCTCTTCAAATCTGGTGTTGTATGCCTCTATTATGTTTTTTATTTGGTCAACAGAGTCTTTAATCTCTGTGCTATCTGCTATTTTTTCTCTTTATTCTTTCAAAAACCTCTTTATGCTCTTCTGTCTTCTTGATCTCCTTTATGTCATTTGCTATCCCACTTATTTTATGAAGTAGATTTGTAGGACCATCTTTTATTAGCTGTTCCAAAGTCTGCGTCACCTTTGGTGTGTGGGTGCACCAGCCTGGGGGGTGTAACCCTGATGTGCACTGGTCTAAGGCATGGAGCCCTTTTGTGCATGTGTAGAGCTGTGGCAGCAGGCAACCTTCATGGATTGGGGGCAGATGTGATCCGGCTGCACAGGTCAGCACTTTCTCAGAGCTGGGAAGTGTGGCTGAGGACTGCTGTAAACTGAGGTTCCCAGAGCTGAATGATGTGATATGGGGCCCATGCACATGTGTGGGTCTAGGAGTGCCATAAATGACGCGCAGAGCTCGGGGTGGGGGTGGGGGATGAGGCTGTGCGACACCATGGGCAGAGGGGCAGGGGTAGCCGGGGTACAGAGGTTAGTGCCCGCAGCCTTTATGTGCTGGCAACAACCTGCAGAGAACAGGGAGGAGGAAGTAGTGCTTGAGGTTTGCAGGAGAGGTAGATTGGGTTGCGATTGGGGTAGGGGTGTGGGGCAGGTACGTGTCTTGGGGGCTGGTGGGGTGGGGTTGCCTGGAAGATGGGGAATGGGAGTGGGTAACAGGGTTTGGGTGTGTGAAGTATAGGCTGAGTCACTGGTCATGGGGCTGTGCTGGTGAGGGTAGTGCGCCTGAGGAATGTGGCCTGGCTTACTTCCTAGTCCTTGGCTCCCATCTGTGCACTCCCATGGGCTCCACTCCTTCATGTAAGGCTCCAGCTTTCTCCCTCTCAGTTCCTCAGCCTTTGCAACTAGGGCTGCCCTTTGTGGTGTAGAAGGCTCTCCCAGAACAGCCACACTCCCAAATCACCACCTCACTCACCTTCCTGTTCCTTCTCTAATTTTTCCATGGGGCAGGGCTAATCTTAAGCTACTCTATTTGGTCCATACTTCCATTTTTGTATACATTTATGTTATATATTTCTATTTATATACATATATATGTATATATATATATATATATATGACAAAGTAATTTACTTGCTTTTCAAGTCAGAATACTCAGAGGTCTTGAAGAATTATGTTACTATAAAAATTGAGTAAAATTTACTACAATTTCAAATTATTTCTCTCCTCATTTTCCAAACATTTGAAAATATTTTAATGGTGTATTAAGAATTAATGTAGATTGGTTCCAGGAATATGGGAGAATAATATAGGTCGAGTTTGCCTCTGCTTCAAGCAACAACTTGGAAAGGCGACTGGGACAGCAATTCCAGGGTGTTAGTGACCTGGAAGGGTCTTCTGCACCACATAGGAAGGCCTGAAGAACTGAGGTGCAATAGCTGAAGCACTGAGATCCAAAGAACCAGAGACTGCCCAGCTAGTGCAAACAGCCTAACATGCCCCTTTCCAAATGGAAGCCTAGAACCCTCACAAGTGCAAGGACAGGGACACAGGACAAGGAATTAAGCCAAGCTGCATTCCTTGAATGCGCTACCCTCATGTGTGCTGCCCCATTACAGGACCCGTGACTCTCCCCACACACCACGCACCTGAACCCTCTCACCTGCCCTCACACTGTACTCCAAACACCCCCACCACAACCCCCCACCCTGTGCACACCTGCCTATATCCCTGCCCCACACAAGCATGCATGCCTGCCCCAGCCTCTTCCACACAAGCATTTAGTGTTGCCCCCACCCCTCTCTAGCCATGCACATCCGCACCCAGCCTCTCGGCCACCACCTCCCACCCTCTCCCCCCTGCAGGTGGTTGCCTGTGCATTCGGGCTACAGGCACTCACCTTCTTGCTGGGGCCACACATTTCCCCAGCCCATATACTTATACAACCCTGTCCCTTGTCCCCTGAGCTTTGTGCATGAGTATATCAGCGTCCATCCTCTACAAATCCGTGCATGTGTGTACCCGCACCATGCTCCCAGCTCTGCATATCTGGGCCACACTCATCCCCAACCCACACAAGTGCATCCTGGCCTTGCTGCCCCTGAGCTCTGAATGAACACACCAGGGGCCTGCTCCCCAGATCCGTGCATGTGCACAGCCACATCTTCCCTGCCGAGCACCCATGCGTCCATGCACCAACATCTTGACCCCTGTACCCCACCCCCCCTTTCCCACATATGCACACTTTGCCCCATCCCCAGCACAAGTGACCAGCTCCCACACCTAGCAGGTACTCATGTGCACATCTGTGCTACATAACCCTCGCCTTCACATGCATGCACTCCTGCTCCAGCCCCACAACACCCCCTGCACCTGCACCAGGACCTCTCCCACCCATCACCTGCTGTTGACCCACGTCCTACAACTCCCGTGACCTATGGCCCACTCCTACACACTCGTACATCTGCATCCTGGGCCTCCTAGACCCCTCCCCCTATGCAAGCACACCCCTGTGCCCTGCCCTCCCTATGCCCTGACCTCTGTGCCGTGTACCCCACACCAATACCCATGACCCCCATGGTCTACATGCACACCAACATCCTGCCTGCGCACCAGCCCCTGTGCATCTGCACAGCCCCCCACCATCCACCTCCTGTTGAGTCCTCTGTGTCCCCCACACCACACCCTGCTCCTGCGCTCTAAGGTTGGCCTGAACTGTACCCTGACCCCATGGCCCCCACACCACACCTCCATGAGCCTATACCATGCACTCCATGCTCACAGGTACCAATGTAGCATCCCCAACCCATGCCTATATCTGTAACACAACCCATCATCACACTATTGTGCCCCACTCAATGCCCCACATCCTGCTTCACATCCATTCTGCAAATTCAAAGCTTTAGACTACTGAAGGAAATAAACTTCCAAAGTCACCCTATTACAATATTTACATGCCTTGAAGACAACAACAGAAAATCATTAAGCATTTGAAGATGTAGACAGATGTAGCCCAGCCTAATGACCAAATTGATATGTTGGGGGAGATACAGATTTTAGAACAACTAATTAAAGATATTCATATAACTCTACTGAATAAAATCAGTGGGATGGCTAATGACATAAAGGAGATCAGGAAGACTCTAGAAGAGCATAAAAAGGAATTTGAAAGAGAAATAGAAAAATAGCAGATATCACAGAGATTAACAATGCTGAGGACAAAATAAAAAATATACTAGAGACACAGAACAGCAGAATTGAAGAGGCAGAAGAAAGAATAAGTGAACTAAAGGACAGGACAACTGATTTTGAATTCATGAAAGAGCAAATGGCAAAAAAGATGGAAAAATCTGAATTGGATCTCAGGGATATGGTAGCCAAAACAAAGTGCACAAATATTAGAACCATTGGTGTCCCACAAGGAGAAGAGAAGAGTAAAGGACGGGGAAGATTAGTTGAGCATATAATGGGGGGAAACTTCGCAACCTGTATAAAAGTCATAACTATGCAAATCAAAGAAGCCCAATGAACTCCAAATATAATATATCCAAATAGGCCTACCCCAAGACACGTACTAAACATTCTGTCAAATGTTGAAGAGAAGCAGAAAATCCTGAAAGCGGCAAGAGAAAAACAGTCTACATACAAGGGAAACCACATAAGGCTGAGTTCGGACTACTTAGCTGGCACTGTGGAGGAAAGAAGGTTGTGGTATGAAATATTTAAGATCCTGAAAGAGAAAGACTTCCAGCTAAGAATTCTGGACCCAGCCAAATTGTCCTTCAAAACTGAGGGGAAGTTTCAAATTTTCACAGACAAATAAATGTTGAGAGAATTTGTTGACAAGAGACCAATCCTTCACGAAATACTTAAGGGAGTTTTCCCAGCTGAAATAAGACAGAAGAGGGAGGTCTGGAGGAGGACATAGAATTGAAAGTACCAGTAAGGCCAACTTAAAGGATAAACAGAGAAAGAGAGAAAAGAAGATATAGAGCTGATAAATAAAATCCAAGGGATACGAAAAATCTTTACAGTAATGACTTTGAATGATAATGGACTAAATTTATCAATTAAAAGATACAGATTGACAGAATGGATTAAGAAATATAATCCAGCTATATGCTGCTCACAAGAGGCTCATCTTAGACACAAGGGTACAGATAGATTGAAAGTGAAAGGATGGAAAAAGATGTTCCACGCAAGCTGTAACCAAAAGAAAGCAAGAGTAGCTATACTAATATCAGACAAAATAGACTTTAAATGTAGAGACATCATAAGAGACAAAGAAGGATACTATATATTAATAAAAGGGGCAATAACTAAGAAGAAATAACTATCATAAATGTTTATACTCCCAATCAAAGAACTCCAAAGTACATGAGACAAGTATTGGCAAAACTGAAGGAAGCAATAGACGTTTCAACATAATAATAGGAGACTCTGATACACCACTCTCCTCTATAGATAAAACAACCAGACAGAAGATTAACAAGGAAATAGAGAATGTAAACAATTTTATAAATGAATTGACCTAACAGATAAATATATAGAGCATTAAACCCCAGAATATCAGGACATACATTCTTCTTTAGTGCTCATGGAACATTCTTCAGTATAGATCATATACTGAGGCACAAAACAAGTCTTTATAAATTTATAAACATTGAAATCATTCAAAGCGCTTTCTGTGATCATAGTTGAATGAAGCTGGAAATCAATAACCACCAAAGAATCAGAACTTTCACAAATACATGGAGATTAAATAACACACTCTTAAACAACCAGAGTTAAAGAAGAAATTGCTAGAGAGATTGGTAGCTATCTGGAGATGAATGAAAACAAGAATACAACATATCAGAAGTTCAGGGATGTGGCAAAGGCTGTGCTGAGAGGGAAATTTATTGTCCTAAATGCCCATTTTAAAAATCAAGAAAGAGCAAAAATTGAGGACTTACTTGCTCACCTGAGAGAACTTGAGAAAGAACAGCAAACTAACCCCAAAGCAAATATAAGAAGAATATAAGAGAAATAACAAAGATTAAAGCAGAGGTAAATAAATGGGAGAACAAAAGAACAAGAGAAAGAATCAAAATCAAAAGTTGATTCTTTGAGAAAATCAATAAAATCAATGGACTACTAGCAAGGCTGACAAAGAAAAAAGAAAGAGGATGCAAATAAACAAAATCAGAAATGAGAAGGGAGTCGTTACCAAAGTCCATGAAGAAATAATAAAAAAAATCTTAAGGATTCTATGAACAACTCTCCAACATCTAAGTTGTCTAGTTTACTGTTAGACAGTAAATTAACAGTGAACTAGACAACTTAGATGAAATAGACAAATTCCTGGAAATACATGAACAAGCGACACTGACTCAAGAAGAAATAGAAGTTCTCAACAAACCAATCACAAGTAAAGATATTCAATCAGTCATCAAAAATTTTCCTACAAAGAAAAGCCCAGGGCCAGATGACTTCACAGGGAAATTTTATGGGACATTCCAAAAAGAAGTAACACCAGTCCTGCTCAAACTTTTCCATAAAAAATTGAGAAAATAGGACCATTTGCGAACTCATTTTATGAAGTTAATTATCATTTTAATATCCAAACCAGGTGAAGATGCTCTAAGAAAGGAAAACTACAGGGCGATCTCCCTAATGAACATAGATGCAAAAATTCTTGACAAAATACTAGCAAATCGAATCCAGCAACACATTTAAAGAATTATATACCACAACCAAGTGGGGTTTATACCAGGAACGCAAGGATGGTTCAACAGAAGAAAATCAATTAATGTAATACAGTACAATAACAAACAGAAAGGGAAAAAAATCACATGATCATCTCGATTGATGCAGAAAAAGCATTCAACGGAACTCAACATCCTTTTCTGATAAAAACACTCCAAAAGATAGGAATCTTCTTCAATATGATAAAGGGCATATATGAAAAACCGATAGCCAGCATCATACTCAATGGAGAGAGACTGAACGCTTTCCCCCTAAGATCGGAAATGAGACAAGGATGTCCTCTGTCACCAGTCTTATTCAACAGTATACTAGAAGTTCTAGCTAGAGCAATTAGGCAGGAAAAAGAAATAAAAAGCATCTAAATTGGAAAGGAAGAAGTAAAACTCTCATTATTTGCAGATGATGTGATGCTATACTTGGAAAATCCTGAGAAATCTGTAACAAAGTTACTTGAGCCAATAAACAAATTCAACAAGGTGCCAGGATATAAAATTAATCAGTAATGTTTCTACACATAAGCAGTGACCTAACTTAGGATTCCATTAAGGAAAAAAATTATATTCAAAATAGCAACTAAAAGAATCAAGTTTCTAGGAATGACCTTAACTAGGGATGTAAAGGACATGTACACAGAAAACAACGTAATATTGCTGAAAAAAAGAAAAGAACTAAATAGGGGGAAAGACATTCCCTACTCAGGGGTAGGAAGGTTAAATTAGTTAAGATGTCAGTTCTACCCCAATTGATCTGCAGATTCAATGCAGTACCAATCAAAATTCCAACAACCTACTTGGAAGACTTGGAAAAACAATTTACCAAATTCATTTGGAAAAGAAAGAGACCTCAAATAGCTAAAAGTATCCTTAAAAAGGAGAATGAAGTGGGAAGATTAATACTTCCTGAGATTTTAAAACTTATTATAAAGTCACAGTGGTCAAAACAGCATGATCCTGGCACAAAGATAGAAGTATTGGTCAATGAATCAAATTGAGAGTGCAGAAATAGACCACCAAATCTATGGTCAACTGATCTTTGACTAGGCCCCCAAATCTACTGAACTGGGACAAAATTGTCTTTTCAATAAGTGGGGATGAGAGAATAGGATGTTAATAGCCAAGAGAATGAAAGAGGATCCTTACCTTATACCCTACAAAATTAACCCAAAATGTATCAAACACCTAAATATAAGAACCAGTACCATAAAAGCTCCTAGAAAAAGATATAGGGAGATATCGTCAAGATCTAATAATAGGAGGTACTTTCCTGAACTTAACACCCAATCACAAGCAACAAAAGAAAAAATAGTTAAATGGGAACTCCTCAGAATCACATACTGTTGCGCCTCAAGAGACTGTCAAAGGTGAAGAGGCAGCCAATTCAATGGGAAATAATATTTGGAAATCTTACACATGAGATAAAGGTTTGATATCCTGTATACATAAAGAAATCATACAACTCAACAACAAAAGAATGAACAACCCAATATAAAATGGGCTAAAGACATGAATAGGCATTTTTCTGAAAAGTAAATGCAGATGGCTCAGAAGCACATGAATTGATGCTCATTTTCATTAGCCATAAGGGAAATGCAATTCAAAACTAATGAGATATCATCTCATACCTATAAGAATGGCTGCTATTAAACAAACAAGCTGTAAATGTTGAAGAGGATGTGGAGAAATTGGGACACTTATGCACTGCTGGTGGGAATGTATGATACTACAGCCTCTATGGAAGACAGTTTGGCGATTCCTCAGAAAACTAAATATTGAGTTGCCTTATGACCTGGCAATAAAACTACTCGATGTATACCCAGAAGAGCTGAAAGCAGTGACACAAACAGACATTTACATACTAATGTTCATAGCAGCATTATTCACAATCACCAGATATGGAAACAATCTAAGTACCCATAAACAGATAGGGAATTAACAAAATGTGATATGTACCTACGATGGTATACTATGTAGCAATAAGACAAAATAATGTCCCGAAGCGCATGACAAGATGGATGAGCCTTGAGGACATACTGCTGAGTGAAATAAGCCAGACAGAAAAGGATAGATACTGTATGATTCCACTTTTATGACCACGATGAAGGTAAAATTATAAGCTTATACTACAGAATATAAGAGGCCTAGAGATACACGAAAGCTAGAGAAGAGTGAATGGTTAGCTAATGAAGTTGAACTTAAATGTAAGGGAATAAATAGTGAAGGCGGTTCACTAGTGGGTCTATAAGTAATACCATATTGAAGGTGAACGTAATTGTTTAGACCCATGTGTCCCACTGATTAACAGTACAGATGTAACTAAGTTCTTGCATGAATTATTGCAAAGGTGTGAATCTTGTACAAAAAGTGTGTAAGTTCAGGGTATAGGAAGAAAACTGTTATTGCATACTATGGGCTGTTTAATAGGAAAACATCAATAGTACCACAGCAACACCAGGAGTAAATGGGGGGAGGGACAAGAATTAAGGGGAGGTTTGCATTTTCTCTTTGGTGAGGGTTTGTTTATTGGTTTTCTTTCTCTTGGGAACAATAAAATTATCTAAAATTGAGAGAGTTGATAGACTATTGATTTTGGTCATTATACGTGATACCCAGTGAATGGAGGTGGCTGAAGGATGCACTGACAAATTAATTAGCGAACGACAGTGTATACATATGATTGAATTTTGTGCTGCTACAAAAAGGAATGAAGTTGTGAGACATGCAACATTGTAAAAGAATGTCTGGGACATTTGGTGAGGCAAAATAAGCCAGAAATGAAAGAGCAAATATTATATGGTCTTATTTAGAAAATACGTGTAAGAAAACAGGGGCCTAGATTGTAAGCTCTTATAGCAGTCACATTTAGTCCAGAGCAGTAAAGATGAGCCTGGCCTTGGCACCATGGGATCAACAATGCCAGCCTGACCAAAGGGGGAAAAGAAGTATAACAAATACAGTATCAGTGGCTGAGAGAGTTCAAATAGAGTTGAGAAGCTACTCTGGAGGTCACTCTTTCTTTTTTGGGGGGGTGCATGGTCCGGGAATTGAACCCAGGTCTTCTGCATGGAAGGCGAGCATTCTACCACTGAACCACGTGCACCCTCTGGAGGTCACTCTAATACAAGCTTCAGTTAGACACTGTTACCTATCATTGCTTGCCAACCCCCAAACCGAGATCATTCAAGCCAATCGTAAAAAAAAACCTCTTGGGTATTATATAAGATTCTACAAAGGTTCCATGCACTAGAATAACTTTCCAGAAACCTACAACTGCCAGATGGTTCCCTGGACCAGATAAGTCCTGAAACAGAGGGGCCAGCCTCTCCAGAATGTCAACTAATTTCATCTCCCTATCCCATATTATTGACAGCCTCTTCCAACATAAAAAGCTAGACTGGGCATAGCCCAAATACCCCTAAAGATTAGGAGAAAGATCAAAGTTGATGGTAGAGTTATACAGAGAAAGTCGGGTTTAACAAATGAGCATAATTGCTGAATCATTATATTGGTATTTCTTTTAGTCTCCAGTATCTTAGCACAGCTACAAGTGAAAACCTAAAATTGTGGAATTTTAACCCCTACCAAATTCTGAAATTTGTTCTATAACTGGTTGTTGTGGTGTGCTTTGAAATGTATTGCTGTTTTGTATATGTTATTTTTCACAAAAAAGAAAAAAATAAGTCAATTGTGATGATAAATTCACAGCTGTATGATGAAAATCAATATAATCATACACTGCATTAAAAAATAAAGAATTTAAAATCTTCAAAAAATATTAATATAACATCATAGTTGACCACCTATATCAGCATGTAATGAATGTTCTATATTTGCCTTTTTGGGTTTCATTATTGTACTGTTGTTAAAGCTTTTTGATACCACATTAGGACTTTTTGATAGCAAATTTTTGTCAGTACACTCGTTTTTTTCTCCTCCCTTTCTAAATAGTTTTAATCAAAAGCCAAGTAGTTGGGAAATAACATGTAATCATTTTTTTTCCAGTCACTTCTTATAAAAGTTCTATTTAGGGAATGTGAATAAGTTAAGTAGGTTTATAATAATCGTTATTAAGTCCCCTTGTTTAGGATCTGAAATTAATTGTTATAAAAATAATATATTTTAATATAATTCAAATATAAAGGTCCTGGTCCCTCTTCCCCATCAAACATCCCAGTTACATTCTTAGGGCAGCTGCAGTTAACAGTTTCTTAAATAGCTTCCAGACATGTCCTATGCCCATACAAGTGTATGTGTGTAGGTATGTGTATGAGTGTGTGTATGGAATTTAACAGACAGACAGAAACCAATATATCCTTTAAAAATACTAATACTTTATAAAGTATTTTGAATGACTTTTCAATGTATTTTCCAGCATATGCATTAAGGAAAAGAGGATATATAAATGTACATATGAGAAATATAACTGCCTTTTCTTTTTGCCTGTTTATTTGAAATCTTCTACCTAATTATTTTCCATTGAAGTTTTATAACAAATTACATTTTAAAACCTTAATTTTATGAAAACATAGAAAATTTTAATTTGTGAGGAATATTTTTTACCCTTAATACATAGTTTTAATATCCATCACACTGAAAATAGTGTATTATCCTTAGCGAGTGGGATTATTGTGTTTGTTGTGTAGGGGGACGGACAGGTAGAGAGGCTGGGTATTCTCTTTTTGTGTCCTATAATATACCATATTGTTTGAGATTTTTTTTCTTTTAAGGAATGAGCACATTTTACTTTTATTAAAGTAATGTTAGACTATGTTTTTAAAATATGTAGTGACAAAAATTTTTTGTTCACTGTGTTGGTTAAAAAACTTTATTCTAGTAATATATATACAACTTGAAATTTCCACTTTTAACCACATTCAAAAGTATAAATTTTTATGAATGTCCTCATAACTAAACTTATTTTGTACTGTTATTAATTTTGCGTTTAGGCATGTGTGGACGTCAGAGCCAGTTCAGTGTTTTGGCAGCAGATGGAGTTTGTAGATCGCCTTCATCGTCACCCCAAGTTGCCAGAATGGTTATCCACACACCCTTCTCATGTACATAGAACTGAGAACTTGGATAGACTTATACCTCAGGTGAGCTACCATATATAAAGCAAGATATGATGTTTTACTCTATCATTTATTTTTAATGTTGTTATTTTTTTTAGAGAAGGCGAGTCTAGTCTATCAATTCTTTTGAGTACTATAATTATGGAATATCACTTTTCAGAGGATTTGACTGAAAAATAAAATCATGTTTGTCCATGAGTCTTGAGGAATAAATTGCTGTACAATTATTTTTTTCAATAGTGAAGGTTTAACTGTTTTTGTTTCATACCTTTAATTTTAACTGACTTAATGGATGTCTAAAACTCTTTTTTGCCTTCTTAAACAGAAGGCATATTGTTTTTTTTCAAACATTATCATAATTTAATCTTTCCTTGGTGATATAAGTTTATGGTTAAAAATACCACTTAGTGAATTGTGCAAAATATATGGGTCAAATGGATATTAACTTCACTAGTGATGCTGAAATATGTTTTCTTAGGAAAAACCCCTTCATATAGTTTGTTTTATGGTTATCTATTTATAAAGATAGAGCAAAGCATGTGCTGTCTGGCTCTCTCTTTGTTGAATTCATTAAAGAATGAAGCTGTGGCCGTTTCTTCCCAAGTAGTTTTCACAATACTCTGAAAATCTTTTGATTTGTTAACATCATCAGAATGTTTCTGTGGTTTCTAGATCAGAACAAATGGATGTCAGGCATCTCTGAGACAGACTTATATTTTCTCTTCTATCTCACTTGCCTTAGGCTTGCTGATTGGTAAGGAAAGCTGAACATTTTTTAGCAATTTAAGATTTGGTACTGGGCTGGACTACTTGGTAAAGGTTGACACAACAGATCAAAGTTATAGAAGTATCTTCTAGTGTAACTTCAAATTCAGCTTAATAGGTATTGAACACTTACTATAAGAAATACATGATGCTAGATGCAGGGGATACAAAAAGAAATAAGGCCTGGTTATTGATATTAGAGTGCTAAAATAATTACAAAATCATTATTAATACCCAGAATATATGATTTATCTTAAGAGAAGTAGAGATAGAATAGAAGTAAATGGTTTGAAGGAAGACAAGTCTACATCTAGTTTGGGATAAGAAACTATCACAAGATTCATTCTTTGCATCAATATTTATTGACCTTCATTGATAATCTACTATTATGTGTTTTATTGCTCGGGAATGAGCAAGGAACAAAACACTTTTCCCTTTCTTGAAATGAACATTCTAATTAGGTAATAGAAATAAACAAGTAAATATATAGTATATCAACTAATGATAGACACACAGGAAGAATAAAGCAGGTTAAGGGTAGTAGAGAGGTCTAGGCATCAGAGAAGACATGCTCTTTTATGTAATATTGTCAAGAAAGGCCTCCCTGAGCAGAATCTGGAAGAAAGCAAGGGAGCAAGTCCTATGGCTATCTGGAAGAATAGCTTTTCAGATTAAGGAAGCAGAAGGTACAGAGGACCTGAAATGAGAGTATGTTTAGTGTGTTCAAGGAACACCATGAAAGAAATTGTGACTGAATGGAGCAAGGAAGGGAGAGAATGAAGTCAGAGAGGTATGGGGGAACCAGACCATGAAGGCTCTTTTAGCCATTATAAGAACTTAATTTTTACTTCAAGTGATATGGGAAGCCAGTAGAAGATTTTGAGCAAAGGAATGACTTGCTCTAATTCATGTTTTATAATGATCACTGGATTAGCTGTATAGAATGTTGGCTTTAGTGGGGCAAGGATGGAATTAGGGAGACTGTTTAGGAAATTCTTGGAATAAGATGTATGATGGTAGTAGATCAAAGGGAAAAAGTGATCAGATTATGAATATATTTTGAAAGTCAAGGTGACAGGATTTGTTGGTATGTTGGTATATTTTTCCCCTTTCATGAGATTGGGAACAGCCAGAAATGGGTTCTTAATGACTCTCCTAAATATATTTCACTTTTAACCTTAATTTGAAGGAAAAATATCTAAGAAAGAATAGCGATAAAAGTTACTTGGTATAACATATAGGATTCATTCTTCTTAAAGGAGCATTATAGGATTGGGATAATATGTTTCATTAGTAACTGATATACTGGAGATCAGTGACTATAAGAGCTTCCTTAGGGTCCTCCAAGGCCCAGGGACCTTTTACCACTCTGGGAGGCTTTAGTCTGTCTCTGAAGCCATAATTTTCTCTTGGGATTTCATTTCAGTTTTTAAAATGTTTGCTTAATGAAATTCTAAAAATATCTATTTTGCTTAAGCTAGATAATGAATTCTACTAGCCACCTGCCATCTGAAGCCTTTCCTACATTCTGAGTTGTCATTTTCATCACCATATTACTGAGAATCTTCAGAGAGTAAAAAAAAAGTGGTTTAGAAAAGTATTTAAAGTAATAATGAATTGATTAATGAATGTGAAAAAAAACGGTTTGAGAAACAAATATGTTATTTGGGAACTGATGATGAAGAGAAAAATATGGAGATATTTTTCTTCTGAAAATAAACTAGTCTAGTTCAGAAACTTAATTTGGAAACCTCGTATAATTTCTTACATTTTTACCCCCAAGTGATTAAATTCAATTTGAAAGTGATAAAACTCTATTACAATACTGGGAATAATTCAGTGGTTGAAGTGAAACTGATAGTTAGTGCAAGGGTATATTGTTAATTATAATACATAGTCATAACTCAGAGATTGGTATTCCCTGCTATCTTAGGTCTAATTTCTATAATGAAAGAAAGCAGCTCCTCAGGCGGTATTTAGAATTATGTGTATATATACTACTCAAGACTAAATTTTTTGTTACATTTTATTTAAGATTTTTTTTTTTACTCAAATGAGTACAGTGAAGTGATGTATATCACAGAGGCGGTTGGGGATGCAGTATCAGATCACTGATAACTCTAGGCCAAATGAGTATTTCAGTAACCCAAAAGGAGGTAATAACTGAGGCAATGAGAGTGAATGAGTTCACTCAGGAAGTGAATAGGGAAAAAGAGCCAGGACAGAGTAACATTATTGGGTGGTGTTTGCATTTAATTGGTAGGAGGAAGACAGACTTTATAGTGAATCAGATTCATAGGAGAGCCGTGAAAGCCAAATTCTGTTATTCTATAATGAGAACAAAAATTTTGATAATTTTCATTTTTTAATTTAACTTTTCACAGGTTGTATATCTTTATTTCTTACTGGATTCCTTGAATATCATCACAGAAATGTATTCTTTCTTACCACAGCATATAAGCAGTTAAGATGTTTAAATTTATACTTCATGCTTACAATAAATATTTATTGATCACTTATGTGTGTCAGGTTATAGGCTTTATAGTTGCTATGAACAAAATAGAAAAAATCCCTCTCCTCCTGGAACTTATTTTACAGTAAGATAATAAATAATGAAGTAGTAATGTACAGAATAAATCACAACTGTATAGTATATTAGTAAGTAATAAGTGTTAGAAAAATAAGGTAGAAGGGATAGGTAATGTGCAAGCAAGGATGGGAGGGCTGCTACAGTAGTGGTTTAAATACAATAGGGCTGGTCAGAAAGAGATTTCTCTAAGAAGATGATATTTGAACAAAGACTTGAAATAAATAAAAGGGTGAGCCATGTGACTATCTGGAGGATGAGCCTTCCAGACAGAGGCAGTAGTAAGTACAAGGCCCTATGGTGGGAGTGAGCGTGGCATGTTTGAGGAACAACAGGGAAACCACTGTGGCTGGAGTGGGAGAAGCAAGGGGAAGGTGAAGATGTGGGCCTTGTTGCCACTGCAAGAACTTTGGGTTTTGCTTAGCAATGGGTCATGAGAGAAGGTTTGGAGCAGAATAATAGAGTGATAGCATTTGACATATTTTAAAAGGACATATTGGACAGCTCCTACAAAGCAGTAAAGTCACATAGTGTTTCAGTACAGTATATTGTTCAGAAAATAGGTTATTTCCTTTTGATTTTAAATCCAGGAAATGCCCCCAAATTAGAAAACAATATACCCTTGTCATGCTTTTTAAATTCTGAGATAAAACATGTCTAATTACTTAGTTAAATCTAATCCTGTGATCAGCTAACATTTAAGAAGGATAAATATAGGTTTGTAGTAATAATATTATTAGAGTTAATAAGCTGATAATGTTGTAATTCTACTTACTTGAAATGATCAGTTAGATTTGGGAAACACATATACAACGTATTTTGGTTACCATAACAACTTGGGTGAAAAATTGAAGAACAGATGTTATATCAACCTGTTGATGTTTAGTTGTATGACAGTTTTTAAATTTACGCTATAGTTATGCTGTTCCACTTTAAATTTATAAATACCATAATTTGCCCTTGAAAGAAATACCTTTTAAAACTATTTTTTTCTATAAGATTTGTTATGCAACATGGATAGATGTAAGGGAAATTATGTGGTAACCCAGGGTAGAAATGTACTTGAGTGATTTAAAACTGAGAGCATTTAGACTGGATTTTTAATTCTGTACTTCTCTCCCCAATTCTCTCTTTCTGCCATGCCATCCTTGGTAGGTGAGGGGAATGGAGAATGATAGAATATATAGGAAGAATGGGTTATGCTATGAAAATTATAATTTTGAGTAGGATTCATTTTTTAATGGTTTTAGAACTCAATACTAGCTTTATTTGTAAATTAAAAAATCTTGATGTTCTAATTTACTACATTCAGTTTTTAGCTATCAGGCACATTCAGTAGCAGGCTGTAAATGCCTTCATTTTAATCTCATTTTATTTTGAATCTTTCAACTTTCAGGAAGCTGAGAGTTGGGATTCACGTGTAAATTATTCTTATATGTTTATAATTGGACAAAGTATATTCCTAAATCAGTATTATACTTCTCATGAGTAGAAAATATGAGTGTACAGCATTGAAGTGAAATGTTCTTGGCCAGTATACACAAACATACACTGTTCACCTTACAGAATTTCATTTTGCCTGACATGGAGAGTGTTGAGGAAAAGGCAAATATCATAGCAACTACTGTAATTGAATTGGCCTCTGAATCATATAAAGCCAGAAAGCCTGACAGTAACATTGTCTGAAACCTTAAAAAAACATTATGGAGCATGTGATGTGTCTCTACTTGAGGCTGAAATGAATGGGCTATTAGGAAAAATTGCTTTTGGGGGGAAAGGGGTGAAAAGTAATGATACTTTTAGAAAAGCACGTTAAAAAAATGTTGGTGATTTTTTTTTTCCCCTTGAAATGTCTTGGCTTCTATTTTCAAAAGAAGCTTTTAATCCAGTCATGAAGGTTCTCTGGCATTAATTCTTTTTCTTTTTTTTTAAACTTTATTGTGCTTTATTTTTTTAAAGCAGTAATTGCTGGTTTACTCCGTTTGTAGTGCCTAGAATCCTTTGTGTACTACAAGTTGTTGATAAATACTTTTGTTGTTTCTGGGAATAAACATAAGCATTTCTTAATACATTATTCTCTTTGTTAGGAGTGGTATGTTAAAAATAAATAAATCTGGACATAGTAAGGAGTCATTTTAAGGATTATTACAAGAGGAGGAAAGGGGCTGTTGCAATAGGGAGAACACATTGACCATAAAATCTGTACTCTTCTCAAGGATTAGGCAAAAAAGATTTTACTTTTATAAAGGGGCTAGAAAGAACCAGCTGTAGCAGAGTGAGGAAATGATGAAAGGATGGTGTGATCAGATGGTAGCTTAGAAATGTTTTAATCTGGGGCCAGCCTGTTCTCTTTAAGAAGCAGCTCAGGCCAAGGGTTGGCCCAAGTTCAGGGACCTATGGGAAGAGTAGCTTAATCAGACTTTGGTTAACAGGAGTTTTGTTCTGACTGATCAGTGGGGATAAGACAGTTCAGCTAATCATTTATGAGGTGAAAAATGAAAATTTTAAAGGTCTCTGCCCAGCCTTGTTATAGGTAAACAAGTGGGTCATTTTGACTCTTATCTAAGTCATATGGGGAAGGGTGGCTCTTTGCTGTCAAACCTTCTTCTGGAACAGAGTGGGGGATTTCTTAATCTTCCTTGTTTTCCAGGATCACAGGGCTCAGGTGAAGTTCAACATTATAAGCTGATAATAAAATGTTTTTTTTTTTTGAAACCTTTTAAAAATTATTTTATCAATCCACAGGACAAATGAACCTGTGTTAAAGTAGTCATAAATTTTCAATTATATGTTTGTTTGCTTTAAATTTTGAATTACTTATTTTTTAAAAATATTTGAATATTTTTAAAAATTAAATATTTTTAAAGAATATTTATTTACTTTAGGCCACATCAAAAAACTAGTCCAGACTCCAATTCCTGTTGCAGTTTATGAAAGGAAATGAGATGAGTTAAAGGGTAAATTTTTTTAAAAGTAAAATCATGACTCATTCAAATATAAAATGAACATATGTCTAAGATTTTATTTAATTAATGAGGGAACAAGTGTTATGTTACAGCTAATTCAAAGAATAATTAAGAGAACCACTGGAACATAGGCAGCAAGGAAGGTTGAAATGAATTTTCAAGTAGATGCAGAACAGATCCAATCTTAGGGCAATAATCAGTTGCATTCCTCCAGACATAGTTCATTTCCATGAAAAAAAAAGTATTGTTTGCATTATTATCATTTTCAACAATTTGCAGAGCTGTAAAAGAGGTCAAAGACCTTGAAACGTAAAGATGTCTCAGAAGGGTGTTAATAGAATACTACTTACATGGTATGTTTTTTTCTGTCCTTTTACTTTCAACTTACATATCTGAATTTAAGGTGAGTCTCTTGTAAACAGCATTTGGATGGGTCATGCTTTTTCATCCATTCTGCCATTCTCTGCCTTTTGACTGGAGAATTTAATCCATTTACATTTAAAGTCACTACTAATAATATAGGACTTTCTAATGCCATTTTACTCTTTAGTCTTTATAAGAATTATATATATTTTTTGTCACTCAGTTCTTCTGTTAATGTCTACTTTCATATTTATTTGCTTTTTTTTGTTTGTACCATATTGAGTCCATTCTCACTTCTATCTGGATGTATTTTCCTTGTGGTTACTATAAGGTTAAAATCTAACATTCTAAATATGTAACAATCATATTTGATTTGATATCAATGCCCATACATAAACACCTTTAATGTATGCCTCTGTACCCCTACCTTTTTTGTATCTGTTACAAACTATATCTTATATGTCCCAAATCATAAATTCATCATTACTTGTTATGGATTTGCATTTATTTTATTTTTTTTTAATTTTTTATTAATTAAAAAAAATTACAAGAAAGAAACACAAACATTCCCAACACATACACTCAGCAATTCACAATATCATCACATAGTTGCATATTCATCATCATGATCATTTCCCAGAACATTTGCATCAATTCTGAAAAAGAAATAAAAAGACAACAGAAAAAAAAAGTTTTACATACCATACCCCTTACCCCTCCCTTTCATTGATCACTAGCATTTCAAACTAAATTTATTTTAACATTTGTTCCCCCTATTATTTATTTTTATTCCATATGTTCTACTCATCTGTTGACAAGGTAGATAAAAGGAGCATCAGACACAAGGTTTTCACAATCACACAGTCACATTGTGAAAGCTATAGCATTATACAGTCATCATCAAGAAACATGGCTACTGGAACACAGCCCTACATTTTCAGGCAGTTCCCTCCAGCCTCTCCATTACATCTTGGTTAACAAGGTGATATCTACTTAATGCAAAAGAATAACCTCCAGGATAACCTCTGGACTCTGTTTGGAATCTCTTAGCCATTGACACTTTGTCTCATTTCACTCTTCCCCCTTTTGGTTGAGAAGGTTTTCTCAATCCCTTGATGCTGGGTCTCAGCTCATTCTAGAGTTTTTTTCAATCCCTTGATGCTGAATCTCAGCTCATTCTGGGATTTCTGTCCCACGTTTCCAGGAAGGTCCACACCCCTGGGAGTGATGTCCCATGTAGATAGGGGGAGGGTGGTGAGTTTGCTTGTTGTGTTGGCTGGAGAGAGAGGCCACATCTGAGCAACAAAAGAGGTTCTCTTGGGGGTGACTCTTAGGCCTAATTTTAAGTAGGCTTGACCTATCCCCTGTGGGGTTAAGTTTCATATGAACAAACCCCAAGACTGGGGTTCAGCCTATTGCTTTGGTTGTCCACACTGCTTGTGAGAATATCAAGAATTCAACTTGGGGAAGTTGAGTTTTCCCCCATTCTCACCATTCCCCAAAGGGAACTTTGCAAATACTTTTCCACTCACTGATCAAATCACTCTGGGATTCATCAGGGCATCACCTGGACAAACCAACAAAATCTCATATCTTATACAAAATTCTATGTACTTAAGGTGTTCAACCAACTATCTACATAAGTTGTATTAGGAAATACACTTGTCAAAATATAAATTTTGTACCAAATAAATATTTTTTGCTATAGTCTCACACATAAGTTGAAATTTTAAAGTATTAATTACCATCTATTTTCAGCACACTGCAGTAATGACATTCCTTTGTTCTTCCTCATGCAAAAACATTTTTAAAATTTTTACATTTAGTCACTATCATTATACACTCCAGGCATTCCTAGATTATACCATCTCAATCTTTATCATCTATCTTTCTTTGTGATTTCATTTATGCCCCAGCCCTCCTCCCTCTATCATTCTCATATGCAGCTTCATTCAGTGTTTTAACATAATTGAATTACAGTTAGGTAATATTGTGCTGTCCATTTCTGAGTTTTTATATTCAGTCCTGTTGCACAATCTATATCCCTTCAGCTCCAATTACTCAATATCTTACCCTGTTTCTATCTCCTGATGGTCTCTGTTGCCAATGAAATATTCCAAGTTTATTCATTAATGTCAGTTCATATCAGTGAGACCATACAGTATTTGTCCTTTTGTTTCTGGCTAATCACACTCAGCATAATGTCCCTAAGGTCCATCCATGTTGTTACATACTTCATAACTTTATTCTGTCTTACAGCTGCATAATATTCCATCTTATGTAAATGCCACAGTTTGTTTAGCCAACCATCTGTTGATGGACATTTTGACTGCTTCCATCTCTTGGTAATGTAAATAATGCTGCTATAAACATTGGTGTGTAAATGTCCATTTGTGTCTTTGCTGTCATGTCCTTTGAGTAGAGACAGCATATAGATGGGTCCTGTTTTTTAATCCTTTCTGCCAGACTATGTCTTTTGATTGGAGAGTTTAATCTATTAACATTCAGTGTTATTGCTGCATGGGTAGTACTTTCTTCTACTATTTTGCCTTCTGGATTTTACATGTCATATCTAATTTTCCTTCTTTTTACCTTTACTCATAATCTTCCTTTCTACACTCTTCTCCACACCTCTCTCTTCTGTCTTCGTATCTGTTTCTAGTGCTCCCTTTAGTATTTCTTGCAGAACTGGTCTCTTGGTCACAAATTCTCTCAGTGTTTTTTTTGTCTGAAAATGTTTTAATTTCTCCCTCATTTTTGAAGGACAATTTTGCTGGATATAGAATTCTTGGTTGGCAGTTTTTCTCTTTTAATAATTTAAATATATCATCCCGCTGTCTTCTTGCCTCCATGGTTTCTGCTGAGATATCTGCACATAGTCTTATTGGGCTTCCCTTGTATGTGATGGATTGCTTTTCTCTTGCTGCTTTAAGATCCTCTCTTTCTCTTTGACCTCTGACGTTCTGATTAGTAAATGTCTTGGAGTATGTCTATTTGGATCTGTTCTCTTTGGGGTACGCTGCACTTCTTGCATCTGTAATTTTAAGTCTTTCATAAGAGTTGGGAAATTTTCAGTGATAATTTCCTACATTAGTTTTTCTCCTCCTTTTCCCTTCTCTTCTCCTTCTGGGATACCCACAACATGTATATTCATGCGCTTCATATTGTCTTTCAATTCCCTGAGTTCCTGCTTATATTTTTCCATTTTTTCCCTATATTTTCTTTTTCTTGCCGGATTTCAGATGTTCCATCCTCCAGTTCACTAATCTTATGTTCCATCTCTTGAAATTTACCATTGTAGGTTTCCATTGTTTTTTTTTTTTATCTCTTCTACCTTGCCTTTCATTCCCATAAGTTCTGTGATTTGTTTTTTCAGACTTTCAATTTCTTCTTTTTGTTCATTCCTTGCTTTCTTTATATCCTCCCTCAATTCATTGATTTGTTTTTTGATGAGGTTTTCCATGTCTGTTCATATATTCTGAATTAATTGTTTCAGCTCCTGTATCTCATTTGAATTGTTGGTTTGTTCTTTTGACTGGTCCGTATCTTCAGTTTTTCTGGTGTGATTTGTTATTTTTTTGCTGGTGTCTAGACATTTAATTACCTTAATTAGTTTATTCTAGAGATTGCTTTCACTTCTTTTACCTAGGGTTTTCTTGCTGGATGAATTTGTTGTCTGTCTGTTCTTTGACATTCAGTTCAGCTTTATCTGGACCTCTAGCTTAAGTTTTGTTTAACAGAGGAGAATTTTTCAGTTCTTGTTTTCTTGTTTCTTGCCTGCTTGTATGGTGCCCCCCCCACCCCCACCCCCAGCCTTAGGAGGGTCTACTTAGATATTATAGACCACAGCCGGATTTTTCTAGACCAAACTGGCCTCCTATCAGGAGGAAAGAGTCACCTGCGTCAGTTTTCCCTGAGGGTGAGACCCAGCAGGTTGAAAGACTTTCCTGTGAAGTCTCTGGACTCTGTTTTTCTTTCCTGTCCTGTAGGTGGTGCTTGTCTGCCGCAGGTCCCACCAGTGTAAGATGATGCGATACCTTTAACTTTGGCAGACTCTCCCTGGGTTCTCTGGGGGCTCACAGCCGGTCCAGCTGGTCCAGAGTGGGGTGCGCTGTGTGTCTGGTCACTGACATGACCCCAGCAGCTGTTCTGTTCTGTTTCTGGTTATTTAGTAGTTGTTCTGGAGGATGAACTAAAATGCACACCTTGTTAAACCACCTTCTTGACCCAGAAGCCTGCATTTATTTTAGCACCAGTAGGAAGAAGTAGAGTTACATACTAAAAACAAAAATCAAAACAAAAACACTAGTATTGGCATTTTATAAATACCTAAATGGTTTCCTTTACCCTCTGGAGGTCTTTATTTCGTTATATTGCTTTGAATCACTGTCTAGCATCTTTTTCCTTTAAGTCTAAAGAACTCCTTCTAACATTGTTTATAGGGAAGATCTACTGGTGATGAACCCCCTCAGCTTTTGTTTGTCTGTCAATGTCTTACAGCACTCTCATTTTTAAAAGAAAGTCTCCCCAGCTATAAGACTCTTGGTAGACCGTTGTATTATTTCAACACGTTAAGTATTTCAACCCACTGCCTTTTTGCCTTCATGCTTTCTGATGAGAAATTTGTGCTCTATCTTTCTGGGATTGCCTTGTCCATAACTTGTTGCTTTGTTTCTTAGCCCTTTCAGAACTCTCTCCTTGTCCTTGTCATTGGATAGTGTGATACTATGTGTTTAGGTGTGGTTCTGTTTGAATTTATCCTTTGGGGGTTCATTGGGCTTCTTGACTGTGTATATTCATGTCTTTAGTTAAATTTTGAAAGTTTTCTGCCGTTATTTCTCCTCCTTCTGCCTGACCCCTACCACCCCATAATGCATACATTGGTTCACTTGATGGTGTCAAAAGTCTCTTAGGTTCTGTTCATTTGTTGAAATTCTTTTTTCTTTCTACTTCTCAACCTGAATCATTTCAATTGTCTTGTCTTTGAGATCTCTTATTCTTTCCTCTCCCAATTCCAATCTGCTGTTGAAACACTGTAGCATATTTTTCATTTCAGTTATTATGTTCTTCAACTCCAATATTTGTTTTGTTCCTATTGAGAATCTCAAAGAGATTCTTATGTTGTTCGTTTATTGGTTTCATATCCTTTAGTTCTTTCCTTATTCTTTATCCTCTTGAACTAAGGTGGGGGAGACAACAACTTATAGTGTCTTACACTGCCATCTTGGTTGACCAGAAATTCACTTAGCCATTTGTACATTGCAGCTGTTATATACCCAAGAAAAGCCATGTTCTTTTAATCCAGTCTTGTGGGGGCAGACCTATTTTGTTGTGTGAAACCTCTTGATTAGATTACTTCCATGGAGATGTGACCCCGTCAATTCAAGGTGGGTCTTAATCTTTTCCTGGATTAATTCTTTCTCTCTCTTTATGAGAGAAAACTCATAACTCAGAGCCAACACAGCAAAAAGATGACACCAGGGCACAGGAGCTTGGAGATGCAGATGGGCCCAGGTTGCCAAGAGAGCCATTTTGGAAACCAACCCAGAAGAGAAGGGCCAGCAGGCATTGCCTTCTCACATGACAGAAAAATCCTGGATGCACTAAACCTTTCTAGAGTGAAAGTATCCTCTTTTTGGTGCTTTAATTTGGATACTTTTGTTGGCCTTAGAACTGTAAATTTGTAACCTAATAAATCCCCTTTGTTAAAGCCAGTCCATTTCTGGTATATTGCAATCTGGCAGCATTAGCAAACTGTGCCGGTTTGAAACTATCATGTACCCCAGAAAAGCTATATTTTAGTCCTGGTCCAATCTTGTGGGGTCAGACCATGGAGATTGACTCACCCAATTGTGGGCATGAATTTTTTACTATATTACTTCCATGGAGATGTGACATACCCGATTATGAGTATGAACTTTTGAACATTGAAGTATGACTCCACCCATTCAAGGTGGGTCTTGATTAGTTTACTGGACCCCTTTAAAAGGGGAAGCATTTTGGAGGAAGCTCAGATGCTTGGAGTGCCAACAAAAAGAGCCAACTTGAGACCCAGATGCTTGGAAATGCAGAAAGAAAGCGCCCCTGCAGAAATTGTGTGAAACCAGAAATGAAAGACCCCAGCAGATGCCAACCACGTACCTCTCAGCTGACAGTGGTATTCTGGACCCATCAGCCTTTCTTGAGTCAAGGTGTATTAGTTAGGGTTCTCTAGAGAAACAGAATCAACGGGGAACACTTGCAAATATAAAATTTATGAAAGTGTCTCACATGACCGTAGGAACGCAGAGTCCAAAATCCACAGGGCAGGCTGCGAAGCCCATGACTCCAATGGATGGCCTGGATGAACTCCACAGGAGAGGCTCACCAGCCAAAGCAGGAATGGAACCTGTCTCCTCTGAGTCCTCCTTAAAAGGCTTCCCATGATTGCATTTAGCATCACTAATTGCAGAAGACACTCCCCTTTGGCTGATTACAAATGGAATCAGCTGTGGATGTAGCTGATGTGATCATGACCTAATCCTATGAAATGTCCTCATTGCAACAGACAGGCCAGCACTTGCCCAATCAGATGAACAGGTACCACAACTTGGCCAAGTTGACACCTGTCCCTAACCATGACACAAGGTATTTCTCTCTGGATGCCTTAGTTTGGACATTTTTATGGCCTTAGAACTATAAACTTTAATAAATTCTCTTTTTAGAAGCCATTCCATTTTTGGCATATTGCATTCCAGAAGCTTTAGCAAACCAATACACAAATCAAACAGCATTTTTGAAAAGTATATGCTTGCCTAAAGAAATTAAGAGGGATAGAATTGGAAGTTGATGGGGTAATGAAGGAACTGGTTTCATTTCTCAGGAGAAACATTTAGACCTTTCATGAGCCATTGGTATTTAGAACAAAAGCAGATGTAAATTGGGAGTGTGGTAGTTTAAAACTGTATGTACCCCAGAAAATTATATTCTTAAAGCTAATACATTCCTGTGGGTGTAAACCTATTTTAAGTAGAACCTTTTGGTGAAGTTACTTAGTTAAGGCATGGCCGAGGGTGAGTCTTAATCCTCTTATTAAAATCCTTTATAAACGGGATACATGCAGAGAGAGAGAGTGAGAGAGAAAGCAAGCCTTGGAAGCAAGAAGCTGAAAGCAGTGAGACCTAGAAGAGAAGGGACAGACTAGCAGACACAGCTGTTGCTTTCTGTAGAAACAGAGCTCGAAGGATATTAAGGAATGATGAGAAGGAGAGAGAGAGAAAGGAAAAAAAGAAAGACACAAATGGGTTCAGGGGGTCTGAAGCTTAAATCTATATCAGACATCAGACAACTTTATTTTCAACCAGATCTTAGTTATATACCACAGGATGTCAGTAGATATGCAGGCATTTCCTGAGGGAGCAAGATTCTTATCTTCCAGTGTTCTTCATACTTAACATAACTGTTTTGGGTAAACATTCTCTTCCTCCCAGACTGCTCTACATAACAATCGCCACAGTTTACCGCTGCCATCCCGAGGCCAGCAGCTTGCAACAAATTCTGTAGGTCTTGCTTTAAACTCTTGGCTTCTACATTTCCTCCTTTTTATTTTATAAGCCGAGGAAAACAAGAATTACCTTTTTAGGGTGACTATAAACAGAGGTGACCGCGCCTGTCTTAGGTTGCCCTTAGGCTCTGAAGGGTCTTACCCGTCATTGGCTGCCAGTCAAGCTCTTTGACTTTGATTCACAAGAATCACATTGTTATAAGCAGAGGTGGCCAGCGCCTGTTTTAGGTTGCCCTTAGGCTCTGATGGGTCTTACCCGTCATTGGCTGCCAGTATAATGATACCCAGGAGAAAATCAGTATTTTTTATACAGATAACAACATGATAAAAGTTAATAAAAGTTATTTTGATAAAACACAGACTCTTTGCTTTCTAACTAATTATTTAGAATTTTTTATATCCTTTCATTAGAACAGGCTAAAAGTCCAAGAAAACATTGTTATTATAAACTCATTAAATCTTTCTTGATTTTAACCATAATTTCTATTTTTATAAACCCTCAGCACTTATTATATTAGTTTAGGCTTTGTCCTATATTTTTCTCGCTTAGTAACAGTTATTCATTTTAGGATAAAACTATTCTGTTTTCTTATTAATAAAAATACATTTTTCATATTTTTCATACTTAAATCATTACTTTGAACAAATATTTTACCACATATGTAATTACCATTAAAATTAAATTTGTTAGAATGTTAAATATTTAAAATATTTTAATGTTTCAAATATGCATTAACAAGAATTTTTAGTTTTAAAGTTCTTAAAATATATTTCTCTTTTCAAACATGAATAGGAGCTAAACTCATGGCCAGTTTCCAAATTGCTGTTTATTGAGGATTTAAGTTAACAAAAGAAGATGGGGTTGCCGTTCCCATTCTGAGTCATAGGACTTTACCTGTAGTATTGGTATAAATTTCATAGAATAATCATTCAGACTAAACAAAGGTAACCTAACAGAATACCTTGAGTCAGAACTACAATCCTGAACTGCACACCCCGTTGGGGACCAACCTGCCACAGGAACCATCAATGAGCACTGACCCCCGTTTGGTATGGCACCTTTCTCACTGAATACTTTCTGACTCAGGTGTACATGAATCCCTATATAAAGGCAGCCCATCAAGAACAAGCCCAGAAACCAATTTTTCTTTATCCTGCTCTGCCAAAGGCACAGCAAAGAAGCAGTTTTTAAAATCTATCATAATAAATCAGTTCTTAGAAATTACAACTGGTGTGGGCAAGCCAGGCTGCAATGACTCCATAGGCTGAACCACAGTATCAACTTTTATCAAATCAGTCAATATTCTCCATTTTCCTGACCTCCCTCCTGCAATAAATATTGGAGAATTCCAAGAACCCCGAGACTCCTCTAAACGTCCTGCTCCAAACTGTTCCCAAATCAACCGAGTCAGAGCCTTAAACCTCTCTACAGATAAGGGTCACTGCTCAACCCAAAAAGGCCCACCTGTAGTATTTGTAGTGGATGTCCCTGGAGAATCTCCTCACTTTATGCTTTAAGAGTTCCCTTATTAGATCCCTGTTTGGGCGCCAATTGCCGAGTCCGGCTCAAGCAACTGTCAAAACAGGGTAAGAAGTGGTAGTGGGAGATTGAGAAGAAATACAACTTAGAGTTTAAGACAAAGCATGAGCCAGGTAGTTCATTGCCTGACTGAACACAATAACCAAATAGAAACAGGAATATTTTCCCCGTCGTTTATTCACTGCAAAGCCTTCATAACGAATTTCCATTACTTAAGATTTAAAACATTATGGCCTTAAGGCTGAAACCAACAACAATGTTTTTGAATGAGCTTAAATAAGCTTACTAATTTAGATGTTTTAACAGGCACCCCAGTAGCTTTAACACACACACATACTCCTCCAGCCGCCTGTTATGATTACCCGTTACCCTGATGATCCAAGGAAAATGCTTATTTTACCAATATGACTCGAGTCCTCTTCTATCGGCTGGACACACGTGCCTCTAATGAGACTTTTCCTTGGTTCCTTAATATTGATTTGGAGTCTTCTTTTTCGAGCCCCACGTTGGGCACCAAATGTTGCTTTCTGTAGAAACAGAGCTCGAAGGATATTAAGGAATGATGAGAAAAAAAGAAAGGAAGAAAGAAAGAAAGACACAGACGGGCTCAGGGGGTCTGAAGCTTGAGTTTACTTCAGACAGACTTCAGACCCCCTGAGCCCGTCTGTGTCTTTCTTTCTTTCTTCCTTTCTTTTTTTCTCATCATTCCTTAATATCCTTCGAGCTCTGTTTCTACAGAAAGCAACACACAGCCACCTTTGCCCTGCCATGTGGCAGAGGAATAAGGGACCACCAGAAGCTGGTCTTCAGGAAGAGAGCATCACCTTGACGATATCTTAATTTGGACGTTTTTCTTGGCATCAAAACTGTAAGCTAATAAATCCTGTTGTTAAGCTAACCCATTTCATGATATCTGCTTTCATTCAGCAGCCTCATAAACTAAAATAGGATGAAATCATACAAGTGCAAAAATGACAGAAGAGAAAGAAGGGAATAAAGGAGAGAGATTTTGGTCTTTGTTGTTTTTAGTTTTATTTATTATTATGAATTTTTTAAAAACATGTAAAGGTAGAGAACAGTTTAATGCACCCTTATTTCCCATTCAGTGAGATTCAACACTATAACCATTTTGCCACACTTACTTCATCTGTCCCTATTTTCTTTTTTTTCCAAAAGATCTTTTAATGCAAATTCTCAGACATCAGAGCATTTCATCCCTAATTACCTCGATATGAAATTCAGAAGGTAGTGCCATTTTCTTCCATAATCATACCATTATCATGGCTAAAAAAATACATCATAATTCCTTAATAAAAGTAAATATCCTATCATCCTATCCATATTCAAAACTTCCTATCTCAGAATACATTTTTCAGTTGGTTTGTTCAAGAAAGAGTCCATCAAGTTCTACACATTGCATTTGGTTGTTATGTCCCATAGGTCTCTGTGCCCCTTCCCATTTGTTTTGCTTGTTTGTAAATATTTAATCGACTTTTTAAAATAGACCTGGTCCCACATTCTGGGTTTTATTGGATTGCTATTTGTGTTATCACCTAACTGGTTTCTCTATATCCGTATAAACTGAAGTTAAGTTTGGCAATAATATAAGTGGTGCAACTATTCTTCATATTGCTGCACTTGAGGAGGCTCTTACTATCTAGTTGCCACACATTTAGTGATGCTGAAGTTGATGAGTGGGTCTGGATGGTAGCAACCTGACTGCTCCTTTGTGTAGATGGTTTCCCCTCTTACAGCCAGCAATTGATTGTGGAGTAATAATTAATACCCTGAAAATATCCAGTATTCCAACAACCTTTTCAGGTTGTGTTTTTGATTGAGGAACTGTCTTTCTCCTTTATCTCAAAAGGCTAAATTAAATGTGTGCCTTCAGGAGAAACATATGTAAAGCAATGAAGAAGTACTCAGACATGCCAAACCAACATAAATGGAGTAAAATGTGCTGCAGCCAGATTTTCTCCTATTCAAGAGTAGATTTAAGAGGTGGGCAAGAGAGACATTAAAAATCAAGATGATAATGAGTTTACACAGTTGGGAAAGAGAGTTGAAAAGAAGGGCAAAGAAGGTAACTTTATTAAAAAGATTTATTGAGACTCTTCTGTGTTCTAGGCACTTTCCTTAATTAATAATATCACAAGACTCATCATCCAAACTAAATCCGTCAATAACTACAAAAACAAATCCTCTGAAATGTTCATTGACCCCCAGTAAAATAAATTTTTAAGAGAAAAATCTAAAAACCTAAACCAACTCTCAAATCTCTGGTCTAAATTAAAAGTTTTATTCCATTGGAGAAGAGAGCATAGCTTCCTAGCACAGCATCACCTGAAGCTGGTATGACAAGGCTGATTTAACTACATTGAAAGTGACAGAGGAAGAAAGAATGACTTTAAAATGTAAGATACATCCATTTTGTAAAATTACTAAACTTGTAAATATATCAGAGATACTGTAAAACTTTCAGTGGAGGGTGTAAAGAGCAAAATTGATTCCCTAGAGCAAAGACTCATTGATGCTGTAGATGGAGGAACATAGCACAACTAAATTAAAACACTCAAGGTTGAAAAATCATCTAAAAAATGGAAAAATATTGAAAAGACATAAGGAAACCAAGCTGCATATAGCTGATTAAGACCAGTGTAATCTTGTTTATTCATATCTTCATTTACTTGGGTGTGGATTATTTACATATTTTTTGGTTTAGATCACATTTCTCAAGATGAGTTTTTAGACATTTCCTAGAACATCAATCATGAAAAGCCCTGAAATGATGAAGCCTAGATATTTAAAATTTGTCAAGTCTTTGCTCTTCATCCCAAAGACAGACTCTCTTACAAGCTGCCGACGTTAAAACGAAAATTGAATCCTACACAGGAGTAAGAATGACTTTGGACCTTACTTTTTGGATTTTTAAGAAGTGTAAGGATTTAAGAGGAAAGAAACAGAAAACAATGGAGCTTATACTCTTAGGTATGGAATCTAGCCAAACCAAATTTTCTTTTTTGTAAGATAGATGATCCCTTCCTTTAATGATGAAATGCATAGAGCTGTTTGTCAGTGAAATACTCAGTAGCAGTGATGCTCTTTCCAGAATCCATTGTACATGGGACTTTGATAAAATAATAACAATAGTTGATTTTGGGGAAAATTTAGTCAAAATGATAATCATTGGGTCAGCTCATTAGTCAAAGAATAAAATATAAATAGGGTCAGAAGAAGAGCTACAATAATTAACATACAAGAAGACCAAAATATTTGGGAGAATATTATTTAGTTAGATGGTCTTAATTATTAGCCCAGATCAAAATCAGATTTAAAGTTTGTGAATTTGTATGTTGTGTGTATTTGAATATTGCCAAAGTAGATGTGACTAGCAGTAGAAATTGTTACTAAAATGAACCTCCTCAAATTAGTCTTAGGAAGAGGCAAGGTATAAATAAATTAAGTAATTAAAAGCAATGGCATTTGAAATTAGGTCATAAATTAGGAAAGAAAAGGGTACCTACCCCTTATGAGGATTTACTTTGGAGAATGTATGTAAAAGTTCAGAGAACAGAAAAATAGCAGAGAACAGTTATTCAGTGAATAAATAAATTCTAGGTTCAAAATAGAGACATTGTTAATTATTTAATTCATTTTATGAGCACAAATAATTTTGACAGTTTGATTAAAAAAAACACCTTAAAAAGAATTTATGTACTGAAGTCATGTTTCAGTTTGCTAAAGCTGCTGGAATGCAATATACCAGAAATGGGTTGCTTTTACAATGGAGATTTGTTAGATTGCAAATTTACAGTTCTAAGCCCATTAAAATGTCCCAATTAAGGCATGAAGAGGAAGATAACTTCTTGAAGGAAAGGCTGCTGTCATCCAGGGTTCCTCTGTCACATGGGAAGGCACATGGCGATGTCTGCTGGTCCTTCTCTCCTGAGTTGGTTTCAATGGCTCTCTCCTTCCTCCAGAGGCTTTTCTCTAGATTCACTTCTTAGTTTTTCTGAGTTTCTCTGAACTTCATCTATCTTTTATCTCTCACAAAGGGACTTCAGCAAGAGGATCAAGACTCACCTAAAATGGGCTGAGTCACATCCCCATAGAGCCAAACCAATCAAAAGGTCCCACCCAACAATAGGTCTGTCTCCACAGGATGGGTTAAGAGAACATGGGCTTTTTGGGGGTACATAACAGCTTCAAACCAGCGTTAAATCATTAACCAACAACAGTACAATAATAGTTCACTACGAGAAAAGTTATCTTCAGTTGTATGGGCAGTATAACAAAAGAAAAGCTATTAATATAGAGGAGGAATTTTAGGACTCATCTTTGATTCCTCTTTTCCTCTGTATCCTGTCTATGAGAAAGTCCTGGTGATTGCCTCTAGAATGCATTAGGAATATATTCCCTTTTCTCCATCCCCACTGTTACTATCCTACTAAAAGTCACCATCATCTCTCCCTTAGACTATTTTAGGCATCTCCTAATTTAATTTTCCTGTTTACATTTTTCACTTCAACCCCTAACAATCTATTTTCAATACTGTTCTAGTTTGCTAATTGCTGGAATGCAACACACCAGAGATGGCTTGGCTTTTAATGAAAAGGGGTTTATTTAGTTAAAAGTGTATAGTTCTTCAGAGGAAAGGCAGCTAACTTTCAACTGAGGTTCTTTCCTACATGGGAAGGCACAGGGCAATCTCTGCTTGCTTCTTTCCAGGCCTCTGGGTTCCAGCAACTTTCCCGGCAGTGATTCCTTTCTGCATCTCCAAAGGCCTGGTCTGAGCTGTGAGTGTTGAGATGAGGTATGCTAAGCTGCTTGGGCTGGGCTACGTTGAGCTCTGTCATTTAAGCACTAGCCAATTAAATCAAACATCATTCATTGCAGCAGTAACGCCTCCTTGCCAATTGCAGATGTCATCAGCAAGAGATGAGGTTCACATGCCATTGGCTCATGCCCACAGCAATAGAACTAGGTACCTTCACCTTGCCAGCTTGACTCCTGAATCTAACTACCACAAGTACAATAGCTAGAATGATCTTTTTTATTGTCATTCCCCTGCTTAAAACCTTCCATGGGTTCTCATCTAATTTAGGATGAAAATCCAAACTCCTTACTGTAAAATGACATAATTCAGTGTCTCCTTTCCTTTCCAACTTTTATCATGTATTACTCTCTCCCCTACCCAGGTTTTCCTTGAATCCAGTTATATAAGCCATCTGTTGATCTCTCACACTGAGTTTGTATCATCCTTACATATTCTCTACTTGCTGGTTCCTCTCCCTGAAACATCGTTTCTTCAGATGTTGGCACACTGATAGAATATATGTGAAAGAGAAAGCAAAAAAACAGAAAAAATATTTATGAAAACAACTAAAGCTTACTATGCAAGTGATGTCATCAAAGAAGCACCATTAAATAATTCAGAACTTAAGCTGAGGAAGCCTTAAGCAACAAGAAAGAATTGGCAGAGCCATCTTTATCAAAACTCTGGAAAACAGTTAAAGGACTGCAGTAACAAGATGAGTGCTGAGTGAACAAAAAGGCACAAACTTAAAACAGGAAAATCTCTTGGTGCCTTTGCTGGCTTTTCCCCTATTCCCCCACCAGCTCAGTTCAGAGCTGGCCCACATTCTTAGTGCAGGTCCATGGTTCAGTTTCTGAAAGGAGCAAAGTAACTCTTATGTACCACTTGGGTGTATGTATGTCTGCCAGTCTGTCTTGTGGTAGTTGAAGGACAGAACCAGGATTCTCATTGCAGATTCACTGACCCAGAACTTACTCTGCAGGTAGAGGTGGTTCACAGATTGCTCCTACAGAATGCTGTACAAAAGTCAACTGTCCGGGGTTGCCAGGGCAGAGGATTGCCAACTGTGGGATAGTGATTGGGACAGTGAGGAAACCCTTTCTCAGGTGAAAAAGAATGTTTGCATCTGTGTTAACAGGGAAATTTCCAGAGCTATGTGTACTTGCCCAGAGCAAGACACATGCTCAGAAAAGTTCCTTTTGCCTCGGGATGTTCAGAGCACTAAGGCCAATCTGCAAAGACTGGGGAAGGTGTTCGCTTTTTCTTTTCTTTGTTTCATTTTGTTTCCCCTGACATTCAAGGAAATCTCATAATACTACGTGGATAGACACTAAGGAAGAGAACCTCAGTGTCCGAATTCTAGAGATAACACATTACAATATCACCATATTCAGCGTGCAACAAAAGATTACATGCAAAGGAGCAAGATAAAGCATTAGAAACCATTAATGATGAGAACCAGATCTTGGCCATACCAGAAAAATACTTTTAAAATGTGGTATCTGACTATGCTCAAAGAGCTAAAACAAGCAAGCAAACTAAACACTGACATAGTACTAAATGAAACCAGAAAAAGAAAAGATGAACATAAAATATTAATAAAGAAATAGAAATGATGAACTAGAACTGGAGACCACAGTAAGAAATTTAAAAATCCCTCGAGAAGTTGCAATTAGATTGGAATTGGCAGAAGAAAGAATCAGCAAAAGTGACAAACAGAATATTGAAATCATTCAGTCTGAGGAACAGAAAGAAAAGAGAATGAAGACAAATAAACAAGCCTGAGTAACCTATGGAACACCATCAAATGTACCAATATATACATTATGGGAGTCCCAAGGGAGATGAGAGAGAGGAGAGGGCTGAAAGAATACTCAGAGGAATAATGGTAAAGAATTTCCTAAATTTAATGAAAGCCATGAATATACACATCCAAGATGCTTAGCCAACTCCAGCCAGAATAACTCCAGTGGACCCACATTGAGACATATTATATTCAAGCTGTTGAATGCTAAAGTTAAAGGGAGAGTTCTGAAAGCTGTAACACAGAAGTAGGGCATGATGTAAAGGGGACCTCAATAAAATTTAAGTGTTGATTTCTCAGCAGAAGCCATGGAAGGGCAGTAGGGATGACATATTTAAATTGCTGAAATTAAAAGAAAAAAGCCAACTAACAATTCTATATCCAGCAAAATGTACAATATGCAATAAAAGATTATAAGACAAAGAAAGAAACTGGAAATGATGGCCCATCCAAAGAAAAAGAGAAAGAATCTTTGGGCATACCAGAAGAGACTTTTACTTTTTTTTCTTTTAATGCAATTTTATTGAGATACGTTCACATACCGTAGAATCCACCCAAAATTGTACAATCCGTGTCTGTCAACATCATCACCTAGTTGTGCATTCATCGCCATAATCAATTTTAGATGATTTTTCTTTACTCCAAGAAAAAAGAACCCCAAACATCCCATACCCCTTATTCCCCTATCATTGACCCCTAGCATTGGTGTGGTACATTTGGTACTGTTGATGAAAGAATATTAAAATATTACTGTTAACTGGCTGTCATCCATAGTTTGCATTAGGTGTTTATTTTCCCGTATACCACCCTATTGTTAACGCCTTGTTATAGTGATGTATTGATGGTCTAGTTCATGAGAAAAAGCTTTTTTATATTTGTATTGTTAATAACAGACATGGGCCACCACAAAATTCACTGTGGTACACAATTCCATGTTTTATCATCTAGTTTTCTTTCTAGTGACATGCACAACCCTGAACTTCCACTTTCAACCATGTTCACATACAATTCAGCACTATTAATTATACTCACAATAGTATGCTACTATCACCTCTGTCCATTCCCAAATGTTTAAATTCAATCTGGTTTAAAATTCTGCAAATATTAAGCAGCCTCTCCCCATTTTCTAGCCTCATTCTATCTCCTGGTAACGTCTATTCTAGATTTTATGTCTATGAATTTATATATTATAATTAGTTCATGTTAGTGAGCACATACATACGATATTCTCAGGACTTCATTCCTTCTTACTGCTGAATAATATTCCATCATATGTATATGCCACATTTACATCACACACATGGACATCAGTGTGCAAATGTCTGTTCATGTCTCTGCCTTCAGTTCTTCTGGATATATACCAAGTAGTGAGATTGCCGGATCATAAGGAAATTCTATACTTACCCTTTCTGAGAAACTGCCCAACCATCTTCCACAGCACTGTACCATTTTACATTCCTACTAGCAGTGAGTAAATGTTTCTGTTTTACCACATACTTTCCAACACTTGCAGTTTCTTATTTATTTAATAGTGGCTAGTTTAAAAAAAAAAATTTTATTGAGAAATTTTCACACACATACAGTTCATCCATATTATACAATCAGTGGTTACAATATCATCAAATAGTTGTGTATTTATCACCATGATCATTTTTAGAATATTTGCATCCAGAAAATGAAATTAAAAGAAAAAGGAAAAAACTCATATATCCCATACTCCTTACCCCTCCCTCTCATTGGCCTGTAGTATTTTAGTCTACTCAGTTTTTTTTTATCCCTTATCCCTCCTCCATTATTTATTTTTTATCCTTTTTTTTTTTTTACTCATCTTTCCATACCCTGGATAAAAGGAGCATCAGATACAAGATTTTCACAATTACACTGTCAGACTGTAAAAACTGTATGGTTATGTAATTGTCTTCAAGAGCCAAAGCTACTGGAACACAGTTCTACATAGTTCAACAGTTTTAGGTACTTCCCTCTAGTACCTGAGGGAATAAGGTACTAGACACAATACACCATAAACTAAAAAGGGACACCTATACAATGAATAAGAATGATCTCTAGGATAACCTCTCAGCTCTGTTTGGAATCTCTCAGCCACTGAAACTTTATCTTGTCTCATTTCTCTCTTCCCCCCTTTGGTCAAGAAGACTTTCTCAATCCCATGATCCTGTGTCCCAGCTGATCCTAGGAGTCCTGTCCCATGTTTCCAGGGAGATTTAGACCCTGGGAGTCATGTCCCATGTAGTGGGGAGGGCAATGAGTTCACCTGCAGAGTTGGTTTAGAGAGAGAGGCCGTATTTGAGCAACAAAAAAAGTTTCTCTAGGGGTAACTTTTAGGCATAATTATAAGTAAGCTTAGCTTCTCCGTTGCAGGAGTAAGTTTCATAGGGGTGAGCCCCAAAATCAAGGACTCAGCCTATTGAATTGGTTGTTCCCATTGCTTGTGAGAATATCAGGAATTCCCCAGATGGGGAAGTTTAATATTTCCTCCTTTCTCCCCAGTTATTCAAGACTCTATGTAGTTATGGTGTTCAAATAAAGTGACCAAAGAAGTTAAATTATATTATGTAATATAAATTTTGCACCAGATAAACATCTCTCCCTTTGGTCTCACACAGAAGTTGAAGTTGTAAAATATGGACCAAATCATCCTTTATCCAGTATTCTGATTTACCTTATTCCTATTGTAGGATCCTAGATCAGCTTCATTCATATCTACAGTGGATATGAGTAGTGGCCATTTTAATAGGTGTGAAATGATATCTTATTGTGTTTTTTTTGTTTTTTTTTTGTCTGTTTGTCTTTTTTTTTCTTTTTCCTTTTCTTTTTTTTTTTACTATTATTATTATTTTTTTTCTCTATATTAACATTCTATATCTTTTTCTGTTGTTTTGCTAGTTCTTTTCTTATTGTGGTTTTGACTTGCATTTCCTTAGTAGCTAGTGAAGCTGAGCATCTTTTCACGTGCTTTTTTGCCATTTGTAATTGTTCTTTGGAGAAATGTCTATTCAAGTCTTTTGCCCATTTTTTAAAAACTGTTTTAAAATTCTGAAATATAATGTATGTACAAAAAAGCAATAAATTTCCAAGTACATTTTAACAAGTAGTTATAGAACAGATTTTAAAGTTTGGGGTGGATTACAGTTCCACAATTTTTCATTTTTTCTTCTAGCTGCTTCAAGACACTGGAGACCAACAGAAATATCAATATAATGATTCAGCAGTTGTACTCATTTGTTAAATCCTATCTTCTTTGTTATATTCCTCCTTTTAAAATAACACACACATATATATATATAAGCAGCAAATTTCTAAGTACATTGCAGCAATTAGTTATAGAACAGATTTCAGAGTTTGATATGGGTTTCAGTTACAAAATTTCAGGTTTTTATTTCTAGCTGCTCTAAGGTACTGAAGGCTAAAAGAAATATCAATATAATGATTCAGCACTCATACTCATTTATTAAACCTGACTTTCTCTGTATAACTCCACCATCACCTTTGATCTTTCTGTCCCACTCTTTAGAGGTGTTTGGGCTATGCCCATTCTAACTTTTTAATGTTAGAAGGAGCTGTTGATGATATGAGATAGGGGGATGTAACTAGTTGATGTTCTGGAAGGGCTTTTTTTTTTTTTTTTGCATTTGCAGGCTCAGGGAATCAAACCAGGTCTCTGGCATGGCAGGCCATAATTCTGCCCCTGAGCCACCATTGCACTGCTTTTGCCCATTTTTTAACTGGGTTGTTTGACTTTTTGTTGTTGAGTTGTAGGATTTCTTTATATAGTCTGTATATAAATCCTTATCAGATATGTGGTTTCCAAATATTTTCTCCCATTGTGTAGTTTTCTTTACACTTTCCTGACAGATTCCTTTGATGCACAATAGTTGATGGAAGGGCCCATTTATCTAGTTTTTCTTTCCTTGTGCTTTGGATGTAAAGTCTTAAGAAGCATTGCCTACCACAAGGTCTTGAAGATGTTTCCCTACATTTTCTTCCAGGAGTTTTCTAGTCTTTATTCTCATATTTAGGTCTGATCCATTTTGAGTCAAGTTTTATCTAGGGAGTGAGATAGGGGTCGTCTTATTCTTTTGGGTATGAAAGTGATATGGATATCACTTTTCCCAACACCATATATCAAAGAGATGGCTCATTCCCAGTTGAGTGGACTTGGGAGGGAGGGAGGGAGGGTGGAAGAATGCAAAATGAAACATATTCCCATCTGTCAAATTAGCAAAGATATTTAACACTCGGTGCTGACTAAATGTGGTGAGATGGACTCCCTCTTGCATTTGGCCTTATCTTTCTGTATCAGTAGTCTTAAATATCCATACCATTTGCCTCAGTAATACTGCTTCTAGGAATCTAGCCTAGAAAAAATATCATCAGAGAGCCAAGACTTTCAGAGTATCATTTATTATATCAAAACGCCTGGAAATTCTTTTCTGGGGTGATGCAAATGTTCTAAAATGATCATGGTGATGAATACACAACTATGTGATGATATTATGAGTCATTGATTGTATACCATATATAAACTATATGTGTGCAAAGATTTGTCAATAAAAAAATAAATAAAAAAAACCCCCTGGAGACCAAAATGCTGGTTAAATTATGTACATCAGCACTTTCTGGAAGCTGACAGCACCTCCTTATGCAGCCTTTAAAGGGGGTTTAAAAATAATATTAAATGTACTTCACACACAAACAAAGAAACCAACAAAAATAAACAAAATTCAACAAATGATGCTGCAATAACAGGATACTCACATGGAAAAAGAATGAAATGTGACCCCACCATACAGCAAACAAACAAACAAACAAAAGAATCAGTTGGCCATAGTTGTGAATGTCTGTTTCTGAACCTTCAATTCAATTCCATTGATGAATGTTTCTATCTTTATGCCATCGTGAGTCCTCCCACTTCATTCTTCTTTTTCAAGATGCTTTTGGCTATTAGAGAGCCCTTACCCTTCCAAATAAATTTGATAAATTAGCCTGTGGTTCATTTTCTGTGAAATTTGGATGAAGAATATCTCAGTAAGCAACTGCAAGATAGCGCATCATGTTGGACTATTAAATTTTACTTATTGTGAAAATATTAAGCTCATAGGATTCTAGAGCAAGGTCTTGCAGAGCCTTACTGGAGAAGCTTATGAAATTCTTCACATTTGCTATGACATTAAACATAGTTAAAAATACAGGAGGAAGGGAAAATAAAACATCTCAGATTTGAAGCTCCAGAAATATTTTATTTCAAAAAAGTCAGAAGTAGTAAAAACCTAAACTAGCTTTTCACCTAAATATCCTTCTTTTAAAACTCCTTAAGGAATAAGATAGTTTTCTTTAAAAAAATATTTTAGTTGTTATTTTTTAAAGTTCACCATGTACCTACTTCAAAGAGTCAAATAGTTCTCTAAGGCTTACTTAAATTACGTAAAGCAGCAATCCCCTTACCCTGCCCTGTTTCCCTCTTCTCCAGATGTTATAACCATTTCTAAGTCCTTTACATTATTTTTTTGGTATTTCCCACCATATCTAAATAACATGCTTATATTCCTACTTCCCAGCCTTTTGGTCTGAGGATTTTCCAGCGGAGAGGATGAGAATTCAGCCCTTTGCTATCTCTGTCGCACCACGTGTGTACGTATATGCACATCCAACCCTTCCCCTTCCCAGTGTAGTTAAAGTGTGATTTTGGTTAGGCCAAGTTTCAGTATTTTTAAAAAACTGTAAACACTAGATATAACTGAGTGATGCAGTATGCTGTGATTAATTTTCCTTTCCCTGCAGCATTTTCTTAAAAATTATCATGATTTTGATTTGGTTACCTTTCTAAGTCATCATCAGTTCCACCCCTGATGATCCCAGTTATGTATATCTTCTTTCAGTATGTTTAGACATATATATTGTTTTCTGTTTTTCGAAAACATCTCTCACCAACTTCAGATCTTTTATAATCTGGACAGTTTTTCTCAGAGTCTGCTTGAATTTGACTGAAATTATGGGGATATTTCTAAGAAAGCTCGTTTATCTCAAATAGGGTATTTGGGCAGCTATAACAGATTCAGCAATTGTTTTTCTAATATATCATGAGTGTATCATGAACATGTCATTATCATGAATTTATCGAGGGTTATTTACTGTGCTTTATAAATAGGGTATCCATTATTCCAAAAATATAGCATGTATTCTCATATTTGATTGTTTTACATGGAGTGTATTAGGAATTACTGAAACAATCTTAACACATTTTTTAAAATTGTATTCTTTTTTTTGTAGGCTCTCAAAATTAGAGAGAATTGTAAATGCCCGCCACTTTCTGAACCAGACCCTCGATTACTGTTCAGACTCAGCATGAAGCATTTTCTGGAAGAATCAGAGAGAAAAGACCAAAATATCACTGTTAAGAAAGAGAAAATGGATACATTTCCCACTCAAAAACAGGAGCAAATACCATTAACATATATAGTTGAGAAAAGAGCTGGCAGTTGAATTAAAATTTTTGAGACACAAGATATGTGAAGAATGCAGCAATCCTTATCATTTTTATGTTACTTTTAAAAAAATGTTGAAATAAAAAAAAAAGGATTCTCAAGGTCAAATCATGTATATTATAGGTATTATCTAAATTCTTCTACTGGGTATTTATTTTTCATGAAATATTGTTGTATTTTAATCTATTTTAAAATATCTTCAATGAGCAAAATGTCAGATAATAAATTTATATTATACACTTTACCCTGTCTCATATTTGCCTTTGATTTGGAAGGTAAATCAAATCAGTGAATGAGAAATCAGAACATGCAGTACTTGTTTAATTGTAAAGAGGGTCCCAGTTGAGCCTAAACCAGGTTTCAGAGGCTGAGTGATTATGAAGAACTGCAAAACTGACTGTCTGAAGGCATCTGTTTCAGGAACTGGTGTGCAGTAGAGTGGGATTAGATGGAAAGGGTCTTGTTCAGATAGAGAATTCCCTGATCCTTACCCATGGATGATGAGGAAGAAAAGGCTCCTAGCAAACAGAAGCTGGAGAAGCTGTTTTCACAGGGAGGTATAGAAATGCTGTTTGTGGCACAGGTAAAGTGAGAAACAAATTGTGGGGAGAAGGGCATTTCCATGCAGACACAGGGATAATGAAGTCTTAACAGAAAGTCACATCATTTTGGCTCCGTGATGGTTTTGCAATTTGGAATCTCTGGGGTCCTCATGGGAAATGACCTGCCTGTTTTCATTGACATACCACCAAGAAAATCAGGGGCAAGTTTCTGCCCCCAAGTTATTTTCCCCATGTAGCAGTCATCAACAAAGGGGCTGGAGGAGGAAGACAGAAGAAGCACAGACATATCCCTAGTGATATCCAGAAATGACTACCATAGTATGTAAATGTGGCAGTGCCTCAGTACAATGTGTAGTACTTGTACTCCCAAACTGGTGAGGCCTAGTGATGTTTCAGTTACATTCCTAAGGAGGGACATTTCTATTGAAACATATTAAATAAATACTTTTTTTAGAGAATTAAAAGATCAGTGAGGGCCACGGTGGCTCAATGGCACAGTTCTCACCTGCCATGTTGTAGACCCAGGTCGGTTCCCATTTCCTGCCCATGTAAAAAAAACTAATAATAAAATAAATAAATAAAAGATTATTGAGTTCCTAGTGTGAACTGGAGCCCTACAGTTATCTCATTTATTCCAACACCTTATGAGGTAGGTTTTATTATTTCACTTTACAGTGAGAAATAGGCTTAGAGAGGTTAATATACTCTGACCTAACCTGTCTTAACTACAAAGCTGACCGTTTTCTACTAGCTTACTCGCTGGTATCTAAAAGTAAGCTATCAAAAGACAAGAAAAACTATTATCAGTTGTTAGCTTCCTCATGTATGGCTTGAATACAGTCAAACATCATATAACCGTAAAACCAGGGATGCCTTATGTTGTTTGCAGGACATTTTTCCAGGCCTTCCTCTCAGACTTTTATCAAAATTTATATGAAAAGCCTGGGGCAAGGCAGAACGAGATCTCCTTTGGGATGTGTCTTAACACAGTTAAATTTCCTTAGACAAAATATTTACTCAGTCTTTAAGAAGACAAGATCAGAGCCTATTTATGTATTTCAGGGTTTCCCATAAACTATGAGATGCTTCTTGATCTGCACACAAGACAACAGATTAACTGTTCTCCATATAGTCATTTTTACACTACTAGTAATTGGAATTTTGTAAGAGGCACTCAATAACACATAAAGACATTTGGAGAATGTCTTCTAGAGGTAAAGTAAAATGACAACAGATTTCCTTACTAAATAGCTAAGTGGAGACACTAGTCAACTTTTAGTTCCATCCCATTGTCACATCTAATTGTGTTGTTCCAACAACACAGTAAAAATACACAAGGTGACATGATGTCAGGAAGAGCAGAGATAATACAGGGATAACGTCTTTATAGCACGTATGAAAAAGTTTTGTTTTTAAAATGTACAGAAAGTGTGTAAAATGTTACATTTCAGCGCAGAGTTTTAGGAGAAATTAAATGGCAATTGGAATGTAATGTGTAGACATATATTTCAAATTTTATGTGAGAATATGTATGTTCTGCATTTAGATATGTTGCACAAAACCAGGGACAAGGTTGCAAGCCTTCAGGAATGTTACGTGGAAACAGAACAAACCAGGGTTGACGCTCCGAAATTTCAGGAAGTAGGTTTTATACATCTGTGGCCATAGGGCTCAGTTGAGTAGCCTCTGAAAGTCTGAGCCCTGAACAGGGGTTGTTACAGGGTTTAAGGGAAGCACTTGGCTACATGTCTGATCATACCCAGAAGGATTGCAAAGCTGAGTTTACAGAAGTGGGTGAGCGGTTAGGGGGGGCAGGGCTCACAGGGACTTCTCTTATCTTGCCTATGTGCAATTTTGACCATCCTCGGGGCCTGAGAAACTTTTTTTTTTTTTAATTTTCTTTATTGTATAGTGTAACATATACAAAGCAAAGCAATAGTTTTCAAAGCATTCTTCAGAAAGTGGTTACAGGACAGATCCCAGAGATTGTCATGGGCTACCATATGATCTTCTCATATTTTTCCTTCTAGCTGCTCCAGAATATAGAAGGCTAGAGGGCTTAAATACTTTTTTATCATCACAATCGACTTTTTTTTCCTTCTTTTTTTGTGAACAATAATATATATACAAAAAAGATAAATTTTCAAGCACAGCACCACAATTAGTTATAGAACATATTTCCGACTTTGACATGGGTTACAATTTCACAATTTTAGGTTTTTACTTCTAGCTGGTCTAAAATACTGGAGATTAAAAGAGATATCAATTTAATGATTCAGCATTCATATTCATTTTTTAAGTCCTGTCTTCTATGTATAATTCCACCATCACCTTTGATCTTTCCATACCTCTCTTTGGGGTTGTTTGCTATGTCAATTCTAAATTTTTGATATTGGAAGCATCTGTCACTGATATGGGGTAGGGAGATGGAACTATCTGAAGTTCTGGAGAGGCTGGGCTAGGTGTCAGGACTTATATGGACCAGGGACCCATCTAGAGGTTATAGGTTTCTGGCAAGTTACTCTAGTGGCCTGGAATCCTTGTGGAATCTTATAAATTGCCCTAGGTGTTCTTTAGTATTGGCTAGAATGGTTCTGGTTTGGGGTTGGCAGGTTATGATAGGTAGCAAGGTCTACCTGAATCTTGCATAAGAGCAACCTCCAGAGTAGCCTCTGGACTCCATTTGAACTCTCTCTGCCACTGATACTTTATTAATTATACTTCTTTTCCCCCATTTGGTCAGGATGTAATTGTTGATCCCATAGTGCCAGGTCTGAATGCATCCCTGGGAGTCATCTCCCACATCTCCAGGGAGACTTTCACCTCCTGGATGTCATGTCTAAGATAGAGGGGATGGCAATGATTTCACTTGGGCTTAGAGAGACTGAGGCCACATCTCAGCAGCAACAGAGGTCCTCCAGAAGTAACTCTTAGGCATGCCTATACATAGTCTAAGCTTCTCCACGACCTACATAAGCTTCACAAAAGTGAGCCTCATGAACGAGGGCATGGCCTATTGATTTGGGTGTCCCTGAAGTTTGACATAGTATCAGGGGATTATGGGAGACATTTTAAAGAGGAAATGGCTGGAGTAAACAGGGGCCTGCCTGCTGCAATAGAAAGTGGCTTTAACAAATGGGCTGCCTGCAACATTCCTCCCTCTGATGCTTGCTCATGCCGGTTGGCAATAGCATCACCTATATCTCATCCTCTTCTTGTTGCAGGTGTTGGTATGTCCCAATCTGAGCTGGGTGTGGGAAACAAGGTAGCCATGCAGGGTTTAGGCCCCTGCAAAGTTGAGGGTGGTGGTGAGGGTCTGTGCCCCACCTCTGTTGGCCCCAATTTTTCTCCTGATGGCCCCTTTGAAACTGTGCCTGTCTTAGGTTGTTCCTTCCCTAAGGAATCTTACCCATCTTTGGTTAACCAATCATCCTCAGGGGCCAAACAGGGTGATGTGAGGTGTGCAAGTGAGGGAGGGGCAATGCCCTCTGAGAGGGTCTGATCTCTCTCCTCAACAGCCTATGCCCCCTGGCCTCCACATCCAGCACCTGCCTTGGGATTCCCTCACCTGCTGGTGGGCCCCAGCTATGGCACCTGTTTTGGGGAAACCAGGTGTTTTGTTTTTTTTTTTTTCCCAGTGAGGGCCCAGCTCATAGCTTTGGGCAAGAGACAAACCACATGGCACCAGCTCCTAGGAGGCCTCCACCTCATTGCAGCCAAGAGCTCCCCCACTGATCTCATACATATTGCACTATCAGGAGGGCTGCACTAGGAAAGGTGTTGGATTTGGTGGGGGGTAAAACTGTACATGTGTTGAAGGTCAGGTGGACTTGGGAACTGCTTCCCTTTCTAGGGGTTATGGCAATAGCCATGTCACCCTAAAGTAGCAAAAACAGCAGTACTGAACCTGGTGAGGTGGGATTATAGCATGCTGGGGGACCTTCCTTTAGGGTGCATACAGAATAATGCAACTCTGAGAACTGGCCCTAGCATGAATACTGGTTATAGCTTTCACCTCTGTCCCAACACAGGTGGTCTTGAGGCATGCCGGGCATGTGCCATTCCCCTTGGAAGAGTTTATGACCATGCCGAGCAGAAACAGAGGAGTGAGGAGCACAGTGCTGGCTATAGGGAGTGCCACTATATCAATGTACAATTAGCCTCAGGGAAGGAATAGAGACACTCCGGACAGCAGATAGGAAGGGGGAAGTTACCCGGGTAAGAGGGATCCCACTAAATTGAAGTAAAGTTGGTTTTCGGGAAGAACTCCAGGCGACCTATTTCCAAGAGGGCTGAAACTACTAAACAAAAGACAAATGCAAAGAGCAAGTCAAGACAATTAGTCCACAGACCCGGATGTCCATGTTTCAATTCCTTAATCTTTGGCCATGCATAGATCAGTCAACTTTTGTGGTGACTGAGGCAGGGCCCAGAGGTCTTCTCAGGCTTCAGCCGTCCATTAACTACCTGCTTCCCGTGAGCTAGAGCAGGGCAATGATGGTCATTTAGGCTTCATTCATGGACAGGTCAGCTATCTTGGTGAAGGGTACAGTGGTTTCCGGAGAATGATGTGTGTCAGGTGTTCAGGGTCAGGGGTGCACTCCCAGGGGTCATCTGTGGTGGCCCTCTTGACCTAAGAGTGGTGAATTCACAGGATGATCTCCACGGCTCTGACAGCTGTTGGGGTTACTAAAACAACATGGTAAGGACCTCTCCTTTGAGGTTGGAGGGAGCGTTTTTTTTTTTTTTTTTCTTTCTCCAGTCTTTTATCCACACCAAGTCCTCTGGCTCAAATTCTTGTAAGGGAGGTAGCTAAAGAGTTCAGTACTGCTTTCAACACCTTCCTTTTTAGTTCACCTAAAACTTCTAACTTTGACCATAATTTCCTTTTTCCACAAACCTTCGGCAACTTACTTTATTTGTTCAGGCTTTGTCTTACATTTTCCTTATTTTGTAACAGCCTTTTATCTTAGAACAAAACTACTTTTTTCCCCCTTTAGTAAAAATGCATCCTTTATATCCTTCACACTTAAGTCATTACTTCAAACAAACATTTCACCAATACAATTACCATCAAAATCGATTTTTATCAGAATAATGTTAAATACTTGTAATACTTTAGTCAATGCATATTTGAAACATCAATATACAATTTTTAAAATAATAATTAATGGCACATATCAAGACTTTCAAAAAACTGTAAGGATAAAACTTGCAAGCAAGGAGTTTCTCAATATTAAACAGCACCCCCAATTTAAAAAGATGAAACATAAAACCAAAGGGGAGCCACAAATTTGGAGTCAAAGATAATGGGAAAAAGATAATTCTTTGTTTGGAAGAAAGGGACTAAATGAGAGTACAGAGGTGCCAAGGGAGCTGGACACAGGTCTTCTGCCTTGCCAGGAGTAGGAGTACTCTTCAATTTATGATTATAACTTGGTTTGTATTTTTCTTCATACATTCTTTTTATTTCATTATTTGACAAAATGTTAATACTTTTTTGGTTGACCCCAGCTTCCAGGAGGGCTTGGAACATGTCTCTGTGGGAAATCCTGTTACTGGTATTGGGGAACCATTTCCCATTATATCTTTTGGCCTTTCCTTTCCCTGTTTTCCAGTCACCATGTCTCCCAGCTCTGCCATTTTATTTAAGACACTGTTAAGTGGGTTACCTGTTTTTCCTAATAATAAAGTCATTATCAAATGTTTATATGCTGGAGGTGCTGCCTTAATGATAGCATTTCTTTGTGAAGCATTGACAGGGAGGAGATGGTATGTGTTGGCCTTTCCCAATACAATTGCTGACTTCATAACTTCCTTTTTTAATTTTTGCATAGCATCTTGCAAAGTGTACCAAGGTTGATTATTTCACGGCTCCATAGTGTCAGCAGGGCATTGTTCATTACACCTTTGTGCAGACAATGCCAGCAAGTTAGAACTTTTTCCACTGCTGACTAAACTCCTGAAAAGCAGTTTGCATAAAGGGATTGGTGCTAATTCCTACAGTTTTATGCAGTAAGCATAGTCCAGCACCACTTCTCCAGCCTCTGCATCAACAATTCTGACCATCCAGGTAATTAATGGCTCACCAATTTTCTGAGTAAAATGCCTAGGAATGTCTGTTATTTTTTTTATTGTTATTTTATAATGATTTTGTAAGTAACTTGATTGCCCTGTTTCTCTTCTTTTTGCCTTTATATTGGGCTAGCTCCTATTTTTGGAGGATATTTACTCTTTTTTTTTCCTGACAAACTTTCTCATCTAAAATATTCCTATTTTTTTCATCATCTTCCTCATTCCACACATCACCATCCCACTTATCAGGGTCCCAATTAGCAATGGCAGTGGCTAGTACCATAAGTACTTTCCCTTTGTTCACTCTACCTCATCTCTTTTTATATTTATATTGGGCCACAGGGACTGCAGCCCTCTCAGCTATAGACTGATAATTACAAATTTGATTTTCCAAAACAAAATTTTGATTCTGCCGCATGGACAGTTTTTCCTGTAATTCTGCCAATTCCTTTTCATAATTTACTTTTTCAGAGATTTCTCAATCTTTCTATGCACACATTTTTTCTATACTCCATTAACAAAGCCTATCCTCTTTTACACACTCCAATCATTCCTTTCCCTTTTTCTAATGGAATGTTTTCTAGACACACAGCAACTTGAATAGGCTCTCCCTGTTTAATTCTGTTCCCCCAATCTTCAGAGGTTCTTGTGTATTTTCCCCATTCTTTTGCAAGTGAAGGGTAAGGTAAATCATCCCATCCTGGAATCTTTTTTTAAAATTTACTTTGGCTTAGAGGTCTTTTAAAAAATGACATTATTTCCTAATTTATGTCCAAAGCTTATGGCCCACTATTAATCTATCTTAGGTAAATCTTGAAGAGGGGTTACTGACTTTAAAATTCCCAAATGTCTTATAGCATTACAAAGTTCAAACTGGGAGACAAAATGTTTAAATCCAAAACATTCCGCATATGAAAAGAACAAGAAACCAGTCAGTATAAATTCATCAAAGATGGTCCTAATAAAGCATTACAATATTCAGAAGAACATAGTCCATATTTTCTGCACAAATTTTCTAAAGCTTGCCTTACTGACCTTTACCATTGTGAAGCCATTCTCAAATATGAATCCTGCTCACAGCACCATTTTGTCACATGAAAGGCAATGTGATATTTGTGGCCATTTAATTTATAGGTTCAGATGCACAGACAACACAGACTTCAGTAATGTAAAAACAGCTTTTATTAGAAAAGTAATTAAAGAAAATAATTAAAATAGTTTTCAAAAATAAAACATAGTTACATCACCAGATAGGATGGCACCAACATCTGAAGAGTAGTGCTGGGGAGTTTCAGAAGCAGCATTTTATCTCTCATTAGTAAAATTCAGCCAAATTTAGGGACAGCATTCAGAGTCTCCTTAGTTAAGATCCATAGCAGAGCATAAGATTCTGATGAGGTGCTCTCCCTCTCTCATAAGATTCTTTTCTCTATTTTTCTCCTAAGTTTCTCCTCTTTCTTTCTCCAACTGCTTGCATCCAGTTTTTTCCCCTCTTTCTATAATATCTTCACATAATAGTGGCCAAATTCCAATTACCTTATGTGATTGGGCCCAATTTGGTCCTCTGGGAACTGGCTAGGGACCAAGAGGAGCTTCCTGGGACCTCGATATTTTTATTAAAGTACACCTCCTTCCAGGAGATGAGCAAATCCTCCCAGCTAGAGTGCACATTTCAACTGTTTCTTACCAAGGTCACACAATGGCAACATCGATTGTACAGAACAGACTCTCTGAATGAGATAAATTTTTAAAATCCCTACACAGATGTCCTCCTCTTACTGTGAAATGTGAAAATGTTAATTTATAAGACAGAGTAATGATAAGCCATAATACAAGAGAATTTCTTTTTATCATCCCCAAAAGTGGTCCACTTTAATTCACACAGTTTCCTAAGTCAGCAGGGGTCAGCTTGATCCCCCAGTCTTCAGTAAAAGCTTTCTTAAAGTTAGACATCACACACCACAACGGTGTCTTACTGACTTCCCCTCCCATGTTGGTGGTACCAATGATTAGGGAGAGGCTTACAGACATAACAAAGGGTTTTGAGCAAACTGTCACTTTGTTCAGTCTGTCATGGCCCTTAGCAGGGCCACAGGAACTGTTGTAAACCATGGGTCCAAACTCAATCACGGCCTGGTGCATGGCTCCTGTGGCCCAGGACTTCCTTTCACTCACAACGACACATGCACACACTCTAACACCCCTCCTGCACCGCCTTTCCTGGAACCAAACCTGAAGACTTCTGTTTCCCCTGGTTCTCCAACTGGACATTGGTACTCACAGAGTTTCTGGGAGATGATCAAGCTCCCCTTCCACTCAGGCTCCCCTAACCTTTTACAAGTGGGCTGGAACTGACACACCCAGGCACTTACCAGTTCAGACAGGCAATGCTCCCAGGAACCTGATTCCAGAAACTGTCCCGGATCTGTCACAGCTCTGGCAGTGACAAGTGCCCCAGCCAGGGAGGTCAGGAATCTGAAAGACAGGGAAAAGCCCTGGTGCCGACACTAGATTCTGTCAAGTCTCGGTCTGGGTGATGCTGCCACCGCAGGTGAGGAAGGTGAGAACATCACCAGCCTCTCAATCCCGGACAAGCCCCCAGAAATGTTGCGTGAAACCAGGGATGAGGCTGCAAGCCTCCAGGAACATTACACGGAAACAGAACAAGCCAGGGTTGAGGCCCCAAAATTTCAGGAAGTATGTTTTATTCATCTATGGCCATAGGGTTCAGTTGAGTAGCCTCTGAAAATCTAAGCCCCCAACAGGGGTTGTTACAGGGTTTTAAGGGAAGTGCTTGGCTGTGTGCCAGCAATCAGACCTGGAAGGATTGCAAAGCTGAGTTTACAGAAGCAGATGGGCAGTTACAGGGGATGGGGCTTCACAGGGACTTGTCTTATCCTGCCTACATGCAGTTTTGACTGTCCTTGGGGCCTGCGAGACTTTTTAAAGAGGAAATGACCGGAGTAAATAGGGGCCTGCCTGCTGCAACAGGAAGTGGCTTTAACAAACAGGGTCTGCCTGCAGCAGATCCATAACTTACTGTCAGTGCTTTCTTTGAATCTGTAGGGCTTAGATGATGTTGGCTAGTTAGCATAGTTGTTAGGAGCATGATGCTAATAAAGGCACAAAACTAATCTTATCTCTTTTATAATCCAGAGAGTTGTAAAACTATCCTCTAAAAACTCAAAGAGAGTAAGGACTATGTATATTTACTACTATATCCCCAATATCTAATAGTGCTTAACAGTTTGTAGGCATTCAGTTAATGTTTAATTTACATACAATCAATATCAGTCATCTGGTCAAAGGATACAAAATAAGAAGGGGGAAAAACAATCATACTTTGTGAAATCTCTGCCTTTTGTTGGCTGTGGGACCCTCAACAAATCCCTTAAACTCTCTAGCCCTCATTTCTTCATTTGTAAAAAGGGAATGATAAACCCTATCACATAGGTTGGCGCTACTATGATCAAGTGAAATGATGTATTTAGAGTATTTAGTACCAAGTCTAGAGATCCGAACATAACAAAAATAGTCACCATTTATAAAATGCACACTTTGTGCCAAGCACTATGCTAAGCATTCTTCATGCTTTATTGAACTTCACTGCAACTCTGTATATGATAGGTATTATTTTAGTCCCACATTGTAGATTAGAAAACGGAAGTTTAGAGGAGTTATGCAGCTTGCAGAAGATTACATGGTGTGTTTAAGATTGTTTTTCTATGAAGAACAGAAAAACCAACTCAAACTCAATCAGTAAGGGGAATTTATTGCCCCACCTAACAGAAAAGCCCCAAAGTACACTGCTTTGGATGCAGTTTAATCTAGAGGATTATGATTTTATGAAAGCAATGCTTCTTTTTCTCTGATTTCTCAGCTCTGACTTCCCCCTTCCTCAGTGATACCAAGATGGCTACTAGTATCTCCCAGGGCTATAGGCTTTTTCATTCACATCCAGGTGGGAAGAGTGACTCATCTAGCACCTATGGAAACAAAGCCCTCAGCACTCTAACTGAACCATCTAAATTGTACCCAGACCCAACCATTATGGCAGGGGATGGGATTATCTGATTGCTTTGGACCTATCAGGACCCCAACACTGGTGCAAAATATCTCTCACTTCATTATTAGGAAAAAAAACTCTATCAAGGCTGCGCAGGTAGTTCAGTGGTTAGAATACCTGCCTTTTATGCAGGAGACCCAGGTTTGATTCCTGGACTGTGCACCAAACAAACAAACAAAGAAAATTCTATCAGTTTTCTACCATGTGTATACCTTCAAATTTAGGCAAGTGGCTCACAGTAATTTAATCCCCAATTACTCCTTTTACATTGCCTGGCTCTGTGTTCAAGAGAACCAAAAAGTTTTCTCTGTCTTGAAGGGTCAGAGTGTCTTTATATACTCAAGTCCAGGGTTTATTGTTGCATCAACTATTTAGCAGTTGGGATGGCTGGACATGTAGCCTGAGTCATAGTGTGGTCCTGTTTCCAGGTCTTGGAATTTCTATGATCCCATCAAAGACCAACTCTGGCCTCTGATCATGTGTTATCTCTGGTGGTAGCAAAATTCCAGTAAAAAGAAAATAAATTTGTGATTTTAATTAAGCAAGATGGCCTTATTATGTGAGAGAAAATATAAAATTTTTAGTTAGGCTCCTTGAAATATTTAGCATAACTGGTATATTATCCATACTGTCTTTACAGACTCTAAGGGTCCTAGGAGCTCATCAGTGGCAGCACTGGTCTAAAATTAGTTTTGCTCCCATACCTCCAATTTTAAAAGAGCATAAAACAATTCATGTTAATTTTGACTGGTATATAAGAGTATAACTGTATTTTTGTAAGCTGGATATTATGGGTGGTTTCTATAAAGACTATAGTAATAGAAGTACATATTTTAAAGTAACTATTGTTTTTTTTTTGCACAGAAAAAATTGATTTTAATTTTCCCACAACTATTCTGCTCTGTTGTTATTGAAGCCTTGAGAGAATCAAGAGCAACATCACTGGTCTTATTTTTACTTTGAGGACATGGAATAATAACATTTACCTTGCCTCTTTCCCAGAGCTATTATGGGTTTCAAATATAGTAACACATATATGCATTGTACAACATCCAAAATGTCAGACCCTAGCTGATTCTTATAATCTAGCATAGTCTTAATCTTAGATATAGTATTATGGATTGAGAGGTCATTTCCAAAAAAACGGCCATTTACTTGATCTGACACAACCCAAAATTCATGCTTATTTACACTCACTCAAGTGTGAGAAAAAAGGAAGCTTATTATTTGTAGCATATTTTGGTTATAAGTGTGTGTGTGTTTGTGTGTGTGTGTATTTGTGACTAATCTAACCCATTCAGAAAACATTACACTGTTGTCTGGAGAGAGTTCCTAATTTCCATCAGTTTCTATACTCCGGTGTTTAAGTCTAGAGAAATAAGGCTAGCCTCTTCCTGAAATTGGCAGCCCATTCTCCAGATGATTGGCTTAGAGAATGGGAAGCAATGTTTATTGAGTTTATGAAGGGCAAGATTTCACCTTTCTCTCCTTTCAGTCTTCACAACAACCCCATGAAGTGTGGGTTATTCTCCACAATTTACAGAAAGGAAATAGGACTCAAGGCTGTGTAACTTGCCCAAGGTCACATAGATAATCCCAGAATTTAATTAGTTCTTTTGTCACTCAGAAGCATTTACTGACTTAACATGTTTCCTCTCTCAGGTGGAACAAGAGAGCAGTTGGCAGGGCAATGCAGGAAACATTTATTTGGGGTCCTTCTTTTGTTCTAGCACCTAGGGCTTTTCTCCTGCTCCATAATCCCTGAAGTTTTCCATTAGCTCTCAACACCAGCTCCCCTTGCAATTAGCTGAGCAGATAATGGAAAGATGTTCATGAAAACATCTCAGCAGCCCTCAGGAATATAGATGAGCACATAGTAGGTCCTCAATGAGTTCATGTGCAAAGATTGAAAGAATGGGTTAATGTACGCGTGTATTATTAATGCACATAATCAAGCGATAGGCTTTATATGCATATTCAAGATAGGTATGGGGTCACCTTTACTTACTAACACAACAAAGAGAAAGCATTGTCCAAGTAGTCAGGGATATTTTTGCATCACTTCACCCAAGTATCCAGAGTTCTGTAACCTTTGGCTCCACCATGAACACTCAAGGGCAGGGCATAGAAAAAGCCCTTTTTCTTTCTATGCCTTCCAGTCACCCACTAACCCTGTTCTCTGGTTCATTTTTCTTCACAGTACTTATCTCCATATGAAACCATACACTTATTTAGCCCTACTAGTTACCCTAAGACATTAGGGCCATCAGCTTGACTTGAGCTAATCACAGTTAACTCACTCCTCCTCTGAGGGAAAGTACTTTACTAATTTAGAAAACACTGAGGATTTGAGGACAAAAGATCTAGGTTCAAATCCTGCCTTTCTTACCAGCTGCAGCAAGTCATTTTACCTCTCGGAAGTTCAGTCCATACTCACCTGTGTGTTGTGGAAGAGCTCTATTACTGTACTTACTTGGGTGGACCCAATGGCCACCATCAGTCTAGGAGCACCTAGAGGGCAGGGACTCTCCCAGAGTCGTCTTCTTTTATCCTCAATCCAAAGCACTGTTCAATTCATGTTTTTCAAGTTAAGATAAAGAATAGTCACTATTATTACCTTTTTTTTTTATTAATTAACGGAAAAAAGAAAAAAAGGAAATTAACCCAACATTTAGAAATCATACCATTCTACATATGCAATCAGTAATTCTTAACATCATCACATAGATGCATGATCATCGTTTCTTAGTACATTTGCATCGGTTTAGAAGAACTAGCAACACAACAGAAAAAATATAGAATGTTAATATAGAGAAAAAAAATAGAAGTAATAATAATAGTAAAAACAAAAAAAAACAACCAGACAGACAAAAACAAACAAAAAACAAAACAACAACAACAACAACAAAAAAAAAACCTATACCTCAGATGCAGCTTCATTCAGTGTTTTAACATGATTACTTTACAATTAGGTATTATTGTGTTGTCCATTTTAGAGTTTTTGTATCTAGTCCTGCTGCACAGTCTGTATCCCTTCAGCTCCAATTACCCATTATCTTACCCTGTTTCTAACTCCTGCTGGTCTCTGTTACCAATGACATATTCCAAGTTTATTCTCGAATGTCGATTCACATCATTGGGACCATACAGTATTTGTCCTTTAGTTTTTGACTAGACTCACTCAGCATGATTTTCTCTAGGTCCATCCATGTTATTACATGCTTCATAAGTTTATCCTGTCTTAAAGCTGCATAATATTCCATCGTATGTATATACCACAGTTTGTTTAGCCACTCGTCTGTTGATGGACATTTTGGCTGTTTCCATCTCTTTGCAATTGTAAATAATGCTGCTATAAACATTGGTGTGCAAATGCCCATTTGTGTCTTTGCCCTTAAGTCCTTTGAGTAGATACCCAGCAATGGTATTGCTGGGTTGTATGGCAATTCTATATTCAGCTTTTTGAGGAACCGCCAAACTGCCTTCCACAGTGGTTGCACCATTTGACATTCCCACCAACAGTGGATAAGTGTGCTTCTTTCTCTGCATCCTCTCCAGCACTTGTCATTTTCTGTTTTGTTGATAATGGCCATTCTGGTGGGTGTGAGATGATATCTCATTGTGGTTTTGATTTGCATTTCTCTAATGGCCAGGGACATTGAGCATCTCTTCATGTGCCTTTTGGCCATTTGTATTTCCTCTTCTGATAGGAGTCTGTTCAAGTCTTTTTCCCATTTTGTAATTGGGTTGACTGTCTTTTGTTGTTGAGTTGAACAATCTCTCTATAAATTCTGGAACTAGACCTTTATCTGATATGTCATTTTCAAATATTGTCTCCCATTGTGTAGGCTGTCTTTCTACTTTCTTGATGAAGTTCTTTGATGCACAGAAGTGTTTAATTTTGAGGAGCTCCCATTTATTTATTTCCTTCTTCAGTGCTCTTGCTTTAGGTTTAAGGTCCATAAAACTGCCTCCAATTGTAAGTTTCTAAGATATCTCCCTAATTTTCCTCTAACTGTTTTATGGTCTTAGACCTAATGTTTAGATCTTTAATCCATTTTGAGTTAACTTTTGTATAGGGTGTGAGATATGGGTCCTCTTTCATTCTTTTGCATATGGATATCCAGTTCTCTAGGCACCATTTATTGAAGAGACTGTTCTGTCCCAGGTGAGTTGGCTTGACTGCCTTATCAAAGATCAAATGTCCATAGATGAGAGGGTCTATATCTGAGCACTCTATTCGATTCCATTGGTCGATATATCTATCTTTATGCCAATACCATGCTGTTTTGACCACTGTGGCTTCATAATATGCCTTAAAGTCAGGCAGTGCGAGACCTCCAGCTTCGTTTTTTTGCCTCAAGATGTTTTTAGCAATTTGGGGCACCCTGCCCTTCCAGATAAATTTGCTTATTGGTTTTTCTATTTCTGAAAAATAAGTTGTTGGGATTTTGATTGGTATTGCATTGAATCTGTAAATCAGTTTAGGTAGGATTGACATCTTAACTATATTTAGTCTTCCAATCCATGAACATGGTATGCCCTTCCATCTATTTAGGTCTTCTGTGATTTCTTTTAGCAGTTTTTTGTAGTTTTCTTTATATAGGTTTTTTGTCTCTTTCTTTAAATTTATTCCTAGGTATTTTATTCTTTTAGTTGCAATTGTAAATGGGATTCATTTCTTGATTTCCCCCTCAGCTTGTTCATTACTAGTGTATAGAAATGCTACAGATTTTTGAATGTTGATCTTGTAACCTGCTACTTTGCTGTACTCATTTATTAGCTCTAGTAGTTTTGTTGTGGATTTTTCTGGGTTTTTGACATATAGTATCATATCGTCTGCAAACAGTGATAGTTTTACTTTTTCCTTTCCAATTTTGATGCCTTGTATTTCTTTTTCTTGTCTAATTGCTCTGGCTAGAACCTCCAACACAATGTTGAATAATAGTGGTGATAGTGGACATCCTTGTCTTGTTCCTGATCTTAGGGGGAAAGTTTTCAATTTTTCCCCAATGAGGATGATGTTAGCTGTGGGTTTTTCATATATTCCCTCTATCATTTTAAGGAAGTTCCCTTGTATTCCTATCATTTGAAGTGTTTTCAACAGGAAAGGATGTTGAATCTTGTCAAATGCCTTCTCTGCATCAATTGAGATGATCATGTGATTTTTCTGCTTTGATTTGTTGATATGGTGTATTACATTAATTGATTTTCTTATGTTGAACCATCCTTGCATACCTGGAATGAATCCTACTTGGTCATGATGTATAATTCTTTTAATGTGTTGTTGGATACGATTTGCTAGAATTTTATTGAGGATTTTTGCATCTATATTCATTAGAGAGATTGGTCTATAGTTTTCTTTTTTTGTAATATCTTTGCCTGGTTTTGGTATGAGGGTGATGTTGGCTTCATAGAATGAATTAGGTAGTTTTCCCTCCACTTCGATTTTTTTGAAGAGTTTGAGGAGAGTTGGTACTAATTCTTTCTGGAATGTTTGGTAGAATTCACATGTGAAGCCGTCTGGTCCTGGTCTTTCCTTTTTAGGAAGCTTTTGAATGACTAATTCAATTTCTTTACTTGTGATTGGTTTGTTGAGGTCATCTATGTCTTCTTGAGTCAAAGTTGGTTGTTCATGTCTTTCCAGGAACCCATCCATTTCATCTAAATTGTTGTATTTATTAGCGTAAAGTTGTTCATAGTATCCTGTTATTACCTCCTTTATTTCTGTGAGGTCAGTATTTATGTCTCCTCTTCCATTTCTGATCTTATTTATTTGCATCCTCTCTCTTCTTCTTTTTGTCAATCTTGCTAAGGGCCCATCAATCTTATTGATTTTCTCATAGAACCAACTTCTGGTCTTATTGATTTTCTCTATTGTTTTCGTGTTTTCAATTTCATTTATTTCTGCTCTGATCTTTGTTATTTCTTTCCTTTTGCTTGCTTTGGGATTAGTTTGCTGTTCTTTCTCCAGTTCTTCCAAGTGGACAGTTAATTCCTGCATTTTTGCCTTTTCTTCTTTTCTGATATAGGCATTTAGGGCAATAAATTTCCCTCTTAGCACTGCCTTTGCTGCGTCCCATAAGTTTTGATATGTTGTGTTTTCATTTTCATTCACCTCGAGGTATTTACTAATTTCTCTTGCAATTTCTTCTTTGACCCACTTGTTGTTTAAGAGTGTGTTGTTGAGCCTCCACGTATTTGTGGATTTTCTGGCACTCTGCCTATTATTGATTTCCAACTTCATTCCTTTATGATCCGAGAAAGTGTTGTGTATGATTTCAATCTTTTTAAATTTGTTAAGGCTTGCTTTGTGACCCAGCATATGGTCTATCTTTGAGAATGATCCATGAGCACTTGAGAAAAAGGTGTATCCTGCTGTTGTGGGATGTAATGTCCTATAAATGTCTGTTAAGTCTAGCTCATTTATAGTAATATTCAGATTCTCTATTTCTTTATTGATCCTCTGTCTAGATGTTCTGTCCATTGATGAGAGTGGTGAATTGAAGTCTCCAACTATTATGGTATATGTGTCTATTTCCCTTTTCAGTGTTTGCAGTGTATTCCTTACGTATTTTGGGGCATTCTGGTTCAGTGCATAAATATTTATGATTGTAATATCTTCTTATTGAATTGTTCCTTTTATTAGTAGATAGTGTCCTTCTTTGTATCTTTTAACTGTTTTACATTTGAAGTCTAATTTGTTGGATATTAGTATAGCCACTCCTGCTCTTTTCTGTTTGTTATTTGCATGAAATATCTTTTCCCAACCTTTCACTTTCAACCTATGTTTATCTTTGGGTCTAAGATGTGTTTCCTGTAGACAGCATATGGAAGGATCCTGTTTTTTAGTCCATTCTGCCAGTCTCTGTCTTTTGATTGGGGAATTCAGTCCATTAACATTTAGTGTTATTACTGTTTGGATAATATTTTCCTCTACCATTTTGCCTTTTGTATTATATATATCATATCTGACTTTCCTTCTTTCTACACTCTTCTCCACACCTCTCTCTTCTGTCTTTTTGTATCTGACTCTAGTGCTCCCTTTAGTATTTCTTGCAGAACTGGTCTCTTGGTCACAAATTCTCTCAGTGACTTTTTGTCTGAGAATGTTTTAATTTCTCCCTCATTTTTGAAGGATAATTTTGCTGGATATAGGAGTCTTGGTTGGCAGTTTTTCTCTTTTAGTAAATTAAATATATCATCCCACTGTCTTCTAGCCTCCATGGTTTCTGCTGAGAAATCTACACATAGTCTTATTGGGTTTCCCTTGTATGTGATGGATTGTTTTTCTCTTGCTGCTTTCAAGATCCTCTCTTTCTCTTTGACCTCTGACATTCTAACTAGTAAGTGTCTTGGAGAACGCCTATTTGGGTCTATTCTGTTTGGGGTGCGCTGCACTTCTTGGATCTGTAATTTTAGGTCTTTCATAAGAGTTGGGAAGTTTTCAGTGATAATTTCTTCCATTAGTTTTTCTCCTCCTTTTCCCTTCTCTTCTCCTTCTGGGACACCCACAACATGTATATTTGTGCAGTTCATATTGTCCTTGAGTTCCCTGATACCCTGTTCAAATTTTTCCATTCTTTTCCCGATAGTTTCTGTTTCTTTTTGGAATTCAGTTGTTCCATCCTCCAAATCACTAATTCTATCATCTGTCTCTTTAAATCTATCATTGTATGTATCCATTGTTTTGTCCATCTTTTCTACTTTATCCTTCACTTCCATAAGTTCTGTGATTTGTTTTTCCCCTTTTTCTATTTCTTCTTTTTGTTCAGCCCATGTCTTCTTCATGTCCTCCCTCAGTTTATCGATTTCGTTTTTGAAGAGGTTTTCCATTTCTGTTCGTATATTCAGCATTAGTTGTCTCAGCTCCTGTATCTCATTTGAACTATTGGTTTGTTCCTTTGACTGGGCCATATTTTCAATTTTTTGAGCATGATCCATTATCTTCTGCTGGCGTCTGGGCATTTAGTCAGATTTCCCTGGGTGCTGGACCCAACAATTTGGAAGATTTTTCTGTGAAATCTCTGGGATCTGTTTTTCTTATCCTGCCCAGTAGGTGGCGCTCGTGGCACACGTTTGTCTGTGGGTCCCACCAGTAAAAGGTGCTGTGGGTCCTTTAACTTTGGAAAACTCTCACTGTGGGGGAGGTTCACCAGCCGAAGCGGCTTGAAAGAGTGCCAGCCGGCCCAGGGTCCGAACATGGGGAGGGTCACCGTCCGCGCAGCCCAGGAGAGCGCCCGTCCGAATTTCCTAGTCAGCCCGGGGCACCAAGCATGGCGGGAGGGCGCCAGCCGCCACTGCCTGCCCGGGAGAGTGCACCGTTCCCGGGGAGTCACGTGTTTGGAAGGGGCTCCCCACCCCCGTCACCGTTCTCCACGGCCTGGGTATTTCCGATCCAACTCTCTCAGTTGGTCCGGGGGGCCACATGTGGTGTGGGCACCAGCCGCCGCGGGCTTGAGGGGACCGCCTGTCCAATTCTCCCAGCCGGCCCAGGAAGGGGGAATGGAGGAACTCTGGCCGCTTGCCGCCCCGCCCGGTGAAGCCCGCGCCCCTTGGTGATCTCACTGGAGCGGGTTCTCTCAGCCAGTCAGCCATTCCAGGATGGGGTGCGCTGTCTTTTTGATCTCTGTCGTGGCTCTGGGAGCTGTTCTGTATCGTTTCTACTCCCCTAGTAGCTGTTCTGGAGGAGGAACTAAGATCTGCGCGTCTTACTAAGCTGCTATCTTCTCCAGAAGTCCTATTATTACCTTTTAATGTTATCTAGATACATTTCTCACAGTGTGAGTCTCAACAGTACTAATAAACTGGCAGATTTTCTTTTTAGATTTTCCCTAGAGGTTTACCCCTAAGAGTTCAGCCTCTGCAGTCAGACTGACCTGGATGAACTCTGGTGAAGGTATTTTACTCTATAAGGCTTAGTTGTCTTCTGCTAAAGAATGGAGATAATATAGTTGCTGCTTCATGGGAGCCTTCACATTTCCCAGCACATAATACATACTCATTAAGAGTTAGTGTAAGGATGGCTGGTAATGCACTCCACAGATCCCCTTGATCCACTGAACTTACCTGTTGCTATAGTGGTCTGTTTCCAGTGTTCTTCCCACCCTGACCGACCTGCTTCTTTCTTCTCTTCTGAGGGATATTTCTCTGGCACCATCAGGGCTTGCTCACCCACGGCAGAGGCAACCCAGAAGTACAGAAGTAACTCCCCCAGAAGCATCTCTCAGCCAGTTGGGGATCAAAGTTAATGGATAAATACTTCAGCCTCCCAACCCTCTGTGGGACAATGTTGGGGTGTGTTCCATGGTTTCTCAGAGGATCCCCAGTTGCCCACAGCTTTAATCCACTCATTAATGCATACATATTTTCACCTTTCCCTGTCTCACTTTCTCCATTCCCTCAGTTGTACATCTCATGATTACTTCCCCAGTAAACTCCTTGCACCCTACTCCTTGTCTCAGGGTCTGATTTTGGGGAAACTCAAACTATGACAGTTCAAGCTGCTATCAAACATTATTATTATTGAATCCTCAGAACTGTCCCACTTTACAGATGAAGAAGCTGACATTCAGAGAGGTAAAATAACTTGCCCATGGTTATGCAGCAAATAGTTCTAATTATTCTTGCCTCTTGGGGTTGTTTTGAGGAAGTCATGACTCAATTATCAGATATAAAACGGTCTTTATAAACCGTAGTATTGTGTAAAAGTTGCTTATTGTCCCTTCATAGTGCCACCCCTCCTGATGATGGTGACAAGCTGATCCTTTGTGATGCCCAGAGTTGCGATAAACATGCCCACATGCAATAGCTAATCATTCCCCTTTTGGACCACACAATCCTTGGAGCAGCCTTCCATTTTGAAGCTATTAACTGTCATTCATAGCGTCTGGATCCAAATGAACTTCATAGCCGCATGACTTACATTACCAACTGCAAAAACACATACAATACAATAGGTTGGCTTAAATAATGGGAATTTGTTATCTTTTATTTTCGAAATATTTTTGTTGAGATATCTTCATGTAATCCCTCCAAAGTATACAATAGCTCACAATATCATCACATAGTTGTGTATTCCTCACCATGATCATTTTTAGAACATTTGCATCACTCAAGAAAAAGAAATAACAAGAAAAAAGAAAAAAAAGAACCCCATACATCCCGCATCCCTTACCCCTCCCTCTTACTACTAGTATTACAATCTACCAAATTGTTTTAAACCCTTATTCTCCCATTATTTATTTTTTTGCCCCCCCTTTTTAACTTTTTTTATTGTATAGTATAGCATATATGCAAAACAAAGATATAAAAAAGGAATAGTTTTTAAAGCACTCTTCAAAAAGTGGTTACAGGGTAGATCCCAGAGTTTGCCATGGGTTACCATATGATCCTCTCATATTTTTCCTCTAGTTGCTCCAGAATATAGGAGGCTAGAAGGCTTAAATACTTTATCATCACAATTGGCTTTTTTTTTCTTCTTTTTTTTTTTTGTGAACAATAACATATATGCAAAAAAGCTATAAATTTCCAAATACAGCACTGCAATTAGTTGTAGAACATATTTTCAAGTTTGACATGGGCTACAATTTCACAATTTTAGGTGTTTGCTTCTAGCTGCTCTAAAATACTGGAGATTAAAAGAGATATCAATTTAATGATTCAACATTCATATTCATTTGTTATGTCCTATCTTCTATGTATAATTCCACCATCACCTTTGATCTTTCCATACCTCTCTTTGGGATTGTTTGGACTATGGCAATTCTAAATTTTTTATATTGGAAGGGTCTGTCACTGATATGGAGTAGGGAGATGGTATCTGATGTTCTGGAGAGGTTGGGCTAGGTTTCAGGACTTATCTGAACCAGGAACCCAAATGGAGGTTGTAGGTTCCTGGAAAGTTACTCTAGTGTCTGGAACCCTTGTGAAATCCTATATATTGCCCTAAGTGTTCTTTAGGATTGGCTGGAATGGTCCTGATTGGGGGTTGGCAGGTTAAGATAGATAGCAGGGTTAGAGCAACCTCCGGAGTAGCCTCTCAACTCTATTTGAACTCTCTCTACCACTGATACTTTATTAATTACACTTCTTTCCCCCCTTTTGGTCAGGATTGAATTGTTGATCCCACAGTGCCAGGTCTGGGTTCATCCCTGGGAGTCATCTCCCCCATTGCCAGGGAGACTTTCATCCCTGGATGTCATGTCCCATGTAGTGGGAAGGGCAATGATTTCACTTGCAGAGTTGGGCTTAGAGAGACTGAGGCCACACCTGAGCAACACAGAGGTCCTCCAGAAGTAGCACTTAGGCATGCTTATAGGTAGTCTAAACTTCTTTGCTACCTACTGTCTTTATTTTTTTACTCATATGTCCATACCCTGCTTAAAGGGAGTGTCAACCACTAGGTTTTCACAAGCACACAGTCACATTGTAAAAGCACTATAGTTAACAATTATCTTCAAGAGTCAAAGCTACTGGAATACAGTTAAATGGTTTCTAAGCCACTCCAATACACCACAAACTAAAAAGAGATATCTACATAATACATAAGAATAACCTTTAGGATAACCTCTCCACTTTGTTTGAAGACTCTCCATCACTGAAACATTATTTTGTTTCATTTCTCCTTGTTTTTAGTCAAGAAGCATTTCTCAATCCCATGATGCTAGGTCCTGGCTCATCCCCAGGAGTCAAGTCCCACATTGCCAGGGAGATTTACACCCCTGGGAGTCATGTTCCACGTAGCTGGAAGGGCAGTGAGTTCACCTGCTGAGTTATCTTAGAGAACGGGGTCACATCTGAGCAACAAATAGGTTCTCTGGGGCTGACTTTTAGGCATAATTATAAGTATTACCTTCTCCTTTGCTAGAGTAAGTTTCATAGGGGCAAGCCCCAAGATTGAGGACTCAAGATTGAGGACTCAAGCCCCAGTTTGTCCTCACTGCTTGGAGAATATCAGGAATTCCCCAGATGAGGAAGTTTAATATTTTCTTCCTTCTTCCCAGTCCCTGAAGGAGACTTTGCAAATACTTTTTTATTCTCTGCCCAAATTACTCTGAGATGTATTGGGACATCACACTAACCTGTACAAACCAACAAGTGCTCATATTCTATTCAAGATTCCATGTAATTATGTGTTCTAATAAACTGACCATACAAGTTAAATTAAATAATGCACTACCTAAAATATAATTCTTGATCCAAATAAACATCTCTTCCTTTGATCTCACACAGAAGTTGAAGTTTTAAAATGTAAATCCTATCATCCTTTACAACAATAGGAATTTATTGACTTGCAGTTTTGAAGCTAGGAAAAGTTCAAAATTGAGGCATCTGCAAAGCAATGCTTTCTCTCTGATAACTGTGGCGTTTTGGGACTGCTGCCAGCAATTCTTAGTTCTAGCTTTTCCATCACATGGCAATGCACAAAAGGCCATCTCCTTTCTCTTCTAGGTTCCATTTACTTCCAGTCTCTGGCTGCTCCCTGTGGCTTCTCCTTCCATATCCAGTTTTCTTTACTTATTAGGATATCAGTCGTATTGGATTAAGGCCCACCCTTATGCAGTTTGAGTACATCTTAACCAATGACATCTTCAGGAGTCCTATTTACAAATGGGTTCATGCTCACAGGACCAGGGTTTGGGACCTAAACATGCCTTTTGTGAGCTACATGATTTGATCCCCAACACCACCCATAAAGTGAGAATTTTGACTTGGAAATCACATAGTCCAGGCATAAGGTAGCATTTACACACACGCGACAGCTCATCTGGGAACTGGAGAAATTTATGAAACATCTAGGACATATTGTAGAGTAATACTCAATGGCCTCATCCAGAATACAGAAATCTGTTGGATCTGAAAATGAAGGAAACACAGCTGGGAAGACAAACCAGTCTTGGCAAAGCAAGTTCAGCAGCGCTTAAACCCCTCTGCAGAGAGCACTTAGGTGAGGTTGTTCTGGAGATGAGGTTATTGGAGCTCAGTAAGATTAAATCACTAATAATTAGAGCAGTAACAAGAGCAGTAATATGAGCTACCATTTATTGAGACCTCTTACAAACCAAGCCCTGAGAACACCTCACATGCACTAGCTGTTTGAGATATGATTGTTTCATTTTATTTATGAATGAATAGGAAATCAGAGCCCAGAAAGCCTAAGGGATCTGACCCAGACATCACAGTTCAGATCCTTCACACATCCAAGCTCAAAGGCCCCAGATTTAGCACCATTTGAAGGTCTTAGATATTAAGAGGGTGGCTCTTTGGTTGGTTGGTTGATTTCTTTTCAATGATTTTTTTATTGAGATAAAATCATCTAAAGTGTAAAGTCAGTGGTTCATAGTATCATCATAAAGCTGTGCATTCATCATTACAATTGATTTTTCAACATTTTCATTACTCCAAAAATAGAAAAATAAGAAGAAAAAATGAAATAAAAGTGAAAAAGAACACTCAAAATATCCCATGTACCCCTATTATTTATTTATTTTTTTGTCTTTTTTTTTTTCTTACTCATCTGTCCACACACTGGATGAAGGGAGTGTCAGTCACAAGGTTTTCACACTCACACATTCACACCTTGAAGGCTCTGTAGTTATGCAATCATCTTCAAGAATCAAGGCCAATGGGTTACAGTTAAACAGTTTCAGGTGTTTCCCTCTAGCTACTCGAATGCACCAAAACTTGAAAAAGGATACCTATATACAGCACAAAAATAACCTCTAGAAAGACCTTTAGGCTCTATTTGAAATATCTCAGCCACTGAAACTTTATTTTGTTTCATTTATTGTCCCCCTTTTGGTCAAGAAGTCTTTCTCAATCCCTTGATACCAGGACCAGGAGTCAGGTTCCACTTACCAGGGAGATTTAACCCCCTGGGAATCATGTCCCATGTAGGGGGAGGGCAGTGAGTTCACCTGCTGAATTGGTTTAGTGAGAGAGGCCACATCTAAGCAACAAAAAAGGTTCTCTGGGGGTGACTCTTAGGCATAATCATAAATAGGATTAACTTCTCTTGGCAGGAACAAGTTTTATGCAACAAAAGAGGTTCTCTGGGGGTGACTCTAAGGCATAATCATAAATAGGATTAACTTCTCTTTGCAGGAACAAGTTTTATAAGGGCAAGCCTCAAGATCAAGGGTCCCTGGGTGTCATAGTCAGGTTCATGTGTCAACTTGACCAAGTGGTGGTACCTGTTTATCTGGTTGGGCAAGTGCTGGTGTGTCTTTTGCTATGAGGAAATTTCAGAGAATTAAATCATGACCACGTCAGCTACATCCACAGCTGATTCCATTTGTAATCAGCCAAGGGGAGTGTCTTCTGCAGTGAGTGATCTTAATCTAATCACTGGAAGTCTTTTAAGGAGGATTCATAGCAGACAGGTTCTCTTCTTGCTTCTGCCAGTGAACCTCTCCTGTGGAGTAGGTCCAGACCCTCTATCAGAATCGTCAGCTTCACAGCCTGCCCTACAAATTTTGGACTCTACGTTCCCACGGTTATGTGAGATGCTTTTATAAATTTTATATTTACGAATATTTCCTGCTGATTCTCTTTCTCTAGAGAACCCTAACTAATACAACTTGGTGCCAGGAGTGGTTCTTAAGAAAAAGAATCTTAAAAATGGGTTTTTATGAATGGTTTTCTACTCTGACTGGACTCAAAGGTACTAAGGACTCTGATTCCCATAATCAGAATGACATTGCCAATCCATTGGTGAGTTGGCAAAAGGGATAGTCAAAATATCACGATTTTGACTTGTATGAAGTCAGGCTCTGGGGGATTATGTTTTTGACACCTTTATGGGGTTTTGTGGAAATAATAAGTATAAAGGTGTTGGCTGGTTGTTGTTAGATACTGTATACCTTAATGAGTGAAAGGGGTGGGCTTAAGGCTTCAAATGACAAGCTTAAGCACCGTCTGACAGATATAGAAGTTTCTGTGAGTATCCTGAAGGAAAATCTCATTTCCTGTAGACATAGACTTGAGATCTCTGAAAATCAGATCAGAATCTTATTGTTACAGTAGCAACTTTACAATGTAAACTGAAATCTCAATGTTGCATGGTGTCTGCTGTTAAAGTGAGGGCATTGATTGGAAAGGAGTGGGACCCTGAAAAATGGGATGACAACATATGGATTGATAATGATGTCCGGAGTGAGGTTGAAACCCTAGGTCATGTTGCGTTTTCTCTAGGTAAACCTGTTTTAGTCTGCCCTGAGTACATAGGGCACCTCCAGTCTGGCTTGAAGAGTTGGCTACCCACTCAACCTCCACCTGAAGGGATTATCCCTAGAATGCATAATCCTGTTTTACCAGATGAAACTGTAAATGAAGGCCCTGAAGCAAATGGCTAGAAAGATACTTCTAATTCTTTTCATGACCTACCCCCACCACCCCTCATTTCTTCCAGACCTATAACTAGACTAAAGTCCCAACAGGCCCCTAAAGGTGAGGTACAAAGTATCACACATGAGGAAGTATGTTATACTCTGAAAGAATTGTGTGAGTTTTCCAATTTATATAGACAGAAATCAGGGGAATATGTGTGGCAATGGATTTTAAGGGTGTGGGGTAATGGCAGGAGGAATATAAGGCTGGATCAGCCTGAATTTATTGATATGGGCCCACTAAGCAGAGATTCTGCATTTAATGTTATAGCTCGAGGCGTTAGAAAAGGCATTAACAGTTTGTTTGGATGGTTGGCTGAAACATGGATCAAAAGGTGGCTGACATTACCTGAGGTTGAAATACCAGAACTGCCCTAGTATTTTGTAGATGAGGGGATCCAGAGGCTTAGAGAGACTGGAATGTCAGAATGAATTTATCATGCAAACCTGCTCTTACACCCCAGGAATGTCTGGAAGATGCACTTTTTACCAGAACAGTGAGAAATAAATTTGTGAGACTAGTGTCATCATCCCTAAAGAGCTCTGTAGTTGCACTTCTCTGTAGTCAGATATTACCATGGGAACTGCTGTCACTGAGCTGGAATCCTTAAACATAATGGGATGACCAGATCCCGAGTTGGCAAAAGCCAGGTGGCAGCACTTAATCGCCAAAGACAGGGTGGATGTGGCTATTATAATAGACAGCAAACTCAAAGCAGGAGTCAAAATAATCTGACTTGCAGAGAATTGTGGCATTGGCTAGCAAATCATGGGGTACCTAGAAATACAATAAATGGGCAGTCTACTAAATTCTTGTTTGAGCTGTATAAACAAAAGGAGTTCTAGGTATAGCAAACAGAAATCTAACTTGAATTACAAAAACAGAGTCACAGCCCCTTAATCATTTTTCAGACTTGAGACAGTTCACAGACCCAGAGCCCCTTGAATGAAGGGGAGGCCAGGTCCCTTTGGGGGAGAACCCTGTTACACTGCCACAAATTTATACTGTTAATCATCCTCCAAGTCTTCCCCAAGGAGACTGACGGCCTTTTACCAGGGTAGCTGTGCATTGGGGAAAAGGAAATGATCAGATATTTGGGGGATTATTAGACATGAGTTCAGAAGTGACATTAATTCCAGGGGCCCCAAAATGTCACTCTGGCCGACCAGAGTGGGGGCTTATGGAAGTCTGGTGATAGAAATAGTTTTAGCTCAGGTCCATCTCAAAGTGGGTCCAGTGGGTCCCCAGACCCATTCTGTAGTTATTTCCCTAGTTCCAGAATGCATAATTGGAATAGAAATACTGAGCTGCTGGCAGAATCCCCACATTGGCTCTCTAACTTGTGCAGTGAGGTCTATTATGATGGGAAAAGCCAAGTGGAAGCCACTAGAACTGCCCCTACCTAGCAAAATAGTAAATCAAAAGCAATACTAGATTCTTGGAGGGACTGCAGAGATTATTGTCACTCTTAGGGACTTGAAGGATTCAGGGGTGGTGATTCCCACCACATCTCCATCCGACTCTACTATTTGCCCTGTGCAGAAAGCAGATGGGTCTTGGAAGATGACAGTGGATTATCATAAACTTAACCAGGTGGTAAACTCCAATTGCAGCTGCTGTTCCAGATATGGTATCATTGCCTGAGTAAATCAATACATCCCCTGGTACCTCATATGCAGCTATATGCTTTTTTCTCAATAGCTGTTGGTAAGAACTACCAGAAATAGTTTGCTTTCAGATGGCAATGCCAGCAATATACTTTCACTGTCCTACCTTAGCAATATATCAACTCTCCAGCCCTAAGTCATAATCTTGTCTTCAGGGACCTGGGGATCATTTCTCCCTCCCAGAAGACATCACGCTAATCCATTATATCGATGATATCATGTTGATTAGACCTAGTGAGCAAGAAGTAGCAACTACTCTAGATTTACTGGTAAAGTATTTGTGTGTCAGAGGATGGGAGGTAAATCCAACAAAAATACAGGGACCTTCCACCTCAGTGAAATATCTAGGTGTCCAGTGGTGTAGGACATGTCGAAATATCCCTTCTAAGGTGAAGGATAAGTTGCTGCATCTGGCCCCTCCTACAACCAAAAGAGTGGCACAATGCCTAGTTGGTGTCTTTGGATTTTGCCGACAACATATTCCTCATTTGGATGCTGCTCTGGCCCATTTGTTGAGTGACCAGAAAAGCTGCTAATTTTGAGTGGGGACCTGAACAAGAGGAGACTGTGCGACAGGTCCAAGCTGCTGTACAAGCTGCTCTGCCACTTGGGCCATATGATCCAGCAGATCCCATGGTGCTGGAAGTGTCAATGGCAAATAGAGATGCTGTTTGGAGCCTTTGGCAGGCCCCTATAGGAGAATCACAATGCAGACCCTTAGGATTTTGGAGCAAAGCCTTACCATCTGCTGCAGATAACTACTCTCCTTTTGAGAAACAGCTTTTGGCCTGCTACTGGGCCTTAGTAGAGACTGAATGCTTAACCATGGTTAAGTAACCAAGTAACTATGAGACCTGAGTTGCCTATCATGAGTTGGGTATTGTCTGACCCGCCACGCCATAAAGTTGGGCATGCATAGCAGCACTCTATTGTAAAATGGAAATGGTATATACGAGATAGAGCCAGAGCAGGTCCTGAAGGCACAAGTAAGTTACATGAAGAAGTGGCCCAAATGCCCATGGTTTTCACTCCTGCCACATTACCTTCTCTTTCCCAGACCAGAGCTATGGCCTCTTGGGGAATTCCTTACAGCGAATTGACTGAGGAAGAGAAAGCTCAGGCCTGGTATACAGATGGTTCAGCATGATATGCAAGTACCACCCGAAAGTGGACAGCTGCAGCATTCTAACCCCTTTCTGGGGTGTCCTTGAAGGACAGTGGTGAGGGGAATTCCTCCCAGTGGGCAGAACTTTGAGCAGTGCACCTGGTTGTTCATTTTGCTTGGAAAGAGAGCTGACCAGAGGTGCAGTTGTATACTGACTCATGGGCTATTGCCAATGGTTTGGCTGGGTGGTCAGGGACTTGGAAAGACCATAATTGGAAAATTGGTGACAAAGAGGTCTGGGGAAGAGGTATGTGGATAGGCCTTTCTGAGTGGGCTAAAAACATGAAGATATTTGTGTCCCATGTGAATGCACACCAGAGGGTGACTTCAGTGGAGGAAAGTTTTAATAATCAAGTGGATAATATGACTTGTTCTGTGGATACCAGTCAGTCTCTTTCCCCAGCAACTCCTGTCATTGCCCAATAGGCCCATGAACAAAGTGGTCATGGTATTAGGGATGGAAGTTATGTATGGGCTTAGCAACATGTATGTATGAGCTTAGCAACATGGACTTCCAAGGCTGACTTGGCTACAGCCACTGCTAAGTGCCCAATCTGCCAGCAGCAGAGGCCCACACTCAGCCCCTGATATGGCACCATTCTCCAATGTGACCAGCTGGCTACGTAGTGGCAAGTTGATTACATTGGACCACTCCCTTAATGGAAGGGGCAGTGATTTATTCTAACTGGAGTAGACACATACTGTGGTTATGGGTTTGCTTTCCCTGCATGCAATACTTCTGCCAAAACTACCACCCATGGGCTTACAGAATTCCTTATCCATCATCATGGTATTCCACATAGCATTGCTTCTGATCAAGGAACACACTTCAGAGCAAATGAAGTGCAGGAATGGACGGATGCTCATGGAATTCTCTGGTCTTACCATGTTCCCCATCATCCAGAAGCAGCTGGATTGATAGAACGGTGGAATGGCCTTTTGAAAACGCAATTATGGTGCCAATTAGGTGGCAATACCTTGAAGGGCTGGGGTAATGTTCTCCAGGAAACTGTATATGCTCTGAATCAGTGTCTGCTGTATGATGCTGTTTCTCCCATAGCCAGGACCCATAGGTCCAGGAACCAAGGGGTGGAAATGGGAGTGGCACCTGTCACTATTACCCTTAGTGTACCACTAGGAAAATTTTTGCTTCCTATCCCTGCGACCCTGAGCTCTGCTGGTCTACAGGTTTTAGTTCCAAAAGGGAAAATGATTCTATTGAACTGGAATCTAAGACTGCCACCTGGTCACTTTGGGCTACTCAAGCCCCTTGATAAACAAGCCAAGAGGGTAGTTACATTAATGGTTGGGGTGATTGACCCTATCAGAGGGAAATAGGACTGCAAGTACACAATGGAGGTACAGAAGAGTTTTCCTGGAATTTAGGCGATCCCCTAGAGCGTCTTTTAGTATTACCATGTTCTGTGATTAAAACCAATGGAAAACTGCAATAACTCAATCCAGGCAGGACTATCAATGGCTCTGAAACTTCAGGGATGAAGGTTTGGGTCACCCCACCAGGCAAAGAACCACAGCCAGCTGAAGTGCTTGCTGAGAGTAAAGGGAACATGGAATGGGTAGTGGAGGAAGGTAGTGATAAATATGACCTAGGACCACATGATCAGTTACAGAAACAAGGACTGTAATGCTGTTTTGATCATGTTATACTATTTAAGCTGTAAGATATCAAGTTTAAGAATGAATATTACCCAAGGGCTTTCACCCTATTCTGGAGAGATTTAATGTGTTCCCAGTTATATGCAGGACAGTTGAGTATTGTTAGGTGAGAAAAAAAATGTGTCTTTTATTGTTTTCTATTTAGAAATTAGGTAAGGTTTAAGGTGATGAGTATAGCTGCCAAGTTGAAAAGAGGTGGCCTGTCATGATCAGGTTCACCTCTTTTCTTGGCCAGGTGGTGGTACTTGTTTGTCTGGTTAGGTAAGTGCTGACCTGTCTTTTGCTATGAAGAAATTTCATAGAATTAAATCATGGTCATGTCAGCTACATCCACAGCTGATTCCATTTTTAATCAGCCAAGGAGAGTGTCTTCTGCAATGAGTGATGCTTAATCTAATCACTGGAAGCCTTTTAAGGAGGATTTATAACAGACAGGTTCTCTTCTTGCTTTTGCCGGCGAGCCTCTCCTGTGGAGTTCATCCAGACACTCCATCAGAATCGTCAGCTTCACAGCCTGCCCTACAAATTTTGGACTCTACATTCCCACGGTTATGTGAGACACTTTTATAAATTTTATATTTACAAATATTTCCTATTGGTTCTGTTTCTCTAGAGAACCCTAACTAATACACTTGGTCTTACACAGTTGCAGTTTTAAAATACAGTCAGTATCATCCTTTAACCTTTAGACTGATTTACCTTGGTCCTACCCAGATTAGTTGCATTCATATCTCTAATTGAAGTCTGATCACTTTTTCAGTGTTTTTAACAGTTGCTGCATGGGGGTAATGCAGACTTTCATAGCTACAGAACTCTAGCTCTGTATCTCAGGTGTCATACAAATACTCAAAGTTCCATGGAACGACCAGGTTACACCCAAAGAGCTCAGCATCTCAGAATTTAGAAATAACAGTTACAATTCTGGAATAGATGTGACTGCTGTAAGAGCTTACAATCTAGGAACCATTCCATAGACCTTCACCTGATAACCTATGCTTTCAAGTTCAATACTCAGAGTTTGCACATTATGGTTAATGTATAATAGTAAGGCTTTATAATATTTGTCTTTTAGTTTTTGGGCTATTTCACTCAACTTACTCTCCTCAAATTTCATTCACCTAGTTGCATGCCTTGCAACTTCATTCCTTCTTGCAGCTGCTCAATAGGTCATTTATGTATACACCGTATTTTCTTCTTCCAGCCTTCAGTTGATGTACCTTTAGGTCATTCTCCATCCATTGCAATATGCAAACAATGCCACCATAAACTACAGTATACAAATGTCCATTCGTGTCCCCACTCTCAGTTCCTCTGAGTTAAGCATGGGGTTACAGAATCACATGGCAACCCCACCTCTAGCCTCCTGTGGAACCACCACACTGTCCTTCAGAGAGACTGCACCACTCTACTCCCCTACCAGCAGTGAATAGGTACAGCTCTCTCTCCACATTTTCTCCAGCACTTTTATCTCTGTTTATTTTAAACAGTTTTATTCACACATCATAAAATCCAATCTAAGTAAAAAAGTCAATGGTTCCCAGTATAGTCGCATAGCCACGCCTTCACCACCATAATTTACCTGAGGGCATTTCCATTTCTCCCACAAAGAATTACATTACCGACCCCTCCCCACATCTCCCCCTTATTGACATTTAGCTTTGGCTTATTGCCTTTGTTAAATTCAATGAAAGCACATTACAACTTTCTGTTGTTACTGTTAAAGTTACTGTTAACTGTAGACCCTAGTTAAGCATTGATTGTATTCCGCCCCATACCATCCCATTTTCAACACCTTGCAATGTTGATATTCAGTTGTTCTCTTTCATGCAAAAAGATTCTTATATTTTTACATTTAATCGCTATCATTATTCATTCTAGGCATTTTTAAGTTATACTTTCTCAGTCCCTATCCTCTATCTTTCCTTCTGTGTCATATGTTCCACCAATCCTCCTCCCTCAACCATACTCACACTCAGCTTCATGGCTGATTTTTTTTTTTTTTTTTTTTTTGCATTGGCAGGCACTGAGAATCGAACCTGGGTCTCCAGCATGGCAGGCGAGAACGGTGCCTGCTGAGCCACGTGGCCCACCCTTGATTGATTTTTAATGCCTGAAAATATGGTGTAATATAGTGAAATGTCTTTTGAATCAGATATATCTTAGTCAAATTAATTCCCTTCCCTGGGGCTGCTTCCTATCCTGCTGTGATAGAGTGAGTGAATCATGTCCCCCACAAAGACAAGTTCAAGTTCTAACCCCCAGTCCTGTGTGCATGGAGTCATTTGTAAATAGGCTTGAAATAGTCAATTCCATGTGTCAACCTGCCTAGGATATGGTGTCCAGTTTTTTGGCCAAGCAAGCACTAGCCTGATTGTTATTGTGAGGATATTTCATAGATGGATTCAAGTCATTAGTCAGTTGATTGCATTGTGGCTGATTATTGCATCCACAACCAACAAAAGGGATTGCCTTCAGCAATGACAGGAGTCTCCTCATCCAGTCAGTTGGAGGCCTTAAGGAAAAACCTGAGGATTTTAGAAGTCAGAAAGAATTTCTATCTCTAATTCATCCAGCCAGCTTCCCCTGGGGAATGCATCACTTCCATCGAGTTTACAACTTGTGACCAAGCCTATGGAATTCAGACTTGCCAATCCTGGTGGTTGCATGAGCCAATCCTTCTAATAAATCTCTTAATATTTATATATGTATCTATCTCTATCCTGGTGGTTCTACTTTCTCTGAAGAACCCTGACTAAATCAAGGATCTTCGAAGATCCTATTTAGATGAGGCCAAACTGAATCAGAGCAGGCCTTAATCCTCATGAATGTGATTAAAACTCCACCTGTTTCCGAAGATGGTTTACAAAGCAGAGTTTGGACCCCAAACCTCACTTCTTGCTAGGTGTCAAATTAATTAAGAGCCTTCTTATTTAAGGCAGAGAACACCAAGAGACAAACTCTTTAGATTGCTCCTTGAGATAACATTAAGTAATATTTACATATTACCTACCCTGATTTTTTTCCCCTTAATTGATGAGATCTTTCTCTTTGAACTATTTCATATGTCTGTCAGAACTGGGGCACTGTCCTCACTTGCAGGCCCCTTGACTTATGAAGTGTAGGCAGACCTCCCGTCATCAAACTCAATAGGCACAACTCATCCCTGCTTCTCTCCCTTACCGGGAACTGCATCTCTCTCTTTTTAGCTGAGATGTTGGCAGTGATTCAAGCTAAGTCTCTAAATGAGACTGACGACAAACACATAAACTAAAGTAATGTCAGGGGCAAATACAATGAGGACAGGAGAAGATGGTATGGTGAAGAGAGATGACTCAGAAAGACTCCTATTTTACTCCTATTCAGGGCTGTTGCTAATGGCCACACAAGAGGTGTACTGCACACTTCCTGAGGGCACTGTTCACCCAGGCTGTAATGTGAATAACAGCCTGTGGGTTTGTGCAACAAGACAACCCTATCTATTGTGCCTTTAAATTTTCTGTCAAGGGGCATGATCCTCAAGGTAGAACGTAATTAAAGGTGAACTGAAGTTTGGGATGGGAGAAGAGCTAATCAGAGAGAAAGTGATTACTTGTATTTATGTTTACAATAATAAAGGTCAGGGTGCTAGTTAACACTCAGGGAGTAAAATGTGTCAGGGACTTTACTAACCACTTTGTGTACTGTTCCATTTTACCCTCACTATAACACGACTGTTGCCCAGCCAACAGCCATTTTTTTTCCTCCTTGTTTCCCAGCAAAGCTTCATTTGGTTTAGGTGGCCGTGTGCCCTGCCCCAGAGAATAAGTCCTGATTGTCCAAGTCAGTCCTGTTCCTGTAAGCCAGAGATTGGTCTAGGAGCAGGTATGTGACCAGAGATTGGTCTAGGAGCAGATATGTGACCAGATCTAGCCAATGCTAGAAATAAAGAAAGTCAAATATTTCCCACGGATGGCAAAAAAAATCTTTTCCAGATGAGAGGCCATGGAGAAGCCTTTTGCTTTTGTTTTTAACCCATGCCTTCTATCCTTGCTTTGCAAATATCATGTTAAGATATGATGTTTGGAGCTTGGGTGGTCTTCTAATGAACCTGAGGAGAAAGTCAAGAGGTGCATAGATATACCAACCCAGAGTGCTAACACTACTGAGTTGCTGAACCAACACTGACACTGCTTCCCTTGAAACTCTTTGTGAAGTGAGATAATTAACTGTCCTTATGCTGCTAATAATGGGGGTACCCTCTTACTTGCACACAAAAGTATTCCCACTGACAAATTATTATCTCCATTTCACAAGTGAGAAAAACTGAGGCTCAGAAAAGTTAAGTAATTTTTCTACTCTCACGCACAGCTAGGAAGTGGAAAGCCCAAACATCAAACCAGTTCTGCCTGAAATTAAGCTTTGCAGTGCTACTGTGCTACCTGGGGAGCAAGGTCTAAGGTCAAGAGGGATTACATTCCTGGGAGAATATGATAGCTTAGCCAAATAAGAAGAGCTCTTGACAGTGGGCAGCTTTGCCAAGGAGGGAGCTCTTAATCACTGGCAATGTTTAGGCAAAGGCAAGATGAAGAGCTGTTGGAGAGGAGGTTCAGGCTCTACTTAGGTAGAAGTGAGGCGAATGGACTTGGAGTGAGAGTCAAATGTTCCATAAATGTGTCCTGGAAGAGAACTAAATGTACCCAAAACATAGGTAAAAAAGAAGTTGCAACCTTGGCTCCCCAGGTTTTCACTCTTGAAGAATGGGTTCAATAGCTCTGCCCTGGACTGCAAAAGGTGGAGGTGTGATAAATGGGAAAGGTCAGGTCTGGGGCTACACCTGAGTCCTAGCTCTGCCATTTCCTAGCTGAGAACCTCAGCTTCTGCCTGTGTCAAATGGGGAGAATGGTATCAGTGTACTTTACAGGACCACCGTGAGGACTAAATGAGATGCTCTTATACTTCCACAAGTAGTTATTGAGGACCTACTATAGTCTAGCATTCTGGTGAGTCCTGATATCTCTGTAAAATGTGAAGAGCATCCCAAATTAAAAATATTGGGTGTTTTTTTTTTAATTGTCTAATTCCTCTCTCCCTCATACCCTACCAAGGGAACAAAAAAGGAACCTATCCATCTATTTTGAAGTAAATTGAGCTCTTATCAAGAAAAATAGAAGAAATGGCTCCACCAGTCAGAGTTTCCAACGAGACAAATCTCCTAATGGCCAGTCCCTGCCACTGCTCAATAATGGTGTTTGCTATAAATCAGAGAGATTCTTTATCAAGTGTTCTGGAAGCGCTTGGGACCGATTTATCCTTAGAGTGAGATTAATCACAAATGCTCGTTTAGAAAGAGTGATTGGTGTCAATAAGAAGGTTCAGTGGAGATCATTCCAATTTACCCCAATTGCTAGCGATAGCAGTTGTTTGCAGAACTAGTGTTCTAAGTTTTAAAACATTTCTCAGTTTGAGAAAGGCAATGTATCCAGGCATAGATTTCTTTACCCAAAACCATGGCCTAGAGGGATCAGTGAAAAAAAAAAAAACAAAACATTTTTTAAAGCACCTACTATGTGTACCCAGCATAATACTTACATGATCTTATTTAATCCCCACAGCAACTCCATGAGATAGGTCTAGTTATCTTCATTTTACAGTAAGAGGAGTGAGGGCCACAGCAGTGAAATGACTTGCACAATGCTATTCAATGACTAAGTGGCCAAGATGAAGCTGAAATGCAGGTCTGTGTGACTCAAAATTTTATCACTGGGACTCTTGGAATCTTGACTATAGATCCCTGGCAACTGAGATCAATGTAGACACCAAGAAATAAATGGAAGTGGTTTGCTGTGATTGCTGGCCCCAAATAATGCCTAGACAATCCTTTAGGATTCAACATTTTCAGCATATCACTTTTCAAACAAAGGAGACAGAGGACGAATGAATAAATGAAAGTCCTCCCCCCACCTCACCTCCAGGCAGAATGAGTTACTGCATCCTCTCTGCCAAACACAGCATGGCTGCTGCAAGGAAGGGGCACCACTCAGATTGCCCTTTGAGAGAACCCACAGAGGGGAGTGTGGTTGTCCAATGCTCCAGTCACCACACATTCACCTCCACTACAATGCTTCACCTGGACTGCTCCCAGCCAGTGACTGCATATGGCAGGGGAACTAGACCTGGGTTAGTCCTGCCTGACCGGGGACTCATCTAATGGACAACCTTGGCTTGGTGATTCCCCATTGGCTTGACTGAGAGTTCTTAGAACTACTGTGGTCAGAAGCTCTTCTTCCTCCTTCTCATTCTCCTTTCACAGGTGTCAGTCTGTGTGCACTCCCTGCCTAGTCCTGCTCTACCCCCCTTTGTCATCCACAGGGATATCTCCAATAAATTTCTTATATATCCAATCCTATCTTGGTATCTGCCTTTCGGAGGACTCTAGTTGACTGACAGTGATTCTATTTCCCAAACCCAAAACTGGTCTAACAAAGAAAAAGAAATTCTGATATGCAATTGTTTCAATGAAAAAAATTTATGAACATAAAAACTCAATCATAGGAGAAAAAATTAAAATGACGACTTTGGAGAGAAATTTGATAGCAATTAATAAGCTTGATGAAGAACTGTACAGCCACCAATTACATGCCTAGGCATATAAAGCATGTGCTAAGGAAACTCTGGCACATGTGCCAGGAAAACATGTTCAAGAATATCTGACTGGAGCAATGTTTGAAACAGCAAATGCTTGGAAACAAAGGAAGTATCTATCATTGGAAAAACAGATCAATATTGTGACATTTTCATGCAATGGAATACTATAGGGCAGTGAATTAAAGATAAAGGCATCAACATGGTATATCTCAAAACCATAATGTTGAGAAAAAACAAAAAGTTTCAGACAATACATATAGTATGTAATATTTATATAAAGTTTTAAAACATAAACAATGTAATATATCTTTTTTACATGCATACATACATAATAAAAGTATAAAAACACACTAGGGAATGATTAACACCAAATTGAGGAGAGAGATTACTACTGGGCAGAGTAAAAAAGGGGAATGCAATCAGGTTTTGTATTTTAAGCTGGGTGGTTGGTATATGGGTATTCATTGTACCTATGCTTTTGATATGCCTAAAGTATTTCAGAAAAAATTAAGGTGTATTCAATCACACACAACAAATTGTCTCTATCGAAATATGACAAAATGATTTGAAATTGGCTCTGTTCTAGAAAATCTGGGGTATATGTTTTCACATGCCACACTTGAATCTTGGTTTCTTGTGGCTTTTACTGCACTGAGTAGCAATTACTTATTTTAATGCCTGTTTCTCCCCTTTTTCTCCCCCTGACCCTCACTAGGCCATGAGCTCTTAAAAAGAAAACTGTCATCTCCTTATTTCTGAATCCCCAGTGGCTGTGACAGTAGCAGAGGAGCAATATGTGTTTATTATGTTTTTAATAATCAAGCGATGAGAAAACTGGGGTCTGGGAAGAAAGAAGGCAGGTAGAGCAGATGGCAGAGCATGAGTAACTATTTTTTCAATATAGCCAGAAAGGCAGTCAGTCTGCCTTTGTTTGAGCACAAATAGATATGGGTGATAGGTCTGCAGTGGGGTGGTCCAGAGAGCCAGGGCAGAGGGTCTGATGTATCTGCATTCCTACTACTGTGCCAGCCTTTGTTTTAAGCTTCATGCATTTTACTTTTAATCTGCACAACAACTTTGAGAGTTGGGGGTTTTCTCTTCTTTTCACAGTTAAGGAAACTAAGTCTCAGTAAAGTGAAGAAGTTCCAGTGCCACTCAGCTGTTAATTAGTAGAGTCAGGTTACATCAAAGTCTCTCTAGTCCCAACTGACCGCTGCAGGACACTGCCTCCAGGTGTTGTGTGTGCTTTACACGAGACAAGTGATGTAGCTACTCTGTGGCTACTCATTCATTTATTCATGTGTTCAATGATTCAACACCTTCCACATTCCAGGCATTATCACACCAAGCACTACGATACAGTGATAAACAGCACAAACTCAGGCCCATCTAAGAAGCTCCCTACCTAATAGGGGTCAGATGCAGAAACAGGGTTGACAGTGCAGCGTGATGAGTTTTGTGTTGGGCAAAGATCAAGGGGGCTGTGGTTATGCAAAGAAATGGCACATCACCTGGTCTAGTGTGTCATGGCTTCCTGAGAGAAATTACCTCCAGATGAGACCCAAGTAAGAGCCAGATGGGGGGAAGAGAGGAAGAAGAAAGAGGAAGGGAGAGTAAAGGAGGGTCATTATTTTTTCAGGAAAAAACAACATCTCTCTCAATGGTCCAAAGATGAGGAGTAAAGTGACAGGGCTTCATATGACAACCACATCTTCATTCTCCCTGAATATTCCTTTTGTCTGCCTCCCAGACTCAGAATGCTATGCTTTGGATCTGCCCTGGGCACTCACATTGCCTCTAACTCAGAACTACTCACCCCATCTGAGTTAGTCCAGGTCTTCTGAGAAAGCAGAAGCCAAGGCAGGATTAATTAAACATGTAAGAATTATGTCAGGGGAAATGCCTATGGGAGAAAATAGGGAGGAAGCAGGGAGGGCTGGGTGGGGCCAGGGTTAGGAATGCTGCTGGTCTGACCCTGCTTGAAGGAGAGTGGGAAGGAAGGAAGGTTGGGTCAAAGTGTCGTAGACTACAGGCCAGTTCTAAGCAAAGCTCGGAAATACAGTTTGGGAGTCCTTGAGTCAAAGTTGCTAATGAAAGTAGTTCCGCCTTCCCCAAAACCAGACCTGCCTGAGTATCTCTGCCCTGCTCATTCATTGACTTGGAAAGGCCAGGGGCAAGTGTGGTGCAAAGGCTGTGCTAGACTTCAGAGAGCAGCGTTTGTGCCCATTGGTCAATTTGCAATCTGAGGTTGGAGACCTGAAAGGCACATTCTCACTGGCCTCACACCATCCCAAAGTATAGGCTACTGCTTTGACCCCATTACCCAGTTCTGACAAGGGAAACACACCTGAGCAGAGGTGGTGTATGGCAGTGGTTAGGAATGCAGCTTGAAGCACCCCATTCCCACCCCCTGGCTGTGTGATTTAACAGGTGGGTGACCTTATGTAGGTTACTTAGAACTCAAGTATTCTCATCTGAAACTGTAGATAATACTGTTGCCTAGCTCATTGAATCATTGTAGTATCAAATGAATTAAAATATGTGGAATGTGCTTAAATGTTATCTATTGTTTTAATGGAGCTATTCTGATTTAGGGACCATTTCAATGCATGAGTTTGATGGGACTGCCTCAAAGTATAAAAGCTCTGCAACCCCTACCACTGCTATATACAGATATATCTGAACCTACTCTGTCCCTGACCCTTCTCCCATTTCTCTGGGAAGCTTCTCCTGCCCCTAGGCTCAGGTTGAGGTCCTCTTCTGATTCTACAGCTTTTCTCTCCCATGGAACGTTTCATAATGATTGGATGGATGGATGTGTTTTGTTGACGTTTCTTTTACTAAACTGCGAGTTCCTTTGGGGATTTACTGCTGCATCATCAGTTCTTGGCAAGTTGACTGGTCCCTACCATAGCAAGGCTCAAAGCCCAGGGCCACTCTCCCTGGTTCTGCAGGGTGGTCTGAGAGGGGAAGTAGGGGCTGCAGTGTAGCTCATGTCAGTAGCTGAGTCGGGCTCAGGGGCCTGTGTCTACCCAAAGGAGGGCGAAAGCTCAGCCATAGCTCCTCACTCCACAAACTTCTGGAAAGGCTTTGGACAAGTCTCTTCTGAATCTCTTTCTGCCTTAATGTTGGATTAGAGTCTCTCTAAGGTCCTCTCCTGCCCTAACCCTCAAGATTCCAGGAGCCGGGTGTGTGGATCCTGATGAGGAGGGAGGACAAGGGCTGCCCCACATGGGGTCAGCTAGGGTTGGCTATCAACCTGCTTTGTTTTCACCTCCGTCCTCCAAGGAAACTGTTGACCAAGCCCACATCCACTATATAGGTTTTGTGTTTTATAAGGAGACTTCACATATGTTACTTCCCTCAATTCTCATAACAAACCTGTGATATGGGCATTATCATCTCATCTGAAGTTGGAGGAAAATGTAACTCAGAGAGGTTAAATGGCTTGCCCAAAGCCACAGAGCTAATAAAAGACTTGAACACAAATCTAGTTGCTAGAATTGTTACCCACCTTCACCTTGCTTATGATTTTGCCCTGCATTGCAATTTCCATGTTTCCTTCTTATTTAGAATGTGAGAACCTCAAGACTGGAGACAAGATTCCACTTCATTTTAGTTCTTCCCAAGCACCCCATGCACACAGAGGGTGCTGTCTAAATGCTGTTTGAGTAAAAGCCAACATCCTCGAGATGCAATCATAACACATGAAAAAAAAAAAGCAAAACAGAAAAAACCCATACAAATACAGACCTCTGCGTATGCACTGGTTAAGTGATCCTCATGCATTCACATGATATAGCTGGTATGACACTTTTAAGGAGATATGTCTGGTTCACACACAAAAGAAGCTCTCTGGCCTGTGCCAGCCCACCAGTTGTGACTTGTTAGCCAGAACACTAGGCTACCTCATTTCTGCACCATGCTCCTTCCGTTCTCCCCTTCCTATCCTCCATAGCACAGGCTCTTTATCTCCTGTCATTTAATATTCTGATTTTCCTTGATTCCTCTGACTGGATACAGGATCCCTTTGGTTGCAGCTGTGAGCTCAGCTTCCCCCCATACTAACTTTTCTGTCCCTTCCTAGTTTAGGGGTGTCACCCACAATCTCCAAGACCCAGTTCTGTGATAGTTCCATTGGACAGGCCCACAGCCTGTTTTGTCTCAGCTTCCTGGGAACTACAGGGACACTGGGAGGACATATACAGATTCACATTTCTGGGAACTCTGGTCCTTATTCAGTTGGGTCCATGTGGCTGTACAGATCCATGTCCACTGGATCAAGCACAGAGACACAGGCGTGCATTTGTGCCCATGAGGGCAGACACAGTGTCCACATGAAAACGTTTACATTTTTTGTGTAGGATGTGCTCAGATTCACAGGTGTGCACGTGACTGCATACATATCGGATTCAGCATGTGGGTGCACATACCCATTAATATTTGGGGAGTACCACTGTGTACAGAAACAATATTACATGCCCTGTGCATGAAGACACTCCCGTTCCAAGGCAGGGAAGGCAGTCTTATCCTCCCAGCGTGCCACACTTAAACAGATTCACTCACAGCTCATGGCCTTTTTGAAGACACAGGTTCACACCTTCTCCTCAGGGTTAGTTCTGCCTTTGTTGAGTTGTCTGACCTTAGGAAGGTGCTGGAGCTTGTGGTCTGGGATTCCCCAGGTGCCCACATGGTGGCCAGTGCACTTGGCCACTGCTCTCACCAGGCTCTCTACACTCAGTGGGGAGTCACAAAGGCTCTGGGTCATTAAATCTCTTGCTCTTCACTCCAGCAACCTTGTTCTATACAGGGACCACACTCTCACTCCAAAGGAACGAAGCTTTTGATTTGTCATTTGGAATATACTGTTCTTGGATTTCTTTCTTAGGTGAGTCAGAAGCATAAAATTTCCAGCATGCTCTCTTAGCTGCAAGAACATGCTATAGTTTATAAAACACTTTTGTATCATATCATTTGTGCCTCACGATAAGGCAGTAGGCCACCTGATGCACGAATTATCCCCAATTTACAGATGAGGAAACAGAGGTGATAGCAGGAATTATAAGTGGGAGTCACACTTCCTGCTATGTGCTGGGCACTATTTTAAGGGCTAGACATGTTTCATCTTATTTAATAATTGCAATAACCTTAATTAATAGCTAAGGATTATTTTAATCGCTCTTTTCCAGATGAGGAAACTGAAGCACAATCAGGTCAAATTAACAGCCTGAAGGCATAGACCTGGTTGGCAGTGTGGTTTATAGTATGCTGTATCAAGGTAAAGGGACCTGATACCAGACATTGGTTTTTCTGTAAAAATCTACAGCTTCCTATAATCTGACCAGTGGCCCCATTTATGGTCTTCATGTATCATTGATTCCACCCTTGAAAGATTTTACCCAACAGAAACACTGCGTTCATTAAGAAATAGCCTGTTTTATGCCATTTTCTCAAGGCTTTTTAAAGTCTTGAAAATAGTTTGGGTGTACCCTCAAATTCCAAAATATCATCACTGGCTGAGATACCTTAGGTTCAAGGGGATCGAAGCTGGAGGTCTTTGGCCTATAAAAGGAAATTTATCTACATTATCTCTTCTGATTGACTTGGGTCCAAATTCTGCCTCTGCCATTTGCCCCACATGCGTCCTTGGGCAAGTGGCATTACCCTCCTGACCCTGGTTGTTACTTGCAATGTAAGATGGAAACAATAGCACTCATAACTGTAGCATCAAGGGAATACCAGTTGTGGATGCCCCACATCTCCTCCAAATGAGGAAAGAGTATTTTGTAATTGTCAGAAATCTGATAAAGCTAGCAGAAGTACATGAAATCAGTTACATAAATTGCGAACCATATGTCAAAGTTCTATTTGTCCTGAGACAGGGTGAACATCAGGACATTTCTCACCAAGATGGAAAATAAAAAACAAAAGAAAAACCAGGAGCTCTTTGGAATAACTCAGACTCCATGAGAGCTGAGAGCTTCCTTGACATTCTCTGGGAGTGTCTGCACACCAGTATTGTTACAACTCGACACTTGCCTGTTCCAGTGTCCCTTACTGTACACCTTTCTACTCACTTTTGGTTGTTTGACTGGGGTCGGTTGTGGTTTCTTCCTTAATTACCGCGATTATGTGAAAGCAAATTCCGAACAATTTCCCTTGGCAATCCCTGTTTAGTGCTAACTTTCCAACACCTCTTTCTCTGTGGATTTCTATTTTTGCCCTCTCCTTTCTCTCCCATTGCTGCCTTTTCCTTACTTAGACTTGCTTCAAGATACTGAACTCAAGCTTCAAAGCCATGTTATGAAAAATCACTGGGCTCTGAGTGGGGGCCTTCAAACATTTTTTTTTTTTTTTTTTTTTTTTTTTTTTTTTTTTTTTTTTTAGAGAGAGGGAGGAAAGGAAGGAAAGACAGAGAAGGAAGGAAGGATGGAAGGAAGGGAAACATTTTTTAAACATTTTCTTGTTTTATTATATTTTGTTTGTTTGTTTGTTTTTTACATGGGCTGGGGCCGGGAATCGAACCGGGGTCCTCCGGCACGGCAGGCAAGCACTCTTGCCCGCTGAGCCACCGCGGCCCGCCATTTTTGACCAGTTTTGATCATCTACCAGCAAAGAAAATTTTGAGCACCCAGTGCCAGTGGATGCATAATTCTTTATTTAAAAATTTACATTGTACTTTTATACTAATATCTTATGTATAAAACTCATATAGAATGGAGATTTTAAAAGGTAAGTTTTTTTATAGCCTAATTTTTAAAACTTTTTTATTGTATAGTATAACATTTATACAAAGTAAATAATAAAAAACTATTTGTTTTTGAAAACTTTTCAAAGCACTCTTCAACGAGTAGTTACAAGACAGATCCCAGAGTTTGTCATGGGCTACCATATGATCTTCTCAAATTTTTCCTTCTAGCTGTTCCAGAATATAGGAGGCTAGAAGGCTTAAATATTTTTTTTTTATCAGCACAATCGACTTTTTTCTTTCTTTTTGTGAAAAATAACATATATACAAAAAAAGCAATAAATTTCAAAGAACAGTACCACAATTAGTTGTAGAACAGATTTCAGAGTTTGACGTGGGTTACAGTTCCACAATTTTAATTTTTACTGCTAGCTGCTGTAAAATAATAGAGACTAAAAGAGATACCCATTTAATGGTTCAGCATTCATAATCATTTGCTAAATCCTATTTTCTCTGTATAACTCCACTATCACCTCTGATCTTTCCATCCCTCTCTTTGGGCTGTGGCCATTCTAACTTGTCAGATTGGAAGGGTCTGTCACCAATATGGGGTAGGGAGATGGAACTGTCTGATGTTCTGGAGAGGCTGGGTCCTCTAGGTTTCAGGACTTATCTGGACTAGGGGCCCATCTGGAGGTTGTAGGTTTCTGGAAAGTTACACTAGTGCATGGAACCCTTATGGAATCTTGTATATGGTCCTAGGTGTTCTTTAGGATTGACTGGAATGGTTCTGGTTGGGGTTTGGCAGGTTACGATAGGTAGCAACGTCTAACTGAAGCTTGTGTGAGAGAAATATCCAGAGTAGCCTTTCAACTCTGTTTGAACTCTCTCTGCTGCTGATACTTTGTTACACTTCTTTTCCCCTTTTGATCAGGATGGAATTGTTGATCCCATGGTGCCAGAGCTGGATTCATCCAAAACGTAAGTTTTAAAAAACGTGAGATAAAATAAACAATATTTTTTAAAATTGTCATATTTATTATTGGAACAAACATTTTGCTTATACAAGATTATGATGTTTCTGAAAGCCCTGGTTGGACACTTTCTGAAACTACTACTCAGGAGTCTAGTCCAAAGTTCAATTTATTTCAGGGATTGAATTTAATCATTGTCTTAGTTATAAGAGATGACCAAAAGCTAGTTTTATCATAGAAAAGGTCAGCAAATTAGAAACCCTTGCCTTTTTGAAAGACAGTTGCATATCTCATCTTTATTTTAGACTACTCTTTTAAGTACCTGACCCTGGAATAGCCAGTAAACCTCTATCTGGTACAGAACAATTTCATCATCTTTCCCCAAGTCTAGTATTTCAGATAATATAGTCTGTAAATCTAGTTAACCGCACACATGCCACCTGCAATACCATGATACGCTGAAAGCCAAAACTTGAGTGGGGATTCCATGGTTACCCTTCTGTATTGTGGGACACTTAACACTTTCCTCAGGATCCCTCACAGAGAGAATAGGTAACAAGGAGGCTGGGTAAGGGCATCAGTGTCCATCTATATAGTATATCTTAGTGTACCTTAATATCCTCTTATTTGAAATTTAAGTATGTAAATAGAAGGGCTAATATGTTTTGTTTCTGCAGCCTCAGCACACCATTATGCTTACTGTCTTGGAAGGTCAACCTCATTTTGGAAACCTCTCAGCCAAAGAACCATGAGTGTCATGGTCAGGTTCATGTATCAACTTGGCCAAGTGGTGGTACCTGTTTGTCTGGTTGGGCAAGTGCTGGTGTGTCTGTTGCAATGAGACATTTCATAGAATTAAATCATGATCATGTCAGCTACATCCACAGCTGATTCCATTTGTAATCAACCAAAGGGGAGTGTCTTTTGCAATGAGTGATGATTAATCTTATCACTGGAAGCCTTTTAAGGAGGATTCAGAAGACAGGCCCTTCCTGCTTAGGCTGGTGAGCCTGTCCTGTGGAGTTCGTCCAGACCCTCCATCAGAATCGTTGGCTTCACAGCCTGCCCTGCGGATTTTGGACTCTGTATTCCTGCAGTCATGTGAGACACTTTTATAAATTTTATATTTGCCAGTGTTCCCTGTTGATTCTGTTTCTCTAGAGAACCCTAACTAATACAATGAGGTTCAAGACTATGGACATGTATATGCACATGTGGGAGGACAATGTACCTTTAGTAACCTGCCTTTAAATCTGATCTTATAGTATTCTTGTGAGAAATAAATATGGTGGCATAGTAACTGCCCTTTCTTGGCTGTTCAACCTGAGGCCCAGATAAAGAGGAGGTGGGTTTTCAGAGCAGATGTTTTAGCCAAAAATAAAAACAAAGCAATTTTGGAAGAGTTTCTGAGTAGTAAGGTTTCCCACACCCCCTTCCCCAAGCACAAAACCCACTTAAGAGGAAGGCTTTATGCACAGTGAGTTCATATCCTATTAGATTACGGTTGTTGCACTTCCCTTCTCTGCCCGACCCATATATTTCTGCACTGCCGATATGTGCCACTGGTGCCAGTTTCTTCATCTGGTAAGATCAGGACTGTTGTTTCCCTCCTGGATGCCAAAATGGTGTTTATGTGTCTAGACTTTGTGCCTTTAGTTCTGGTTGCTCCATCTATGCCACATGCTCAAAGCGAGCTCTGGGCATTCCACCCAGTTCATGTTTGTAGTCGTTTTAAAACATGTCCACAAATTATTTGATATGCCTCCTTTCAAGATACGGAGCTTAATTCCTCTCCCAGTCATTGTGGGCTGGAATTAGTGACTTGCTTTTTTTTACCATTTCTAATGAATATGGTAGAACTGCTGATATGCCATTTGACATATTATTAGGTTATTAAAAAAAACTAATGAGATAAAGTTATTAAAAATAAGGTAGATTCTATCTTGGTTTCTCTCTCTCTTCCTTAGTCTATCCTGCCCCTTTTCTCTTTTTCATAGATCATCTGCCCTGAGGGAAGCCAGCTGCTTAAGATCACTCAGGGTGCCTTGTGGAGAGTCTTATGTAGTGAAGACCTGAGACTTTCAGTCAACAGTCAGTGAGAAGCCAAGGCCCATTGCCAATAGTCATGTGAATAAGTCCTGTTGGGAGCAGATCCTCCATCCCAAGTAAAGCTTTCAGGTGATACAGTCCCAGCCTGCAACCTCATGAGAGATCCTGAGCCAGAACCACCCTGATGAACTGATCCCAGATTCCTGAACTTCAGAAACTGTGAGAGAGTAAATGTTTGATGTTTTAAGGCACTAAGTTTTTGGGTAATTTGATACACAGCAATAAAAAACTAATATGATATTCAAAATCCTGGGCCCTTTTTCCTGTTCATCATCAATTTGTTTTTTTTTGGGGGGGTGGGGGGGTGGACCTTCTATTCTGTTCTTGAGTTTTCCAAACAAATGATTTCTGGGTTTTTCTCCTATTTCTGGTCTTAAACTACTATGGCCACTTCTGTTATTTGAAGCTCAAGACAACAACAGCCAACATATATTGAGTGTTAACTCCATTCTTGGAGCTGTGCATGTCACTGCTCATCCCCACCCCACTGTGAAGTGACCATATTACCTCCACTAGATGAGTAAACTGAGGCTCAGAGAGGTTACAAAACTGAGATATGTCATACTACAAGTCATATGCTTTTTAAAAATGTACTCTTAACCATTTTTCTAGTCTACCAGCAGCTTTGATCCGGGCTCCTATGCCCTGAAATGTCTTTCACATATTTATAGTTTTCACGTAGGATGAACCTGGGCTCAAATCCTGGCTCCACAAATGACCAGCTGGTCACAGTTTCCTCCTCTTTAAAGTGCATCCACTTCAAAAGGCCCTATAAAGGATGGATACATGCATATATAGAAAGTGTCTGCCTGTCTCACGAGTCCAGTGCTGCCCAATAGAACTTTCTGCGATGGTGGAAATGCTCATTGCCTGTCCAGTAATTCTAACCTCTGGCTATTGAGCACTTGAAATGTGACTAGTGTGCATGGAGAACTGAAACCTTGGTTTCATTTAAGTTAAATCAGTTTAAATTTAAATAACCACATGTGGCTAGTGACCACCGCACTGGACCACACGGTGCTAGACTAAGGTCCAGAAGGCAGGGTCCACTCCTATTTCCCTTACAGTGGCACATTCAGTACCTGAGCACAGCACCTGACACAAAAGAGGCACCTGTAATTAATTGTTGAATGAAGGAGTGTATGAATGAATAAGTATGCATGGTGGTTGTTCAACAAATCGCACTATTAGCTAGGCAGAGCATTGATGCCCAGCAGACCGCTCCCTGCCCGTGTGTGCTTCTTTGCTTCTTGTTCCCTCATCAACAGCAGCCAATTATGCTCTCCTGCAGAAATGGCATTTGTACTCCAAGAATTGGACAGAGACTAGATTTCAGGTGACTGAGGGGACAGAGGGAAAGAAGCCCCTACATCTCTAATAGGCCACAGAGGACTGGAAGCCCCCTCTCCATCCCTCTGAGACTGATGAGAAAGTTTGTCTGTAACAGAGATGGTTAAATTAATGATGAGGCTTAGTGACAGGGAGGCCAGTGCAGCCCCCTAAATGTCACTTTCGTTATTTTTCAAGCCAGTGCGACTGCTTTCCCAGTTGGCTTCCATGTTGTTATTGTTCTGCCTCAGGGCTGAGGGATATTTTCCCCCTAATCCCTACAACATGAGCTGTGTAAGTTCAGCAGGGGCAGGAGGCGAGATGGCACAGGCTGCTTATTAAGGGTCTGGCTGTCACTGAGCCCGAGCTATTGTGCAGATGTGAGGAGATGGCGGGGTGAGGGTTGCCTGCTGGGGCTCCCTTGCTGTGATATGGCATCTGTCTCTTCAGTGTTGGAAGTGAAGGAGCACCATCTGACATCTTGACCCAGCCCTCGGGTGTTTTTTTTTCCTACTTCTTCTCGAGATCAATATTCTAGCCTAAAAGAAAATGCAGCATGGCTTGGAGCAACAAATTCTGGACTGGGGATCAGGAGACCGAGGTTGGTGTCTGGACTGCACCAGTACTGGTGGGGTGATCACTGGCTATTCCCTTCCCACCTCTGAACCTCAGTTTTCTACTCTGCAAAATGGGAGGGGCCAGGGCTCTGCATTCCTTAGGATTGTTTCAGCTCTAAGCGTGCATAGTGGCTACAGATGTGGATTTTGCAGTTATATAGACTGCAGTCTCTACTCCTTATCGGCTGTTACTTAGCCTCCATGAGACAACAGTAATAGAACCTCATGGAGATGCTATGAGGATTGAATGAGTAATGAGTTCCAGTGGTTTGTTTGTTTATTTGTTTGTTTTTTGGCATGGGCAGGCACTGTGAATCCAATCTGGTCTCCAGCATGGCAGGCGAGAATTCTGCCGCTGAGCTACTGTGGCACCATCCAGTTCCAGTGTCTTTCAACCCTGGCTGCATATGAGGATCACCTGGGGTGATTTTAAACCATGCCAATGCCCATAGCTTCATCCCCAAAGATTCTGATTTAATCGTCTGTGGTGACCTTTAGCACTGGGATTTTAAAAATAAGCTTCTCAGGGGCTTTTGAATTATATTTAAGGCCAAATTGTGAGTGTGGGGGTGGGTGGGTGGTTGTATATAGGAGGTGTTTAGTAAATATTTGATGACGATGACTTAATGGATATTTTTTAGATTATTTCTGTCATCATTTTTCCAGCTCTCTGGCCCTAAGTTACACATGCTAAAAATCAGCCCCAGGCTTGCAAAGCACAAATCACCATTGATTTCTCCCTTTTTTCTTTACCCCATCCTCCCCTAACTGTAATCAGTTGCCAAGACTTCATACTTCTCTACTGCCGTATCTCTCTCATTCATGCCTCCATCCTACTCCTACCCAAGCTTGCTTTGCTTTGGACATTTTTCATCACACTGCTAGATTATTTCAATAGTTTCTTACATTATCTTCCTACTTCTAGAATTCACTTTAACACGTGGCTTTTTCTGATGAATCAGTAAAACATAGTGATGATTGTCATGGACTCTGGAGACAGACTATCTGGGTATTCTAATCTTGGTTGTGCCATTTACTACCTGTGTGACCTTGAATGATTGCCTTAACCTCTCTGTGCTTTATTCCCTCATTTGTTTAAAGAAGATCCCAAAGATCTCAATCTTTGTTTGAAATCAGTTGTTCTCCCTTATTTGACTGTTTCTTGCAGTATTACCCTGCATTAAAGGAATGGAAGAAAATTGAGAAATTAGAAGTATCAAGCACAATACTTTCCATACCTTACTTCATTCCCACAAAATTAAGCAAGGTGAACATGTCCATTTCATAGATAACAAACATGAGACACAGAGAGGTTATTTAACTTGCCTAAAGTCACGCAGCAAGTAAAGGCAGAGCCAGGGTCCTGCCCAAATCTGACTTCAGAGCCTGTACTATGTGTGTGCATCCCTTTGGGTGCCTTTTCCTGCTCTGATTGACTTCACCATTTTGGGAGGCATGGAGAGGGAGAGGAAGGAAATACCCACCCATTTGCTCAACCACAGCTTCTGAATCAACTGTCCAATGAGATGACAGATTTCAAAGCAAGGGATATAGTTGTGGAGTGCTTTCTTTTTGAAGAGAAAAAGACGGGGCTGTTAGGAGGGAACAGAGCACTTAAGTAATCGGTTTGAGAGATCCCAATAAACTAATAAAGAATTAAATGCAATAGTGTTAATTCCTTCTTTTGTATATCACTTTATCATTATACAAAAGATATATAGCCAATTCCCAAAGAGGTCAAAGTATATTTATACTTAAGTCAGTAGACCTTTGCACTTATATCCCTTCTATGCTATTTCATTTTCAGTCATACCATATTCCATTAGCCAGTGTCTGTATTTTTTTTTTTTATTACGGAAGTTGTGGGTTTATGAAACAATCACACAAAAAATACAGGATTCTTATATCACCCAACCCCCAACACCTTGCATTGGTGTGGAATATTTGTTACAATGGAGGATAGCATTTTTAAAAATAATTGTACTCCTTTTTAAAATAGTAGTTACCTTTGTTACAATTGAAAAAACATTATTAAAATCATACTATTATCTATATCCATAATTTAAAGTGCATGTATTTTTCCAATATATTACCCTATTCATGAATTATACTACAATAAGAATTATACTACAATAAGTATTATACATTCTTGTACTATAAACTATAGTCTATCATCTATGATGAGTTCACTGTGTTGTACAGTCCTATGTTTTGTCTTTTATTTTTATTCTAGTAATATAAACATCCTCAAGTTTCCCCTTTAACCACATTCACCTCTGCAGTACAGTGCTGTTGATTACACAATAATGTGCTACCATCACCACCATCCTTTCCATACCGTTACTATCAACCTAAATAGAAACTATATACAAAATAAACATCAACTCTCCATTCTCTAATTCTAATCTATCTCCTGGCAACCAATATGCTAGATTTCAATTCTTTCCGTACGCTTATTATGATGAACTCGTAACAGTGAGATCATACAATATTTGTCCTTTTGTGCTTGGGTTATTTCATACAGTAATGCCTTCAAGATTCATCCATGCTGTTGCATACATTGGGACTTTTCTTTTTTACGGCTGAATAATAATCCATTGTATGTAAATACCACATTTTGTTATCCATTCATCAGTTGATGGATACTTGGTTTGTTTCCATCTTTTGGCAATTGTGTATAATGTCACTATGAATATCAACGTGCAAATATCTATTTGAGTCTCTGCTTTTAATTCTTCTGGGTATATGCCTAGAAGGAGATTGCTAGATTATATGGTAATTCTTTATTTACCTTACTGAGGAACTGTCAAATCGTCTTCCACAATGTCTACACAATTTTACCTTCCTACCAGCAATGAAAGAGTATTTTTATATCTTCACATCCTCCCCAACACTTGGAGTTTTCTGTTTTTATTTTAATAGTGGCCATTCTAGTGGGTGTGAAATATCTTATTGTGATTTTGACTTGCATTTCCCTAATTGCTAGTGATGTTGAGCATCTTTTTATGTGCTTTTTAGCCATTTGTACTTCCTCTTTGGAGAAATATCTATTCAAATTGTTCTAGTTTGCTGGCTGCCAGAATGCAGCACATCATAGATGGATTGGCTTTCAATAAAAGGGGGCTTATTTAGTTAACATATAGTTCTTCAGAGGAAAGGCAGATAACTTTCAACTGAGGTTTTTTCTTACATGGGAAGGCACAGGGTGATCTCTGCTGGCCTTCTCTCCAGGCCTCTGGGTTCCAACAACTTTCCCTGAGGTGATTCCTTTCTGCATCTCCAAAGGCCTGGGCTGAGCTGCACCTGCTGAGATGAGGTAGGCTGAGCTGCTTGGGCTGTGCTACGTTGAGCTCTCTCATTTAAACACCAGCCAATTAAATCAAACATCATTCATTGTAGCAGGCATGCCTCTTAGACGACTGCAGATGTAATTAGGAGCAGATGAGGTTCACATGCCATTGGTTCATGTCCACAGCAGCAGAACTAGGCACCTTCACCTAGCCAAGTTGATATCTGAATCTAACTACCACACAAGTTTTTTTTCCCATTTTTAAATTGGGTTGTTTGTTTTAAATTGGATTGTAGGATTTCTTTATACATTCTGGGTATTAAACCCTAATCAGATATGTGATTTCCAAATATTATCTCCTATTGAGTAGGTTGTCTCTTCACTTTTGTGACAAATTCCTCTGATGCACAAAAGATTTTAACTTTGAGAAGCTCCCATTTATCTATTTTTTTCTTTCTTTGTTTGTGCTTTTGGTGTAAAGTCTGAGAAACATTGCCTACCATAAGATCTTGAAGATGTTTACCTAAATTTTCTTCTTGGAGTTTTATATTCCTGGTTCTTATATTTAGGTCTTCGATCCATTTTGAGTTAAGTTTTGTATATAGCGTGAGAGATGGGTCCCCTTTCATTCTTTTGCATATGGATATTCAGTTCTCCCAACACCATTTGTTTAAGAGACTATTATGACCCAGTTGAGTGGACCTGGCAGCTTTGTCAAAAATCAATGGGCCATAGATGTGAGGGTCTATTTCTGAACTCTCAATTCAATTCCATTGGTAAATATATCTATCCTTGTGCCAGCATTATGCTGTCTTGAGTACTATAGCCTTGCAATAAGCTTTGGAGTGCTATATTCTGTATATGTCTGTTAGGTCTAGTTCATTTATCATATTATTCAAGATCTCCATTTCCTTATTGATGCTCTGTCTAGATGTTCTCTCTATTGATGAGAGTGGTGAATTAAGTCTCCAACTATTATTGTAGAAACTTTTTTTAAAAAAAATTTCATCACTTTTGATTTCAAATATAAAACATTCACCATACCAACCAATACCAGTAAACACTAGAGATTTGTTTCTGACATTCTGATTAGCGGGAAGTAGGTTATTGATCTTGCTATACAGAAAACAGAATAAACTCTAGTTGCCTCCTCTATAACGTGAGTTTCCTGTTAGACCACCAGTTGACCATCCCTGAACTGATACCTGATTAAAATGCTATAGCTAAACCTAAGACTATTTTTATTTCTTTTTTTGTGAAAAATAACATATATACAAAAAAGCAATAAATTTCAAAGCACATTGCAACAATTAGTTGTAGAACAGATTTCAGAGTTTGGTATGGGTTACAATTCCACAATTTTAGGTTTTTACTTCTAGCTTCCCCAAGAAACAGGAGACTAAAAGAAGTATCAATATAATGATTCTGCAACTCATTTGTTAACCCTCCCTTCTCTGTGTAACTCCACCATTACCTTTGATCTTTCTCTCACTCTTTAGGGGTATTTGGATTATGCGCATTCTAACTTTTTCACATTAGAAAAGGCAGTTGATAATATGGGGAAGGGAAATGGAACTAGTCAATGTTCTGGAGAGGATGGTCCCTCTGCAGTTCAGGACTTATCTGGTTCAGGAAACTATCTGGAGGTTGTAGGTTTCTGGAAAGTTACCCTAGTGCATGGAACCTTTGTTAATCTTATTTAACACCCTGGGTGTTCTTTAGGATTGGCAGGAATGGTTTTGGTTCGGGTCTGGAAAGCTATAATAGTAGCAATGTCTAACTGAAGCTTGCATAAGAGTCACCTCCACATTAGCCTCTTGACTCTATTTGAACTCTCTCACCACTGATACCCTATTTGTTACACTTCCTTTCACCTTTTTGGTCAGGATGACATTTTTGACCCCACAGTGCCAGGGCCAGGCTCAACCCTGGGAGTCATCTCCCATGCCACTGGGGAGACTTTCACCTCTGGATGTCATGTCTCACATAGATGGGAGGGCAATGATTTCACTTGCAGATATGGGCTTAGAGAGAAGCCACACCTGAGCAACAAAAGAGGTCCTCTGGAAGTAACCCTTAGGCATACCTGTAGGTTGGCTAAGCTTCTCCACTATATACATAAGCTTCACAAGAGCAAGCCTCAAGATCAAGGTGTCCCTAATGTTTGACACAGTGTCAGGGATTTCCTTGGTGGTAAAATTTAATAGTTCCATATTTTTTACTCCCTTCCCTCAAGGGACTTTGCCAATACTTTTTTTTTTTTTTTTTTTTGACACGCGCAAGCACTGGGAATCGAACCTGGGTCTCCAGCATGGCAGGTGAGAACTCTGCCACTGAGCCACCATTGCCCACCCTTTGCCAATAGTTTTTTATTATATGGTTAATATACTTTTGGATTTATCCAGGCATACATTAGTGATTATTATTTCTTCTTGGTGGATTGCTTCTTTTATTAATATATAATGTGTTCTTTTTCTCATAATGTTTTTGCATCTGAAGTCTATTTTGTCCAATATTAGTATAGCTACCCCACTTCTTTTTTGCTTACTATCTGCATGGAATATCTTTTTCCAATCTTTCAATTTCAACCCATTTGTGTCTTTGAATCTAAGATGAGTCTCTTGTAAACAGTATAAAGTTGGATCATACTTTTTAAAAATTCATTCTGCCAATCTGTGTCTTTTGATTGGGTAGTTTAATCCATTAACATTTAATTTTTTCACTGTAAAGGAAATATTTCAGCCATTTTATCCTTTGATTTTCAAATGTCATATTTTTTTGCCCCTCTCCTTACTCTTTCAAGTTACCCTTACTGATAATCTGCATTTTTTCACACTATTCCAAGCCATATTCTCCTGTCTTTTCCTTTCAGCCTGAAGGATTCTCTTTAATATTTCTTGTAGGCAGGTCTCTTGTTAATGGACTCTCTTAGCTCCTGTTCAACTTTGAATATTTTAAACTCTTCCTCATTTTTTTTTCTTCCTCATTTTTGAAGGACAGTTTTGCTGGATAAATAATTTTTGGCTGACAATTTTTCTCTTTCAGCACCGTTAATATATCATACTACTACCGTCTCACCTCTGTGGTTTTTGATGAGAAATCAGCACTTAGTCATATTGTAGATTCCTTGTACATGACAAATTGCTTTTCTCTTGCTGCTTTCAGAATTCTTTATTTGTCTCTGGCATTTGATATTCTGATTAGTATGAGTCTCAGAGTTGTTCTTTCAGAATTTATTCTTTTTGAAGTTTCTTACACTTCTTGTAGTTGGATATTTATGTCTTTCATAAGAGTTGGGAAATTTTCAGCTGTTATTTCCTCAAATTGTCTTTCTGCCCATTTCCCTTCTCTTCTCCTTCTGGGACCCCCATAATGTGTAGGTGTGTGAGCTTCGTACTATCATTCAAATACCTGAGACCCTGCTCAATTTTTTTCTCTATCTGCTCTTCTGTCCATAAGATTTCAATTGTCTTGTCCTCTGGTATGCCAATTCTTTCTTCTACCTGTTCAGATCTGCTGCCGTATGCCTCTAGTGTATATGTAATCTCTTCTATTGTGCTTTTAATCACCATAATTTCCTTCCTTTTTTTCTTTTTGTATGCTGTATGGCGGGCGTCACATTTCATTCTTTTTCCATGTGAGTATCCCCTTATTGCAGCACCATTTGTTGAATTTTTTGTTTGTTTGGTTTTTCATTTGTTTACTTGTTTGTTTGGGCCGTGCATGGACCAGGAGTTGAACCCAAGTTTCCCACATGGCAGGCAAGAATTCTACCACTGAACTACTCTTACATCCCTCTTCTGTTTCTTTTTATATTTTCAAATTCTTTTTATGCTCACACATTATCCTCTTAATATCCTTTATCCCTTTAGCCACATTTTCCTTCATATCCTTGAATTTATTTAGAAGATTTTTTTGAACACCTTTGACTAGTTGTTCCAAATTCTGTGCCTCTTCATAAGTTTTAATTCATTCCCTGATGGGTCATGTCTTCCTATTTTTTAGCATGGGTTGTAATTTTTTGCTGATATCTAGGCATCTGATTATCTTGATGAATTAACTCTGAAGGTCAGTTTCTCCCTCTTGTCTATGGTTTTATTGTTGATTGGCTCTGTGTTAAGGCTCTTCTTTGATGCTTAGTCTGTCTTATTCTATACTTTTAGAATAGCCCATGTGTAACTGATCACATTTTTTTCAGTTCTTCTTCATCTGATTCTTTCCCTGGAAATGCAGTACAAATTTTAAGATTACACTTTTTGTGCATTTGTGTCACCTTCAGGAGAAAGCTTCCTTTTCTGTTCTTTCTCTGAGAATCTTGAGCTGTTCTGTTTGCTTTGTTTTGTTTAGCCTCTGCAGTTTTTTATACTCCTTTTAGTGTATAATTGTCTCTAGCTTCTTTTGCCTGCAAGGCTAATTTCCCAGCCAAAACAGGGTCAGAGATCCACAAAGGAGGCACAAACTGGTTCCAAAGAGCCTTGAGGAGGGGATCACGAAGGACACCAAAGTCCTTTTTGATGGGTCCCCAAATCTGTGCTTTCCCTGGCCTGCCCAGCAAATGTAGCCCTCTTGCTACCCACCAACCAGTGCCCCAAAGAAGTGCTGCATCTTTAAGTGTCCACTGCCTCTGCTGCACATCTGGGGCAGGGTTTAAGTAATGATTGCTGACACCTTTGTCTGTGGTGGGTTGAAACATTAGCTCAGAGTTGGGACTCAGTGATCCAAATTTGCTAATCATAAGCTGTGATCAATGATCCACCATGCCATCTCTTTCCTTGGGAAAGAGGATTTTTATATCCCTTCCTGTCTGCAGTGAGCTAGCCAAGGACTGGATTCCAAGGTGGCCTGCCATGAGAGTGGGAGATGGGCACTGGTACCAGCTGCACAAAAAGGGCAGCTCACTGTTCTTTACCATAATTTATCAGCCTCTTCTAGCAGTATTCTTTTGGCCTCTGGAGTCCCAGAAGAGTTGTTTCAGAGGGTTCTTGTCTGTTTAATAGCTATATTGGTGGAAGGTCTGAATCCTGAGCTTGCTATTCTGCCATTTTCCCAGAAGTTCCCAGTGTTTGCATTCTCTTTGCTGAGGGATTTCTCTGGCTGCAAAGCCTGCCTTGCCTGTCTAAGTGATGGGCATGTAATGGGAATTAAGTTTCCATAGAAGCAGCCCTCAATGATGAATGATAACTGTGCGATTACCCCAGTTTCCTCACTCTACTAGTAGAACAACCCTAAGGTGCATATTCTATACTCCTAGGTTTTTCCCAGTAAGATAAATCCTACAGTACTAACTGTCTTGATATTGCACCCTTGTTTGGCTGCCTTCTCTTTCCTCTCTCTTTCCCATTTCCCTGCAGGCATTTCCTGGAATCCCCTCCCGCATAAATTACTTGCCCTCAGATCCACATCTCAAAGTAGCTTCTGGAGAAATCCAAATGCGAATAACTACTCAGAATTGTGCTAGATGGTAGGAAATAGATGAAAAAGGCACATTATCTTCATGATGTAGTAATGGAGATGGAGAAGGAAACACAGAAATGCTGCTCAGGATTGTGCAAGTCACTGTTAAAATGTGGCCCAAGGACAATACAAGGGCAGCTCAATTTGCTCTGCTTTTAGGTGGTGGGGAAGGAGAGGGAATTTTTTTACTTTTCCCAAATAAATGAATTTGAAATCAAGTTTATGGAATAAATAAATACTTGAATGTAGGAAGGGTGTGTGACAAAATATTTTCTTTCTCCAAAAAAGAAGGGACGTGTTTAATTGTCACAACCAGGTCTAAGAATTGTTTTGTATAGGCACAGGCAGAACTGATGGTGCTGCTAGGAAGTTTGAAAGAGAGGCAAGAAGGCAGTGGCCTCTTTATCAAAACTGGTATAGAGGGTGGACCCCCAAGGTAATGGGGAGAAAGGTGGGGCTGACACTCTGAAGGCAAGGAGATGTGCTCTGTTATGCCATTCTTCTTAAGTGCCACAGCAACTAATTGCCCTTCACAGATACAGCTCCTATTTCCTCCCCTTGCCAGCCCCTTCATCTGTTCACAAAGCTGCTCTGTGTTGCTGTGGCCACTTTGCTCAAGGTGAACTTTGAATCTGGCTCAGCCACTCCTCCAAGGCCTCTGGCACCAGAAGACCTCTTGATCTCACCATCTCTGAATCCTCCTCTTATCCTGCTTGGTCTGAGAAGAATTTCTGGTCACTGGTCAAGCAGCTGGACAACCTGTCTTAATGCTCAGGCTCTACTGCTCCACTCTGACTTTATCCCCAAGAGGGAGTTTTGTGCCTGTAGCCTGACATACCTAGTGAATTAACTCAACAGGTACCTCTCACAGTGCCTGCCCTTGCCACGGCCTCTAGAAGGAGCTGCTCATGAGCCATTTTGTTCTGCACTTCCTACTGCCATTTGAACAAGAGATAGACACCTAGTCCAACCCAAAATTGTGTAGCTAGACTTAAAAAGTTTGGCTAGACCAATTGATTTTTCTCCCCAGGATTTGGAGCTGAAAACTTTGAAACTGCTGCTAGAATCTGGTGGACTCTTGAGTTTGAATGCTCAGCTGAGTATGTAAGCCAGAAACTGGAGAATTTGGGGAAGGGGTGGAGCATGTGCAAATTGACGAAAGTAGAAGAAAGAGGTGAGAGAGAAGTTGGAGAGTTAAGCAGACCCACTGAGAGAAGTAGAGACCAGCAGTCCCTATCAGGTAGAGGTCAGTTCTGGGCTCCCTGGAGGTCTGACCCCACTTTATTTCCTTTTATAGGTTCGGTGAAACCTCTCTGAAACCCCACAATAAATGCTTTCTACTTCAGCTAGCTTGAGTGTTTTTTTAGTCCATCCAGTCCGAAGATTCTTTATGGAAACAGGACCCAATGGTAGTTTCCTTCTCTGATATGCAGCACCACTGGAAAGCAGCCTGGAGGAGGTGAGGATGTATCTGTAGAGGTGGGGGTGGTTTCTTACAAGCACACTAGAGAAGCTGACTCCAGAGTGACCTATTGCACTAGTGCTTCACCAAGCCTTTGCAGCATGCCTCAGGCTACAAGTGACAGCTTAGGTGCGAAATATTCCAGGTATTCGTTGGAGATCACTATAGATTTAGATAGGCCAAGAGGAGGGAAGAAAATCCTTTCAGGGTGGGGACACTGTGGATAAAGGCATGAGAGTTTGAACTTATTCATTCACTATTGTTATTATTACATACATTTGGATACGAGACAATTGACTTTCTTTTCCTCGGTATATAGTTCTATGAGTTCTAACACACAAACACACATATATATATATATGCATGCAACCACCAGCACATTCAGGACACAGAACTCTGTATCACTGGAATTTTGTCTTTTCCAGAAAGTCAAAAAAATGGAATCATACAGTATGTAAACTTTTGAGACTTTCTTTCACTCATCTTTGTGATCCAACCATTTTCTGCTGGTTTGTTTTTATTGCTGAGTAGTATTCCACTGTATGGATGTACCACAGTTTGTTTATCCATTTCATATTGTTTACAATTTTTTGCAATTATGAATAGAGTATCTATACTGTTCATACATGCATCTTTGTGTGAACATAATTTTTATTTATCCACAGTAAATACCTAGGAGTGGGATTGCTAGAACGTATGCGAAGCATAGGTTAAACTTTATTAAAAAATTACCACATAATTTCCAGATTTAATGAATGAATGAAAGATTACAGTTACTTCATATCCTTATCAACACCTGGTATTTGTCATATTTTCTTCTTTTTAGACATTCTGTTGGTGCCTAAAGGTATCTTACTGTGGTTTTGATTTGTGTTTTCCTAAAGGCTAATAATTCTGAACATCTTTTCATTGTATGGTTGGCATATAAATAAATTATTTGATAAAGTATCTGATAAAATCTTTTGCCCATTAAAAAAATATTTTCATTGCTGAATCTTCACACACATACTGTCGATACATGGTGCACAAAAAGTGGCTCACAATATCATCACATAGTTGTGTATCATCACCATGATCATTTTTTAGAACATTCTCATCACTCCAGAAAAAGAAATAAAAAGAAAAAAGGAAAAACTGATACATTCCATACCCTTTATCCCTCCCTCTCATTGACCTCTAGTATTCCCATCTACCCATATTTTGAATCCCTTATCCCTCCTATTTTTATTTATTTTTTTATCCATATATATTTTTTACTCATCTGTCTTTACCCCAGATAAAAGGAGCATTGGACACAAGGTTTTCACAATCACATAGTCACACTGTAAAATTTGTATTTTTATACAATTGTTTTCAAGAATCAAGGTTCCTGGAACACAGCTCAACATTTTTAGGTACTTCCCTCCAGCCACTCCAAAACACCGTAAACTAAAAAGGGATACCTATATAATGCATAAAAATAGCTTCCAGGATAACCTCTCAACTCTGTTTCAAATCTCTCAGCCACTGAAACTTTATTTGCTCTCATTTCTCTCCTTCCCCTTTTGATCAAGAAGGCTTTCTCAATCCCTTGATACTGGGTCCTGGCTTATCCCAGGAGTCCTGTCCCATGTTGCCAGGAAGACATACACCCCTGGGAGTCATGTCCCACGTAGAGGGGAAGGCAGTGAGTTCACCTACTGTGTTGGCTTAGAGAGAGAGGCCACATCTAAGCAACAAAAGAGGTTCTCTGGGGGTGACTCTTAGGCATGATTTAAAGTAGATTTAGCCTATCCTTTGCAGGAATAAGTTTCATAGGGGTCAACCCCAATATATAGGTTTTGACCATTTTTAATGGGTGTTTGGTTACTTACTGTTGAAATTTGAGTGTATATTTTGAATATCACTTATCCTTTGTTGGGTATATAAGTTGCAAATATCTTCTTCTAGTCTTCAGGTTTTTTTTTTTAATTGCCCTTTCAATCATAACGGACATTCTCTTTCTTTATTCCCTCTTTCTTTATCTTACCATATGTCAACTTTGATATTAACATAGCCCCTCTAGCTCTCTTATGATCAGTATTTACATAGTATATATTTTTCAACCTTTTCTAAAAAATGTTTTTTAAATGTGGAAAAATTTTGAGTATTCAGAGATTTCCCATATACCCTTCACCCAGCTTTCCGTAATCTTAAAATTACCATGCTACACTGTAAACTAAGAAATTAACATTGACAGAATAATCTTAACTAATTAATGACTTTATCTGGACTCATCAGTTTCTCCACTAATACATTCTTTTCTGTTCTAAGATCCAATTCAGGATTCCACATAATATTGAGTAATCTGTCTCCTTAGTCACCTCTGATTTCTAACAATTTCTCACCCTTTCCTTGTTTTTCATTACTTTGCAATTTTCATGAGTACTGGTCAGATGTTTTGTAAAATTCCCTTCAATTTGGGTTTAACTATGCTTTCTTTTGATTAGACTGGGGCTATGAGTTTGGGGAAGAAGACCACAGGGAACGTGCCTGTCTCATCATATCGTACCAGGGAGTACATGATATTCACATGACTCATCACTGGTGAGGCTAAGCAGGCTGCTGTTGGCACCCTTCCTGATCCCTTCCCCAGGGGACTTTGGCATGAGCCTGTGCCCCCTTTATGGTCCCTGGTGCTGTTTTGGCCAGGAAATGCTGACGTGGGAAAGTCCTCTCTAGGGTGCCACGATGTGCCCTCCAGGCAAAAACAGCTAGAGACAGTGAAAGGGCTGTAAAAGCTTATAGAGGCAGACCATCTGGGACAAAGTCCTGATGGCTTCAAACACCTGGGATAAGGAAGTCTGTTTCCTAGGAAACTGAGGGGACAAATAAACTCCTGTAAACAAGGAAAGTCCAAAACAACTAACAAGCATAAGCCCAGGACAAGGCAGAGGTCCGGAAAGATAAGGAAAATCCACCACTGCATTTTTCTTTGGGCAGATCTTTCTTTCTCTTTTTTAAGCATTTTTTTGTTGATATATATTATATATTCACATACCATGTGTTCTAGTTTGCTAGCTGCCGGAATGCAACACACCAGAGACGAATTGGCTTTTAATAAAAGGGGATTTATTTTGTTGGTTCTTCAGAGGAAAGGCAGCTAATTTTCCACTGAGGTTCTTTCTTACGTGGAAGGCACAGGATTGTCTCTGCTGGTCTTCTCTCCAGGCCCCCGGGTTCCAAAAACTTTCCCTGGGGTGACTTCTGCATCTCCAAAGGCCTGGGCTGAGCTGCCAGTGCTGAGATGAGGAATGCAGAACTGCTTAGCTGTGCTATGTTGCGATCTCTCATTTAAGCACCAGCCAATTAAGTCAAATGTCACTCATTGCAGCAGACACGCCTCCTAGTCAACTGCAGATGTAATTAGCAACAGATGAGTTTCACGTACCATTGGCTTATGTTCGCAGCAACAAGACTAGGTATGTGCACCTGGCCAAGTTGACAACTGAATCTAACTAACACACCATGTAATCATTCAAAGTGTACAATTAATAGTTCATGATACCACATAGCCATGCATTTATCATAACAATCGATTTTTTCTCTCTCTTTTTTGTGAGATATGACATCTATACAAAAAAAGCAATAAATTTCAAAGCACACTGCAACAATTAGTTGTAGAAATATTTAAGAGTATGGTATGGGTTACAATTCCACAATTTTAGGTTTTTATTACTAGCTGCTCCAAGACACTGGAGACTAAAATAAATATCAATATAATGATTCAGCATTCATACCCATTTGTTAATCTCTAACTTCTCTCTATATAACTCCACCATAACCTTTGACTTTTCTCCAATTCTTTATGCCTGTTCTAACTTTTTCACATTGGAAGGTGTGGCCAATAATATGGGATGGGGGATGGAACTAGCTGATGTTCTGGAAAGGCTGGCCTCTCTGCATTTCAGAACCTGTCTAGCCCAGGGACCCAGCTGGAGGTTGTAGAATCTCATAATGTCTGAGATATTCTTTATGGATGGCAGGAATAGTTTTGGTGGGGTTTGGCAAGTTATGATAAGTAGCAATGTCTAACTGAAGCTTGCATAAGAGTGACCTCCAGAGTAGTCTCTGGACTCTATTTGAACTGTCTCAGTCACTGATACTTTACTTGTTATACTTCTTTTCTCCCTTTTGGTCAGGGTGGCATTGTTGATCCCACCAAGTGCCAGGGCCAGACTCATCCCTGGGAGTCATCTCCCACCCCATAAAGGAATCTTTCAGAAAGGGGCAGACCTTTCTGATAGGAGGATGGAAGCTCAAGAAAATCTATGTCTTATCACCAGCTGGAATAAATCTTAGAGTTAACATTTAAAATATTAAAAGGTACAGTGTGCAACAAAAGAATACAAGGCAAACAAAGAAACAGGAAATTATGGCCCATCAAAGAAAGAGGATAAAAGTCCAAATACACCAACAAGGAAGATGAGAATATAGACATATTGAACAAGTATTTTATAAAAATAATCTTGAAAATTCTCAAGGAGATGAAGAAAGTACAGATAAAGAACTAAAGGATATCAGGAAAATAATGAATGAGCAATATGAGCATCTACGTAAAGAGAGATTTTAAATAAAACAAACAGACCTATTGGAGTTGAAGACCACAATAACTGAAATGAAAAATGTCCAGGAAGGTTTCAAGAGTAGAATGGAATTGACAGAAGAAAGAATTAGTGAACTTGAAGACAAGACTCTTGAAATGAGTCAGACTGAGGAGCAGAAAAAAGTAAGAAATGTTAAAAGAAAAAAATAGAGTAAGCACTTCTGGAACACCATCAAGTGCAATAATGTACACATAGGGAGTCCCAGAAGAAGAAGAAAGAGAGAGGGGTGAAGGAATATTAAAAGAAATAATGACAGAGAACTTTCCAAACTTAGCAAAGGACATAAATATGTACATCTAGCAAGATCAGAGAACACCAAACAGGATGAAGAGGAAAAATATATACTTTGCCATATTTTGTTCACACTATCAAATGTAAAAGACAAGGAGAAAGTTCTGAAAACTGCAAGAGAAAAGCAACGTGTGACAGGCAAAAGAATCACAATTAGATTGTGTGCCAATTTCTCATAAAAAACCATTGAAGCAAGAAAGCAGTCAGTTAAAATACTTAAAGTGCTGAAAGGAAATAACTGCCAGTCAGAAATTTTTATCTGGTGAGACTCCTTCAAAAATGAGGGAGAAATGAAGACATTCTCTAATAAGCAAAAGCTGAAGGAGTTCATCACCACTAAACCTGCCCTGCAAGCAATGCTAAAGGGTGTTCTTCAGACTAAAAGGAAAGGGCACTAGATAGTGGTTCAATGCAGCATAAAGAAATAAAAACCTGCAGTATAAGGTAATAATTTGGGCAAATTATAATGCCAATAAGGTGCCCCAAGTAGCTATAGCCATCTTGAAAATGGAGCATGAAGTTGGAGGACTCACATTTCCAAATCTTGAAACTTATTACAAAGTTACAGTAATCAAAACAGCATGGTGCTGACACAAGGACAGATACATAGACAAATGGAATTAAATTAAGACTTCAGAAGTAAACTCTAACATCTACGGCCAACTGATTTTTGACAAAATGCCAAGTCAAATGGGGAAAAATGGCTCTTTTTCAATGGGGAAAAATAGGCTGTTCAACAAGTGGTAGTTAGAAAACTGGATCTCCATATGCAAAAGAATGAAGGTGAATCCCTACCTTATAACACATACAAAAGTCAACCCAAAATGGATCAAAGACCTAAATATAGGAAAAAGAACTATAAAACTCCTAGAAGAAAGTATAGGAAATCATCTTCAGGATCTTGTGGTAGGCAATGGTTCCTTGAACTGTACACCCAAAGCACAAAAGAAAAAATAATAGATACATGGGAGCTCATTAAAATTAAAAACTTTTGCACCTCAGAGGACTTTATCATGAAAGTACCATTACACGCATTGTGTAAGCATTACAGCTTACACAATGGGAGAACATATTTGGAAACCACATATCCAATAAAGGCTTAATCTCCAGAATATATAAAGAAATCCTTCAATTTAACAAAAACTAAAGACAAGCAACCCAATTTAAAAATGGGCAAAAGACTTGAGAATCCATCTCTCTAAAGAAAGTATACAAATGGCCAGAAATCACATGAAAAGATGCTCACCATCATTAGCCATCAGGGAAATGCAAATCAAAACCACAATGAGATATCATTTCACACCCCTTAGAATGGCTATTAAATATGGGAAATAATAAATGTTGGAGAAGATGTGGAAAAATAGGAACACTCATTCATTGCTGATTAAGCAAGCCAGAACCTGGACAGAGTCAAACGAAGCCAAGAGATGAAAGCTAATCTTTAAGAAGTAAAGTGAGGAACCTACACAGGAACAGAGGCTGAAAGCAACGGATCCTAGGAGCGAAGGACCAGCAAATGCTAGCCACATGACTACCCAGCTGACAGAGGTGTTCCTGACCCATCGGCCTTTCTTGAGTGAAGCCAGCCCCTTGTTGATGCCTTAATTTGGACACTTTCACTTCCTTAGAACTGTAAACTTGTAACTTATTAAATTCTCCCTTTGAAAAGCCATTCCAGTTCTGGTATATTGCATTCTGGTAGCTTACAAACTAGAACAGTTACCTTCACCACGGTCTTTACTTCTTTATGCTGCCTTGATCCACTGTGTAGTGTCCTTTTCTTTCAGTTTGAAGAACTCCCTTTGGCATTTTTTTTTTTTGCAAGTTAAGTCCAATGAACTCCCTCAGCTTTTATTTATCTGGGAATGTCTTACTATCCCCCTCATTTTTTGAAAGAAATCCTGTCAGATATAAAATTCTTGTTTGGCAAAGGTTTTTTTTCAGCACTTTAAATATGTCATATCACTGTCTTCTTGCCTCCATGGTTTCTAATGAGAAATTGATACTCAATCTTATTGGGATTCCCTTGTATATTACTCATTGATTTTCAGCTCTCATAGCTGTCTCTTTGTACTTAATATTGTACAATTTAATTACCATGTGTCTGGACATTGTTGTCTTTGAATTTATCCTGTTTGGGGTTCACTGGTCTTCTTGAATGTGCGTATTCATGTCTTCCTTTAATTTGGGAAGTTTTCTGCCATTTTTCTTTGAATATTCCGTCCCTTTCTCTCATTCTTTTCCTCTGGAACTCCTATAGTGTACATTTTGGTACTTTTGATGGTGTCCTATAGGTCTATTAGGCTCTGTTTGTTGTTTTTAATTCTTTTTTTTTTATGATCCTCAGCCTGAATCATTTCAGTTGTCTTGTCTTAAAGACCATGGGTTCTTTCTTCTGTCACCTCCAGTCTACTGTTGAAACCCTGTAGGGAATTTTTCATTTCAGTTATTGTGTTATTCATCTCTGGTGTTTCTGTTTGGATCCTATTGAGAATCTCAAAGAGATTCCCATATTATTCATTCATTGTTGTTCTAGTTTGCTAGCTGCTGGAATGCAATATACCAGAAATGGAATGGCTTTTAAAAAGTGGAATTTAATGAGTTGCTAGTTTATAGTTCTAAGGCCAAGAAAATGTCCCAGTTAAAACAAGTCTATAGGAATGTCCAATCTAAGGCATCCAGGGAAAGATATCTTGGTTCAAGAAGGCCGATGAAGTTCAGGGTTCCTCTCTCATCTGGAAGGGCACATGGCGAGCATGGCATCATCTGCTAGCTTCTTCTCTTGGCTTCCTGTTTCATGAAGCTCCCCAGGAGGCATTTTCCTTCTTCATCTCCAAAGGTCGCTGGCTGGTAGGCTCTGCTGCTCATGACTATGTCATTCTGCTCTGCTCTCTCTGACTCTCTTATTCTCCAAAATGATTCCTCTTTCATAGGACTCCAATAAACCAATCAAGCCCCACCCAAATGGGTGGAGACACATCTCCCCTAATCCAGTTTAACAGCCACTCTTGATTGGGTTACAGCTCTAGGGAGATGATCTAGTTACATACAGCATTCAATAGGGATTATTCTGCCTTTACGAAATTGAAATTTTGATTAAAACATGGCTTTTCAAGGGTACATACATCCTTTCAAACCAGCACAATTGTTTTCCTCATGTACTTTAGTTCTTTCTATGTGTTTTCTTTTAATCTGCTTGAGCATATTGAGGATCATTTTCTTTGTCTTGTAATCTTTTTTTTTTGCACACTGTGTATTTAAATATTTTAAATTTTTAAATGTTTAAAAATATATATTTTAAAGTGTTAATGCTAGGATGTAGTGCCTGAGCTGTTTCTGAAGTTTGTATTTAATTGTGATATACAGAGATTTTCTAATGCAGAAAACACCTTTCACTGGCTTTACAAATTGGCTCTTCTGTAGCGAGTGTTCTCCTTTACAACTTAGCCTTCCTGTCAAGAATATAAGCCCTAGGCATATGTGAAGTGCAGGGTCTTTTCTGTCTTATCTGAGCCTGCATGGAGCCATGGAACCTGCTTCTTTTCCTGGGTGTATGCTTGCTAAAGACCTTAGGAATTATAACATTTACAGTTTACAGGAGTTTGAGTGAATTTCCCTTCTGTTCCTTTAGTGTAGCTTGACAACCCATACCAAGTGTGCTAAAGCTGTCTCAAAACATGGTTTTAAGCAACAAGTTAGAAACCAAAGCCCAGAGCTGCTGAACAGTTATTTCAGTATCATGTGAAACTTAATAGTGGAACTAGAATGAGAACCAATGTAGATATTTATAATAATACTAGGTATTATGATAATAACACTAGGTCAATACTTACTGTTTTCCAGGCACTATGTTATTTCTGTTTATTTTCACAAAAACATCTGAGCTGGGAATAATTATAAACCCAATTTTACAGGTATGAAAATAGAGGTAAGAGAGGTAAATACGGTAGTACAAGTAGGAAGTGGTAGAGGAGTTGGGGGGAAATAAAAGTGAGATATTTTAGGATGAACTATTAGTTAGCAATGAAAAAAAGCTATAATTACTATGCTTAAGCAATGCGAAGTATTGGTATTTTAATTTTTCTTTGAAGGGCAAACATGTCGGTTCATTTATTTACATGTTACATGCAATATACACTATTCTACACATTGCTTTTTCATAAAATGAGTTTTGAATTTTAGAATAATTTTAGATGTGCAGAAACATTGCAAGACTTATTCAGGGAACTGTCGTATACTATCACTCAGTTTCCTCTAATTTTAACATCTTGTTACCATGATGCATTTGCCAAAACCAATAAATACTGGCATATCACTATTAATTAAACTACAGACTTTATTCAGATTTCACCAGTTTTTCCACTATTGTCCTTATTTATTTCCATATCTAATCCAGGGGTTACTGAATTTTAAATGCAAAAAGGACTTGACAGGGTGGGCCACGGTGGCTCAGCAGGTAAGAATGCTTGCCTGCCATGCCCGAGGAGCCGGGTTCGATTACTGGTGCCTGCCCATGTAAAAAAAAAAAAAAAAGACTTGACAATAAGGTCTGCCAAAATAACGTTTGTTTGCTAATAGGATATGGGTTTGGTATTAAGACAGTAGAATTATAGGTGATTTTTATCTATGTTTAATACTTTAACACTCTAGTTATATTAACAATTTAGGACATGTTATTACAGAGAAGAATCCTATACAATGGAAGTTCAGCATTTCCCAGCTCAAACTGGGTAATGGATTGAAAAATCTCTAAATTATCTACTGTGTTCATGGAGTGAGGAAAAAAAAATGTATGCATGAGTGTATTGGCGGGAGGCAGGATCTGGGGGAAGCCAAGTCACCACCATTGTCAAAAAGGAGGGAACAGAAAGAAAGAGGGCATGTGCACTTAAATTCTGCCTTGTGGGTCTATAGTCCAGTGATTGGCAAATCTAGAAGAGTGACTTCAAATTTTTCCAAATTTGAACTTCTGTGATCTTTCAAACATTTATTAAACATCTATAAGTGTTTCAGGCTCTCTTCTAGCTACCTTACATATGTCGTGTCTTGAAATCCTCAGAATAGTGTTACTATTCCCATTTCAAAGATCAAAAGAATAAATCCTTGACTTGCCCAAAGATATGCTGCTTGTCAGTGGCAGAGCAAGGATTAGAACCCAGGTCTACCTGACGTTGTTGTTATTTTATGCTCAAAATTGTACCTCTTTGAATCTCCTCTAAAAAAAGCCTCTTTGAAACTTGGGATCAAGGATAATATGCTGAGTATTTGGCTAAGGGGACTGAAGAAATACCCAAGGAGGGTATATGAAGACTTCAGGAGGCATAAGTAGATGTTTGTCAGTGGAGTTGCTGGGGGCAAGTTATTTGCCTGAACTAGAGATTTCAACCTCTCCCTCCACTCTTCCTCGGTTAAACAATAATAAGGAATCTTGAATGAACTCTTGGTTAAAACTAATATTTTAGAGAGTTTGGGGGGGGGCAACATTTGAGGAGTGAGAAGGGCCCACTTAGCCCTCCAGAAATGTCCTGGGGTTCCTTTGGAATTGGCCAAGTTGAGTTTACTGAGCCAGTGCTTGGGAAGCCTCCAACTTGGCGTGGGGGTAAAACACACACACATACACACTTGCACACTTTCCAAAAGAAAATAAAGTGGAATTAAAAAGCTGAAGGCCCTCAGCATGCCTTATTTACAAACTGCTTTAGTTTCTTCTGGGTTGTTTTTTATTTCCTCCTTCACTGAGAAATGGGAGACATCAGAATGACTTATGTGCCAAGGAGAGGACTCCCGACCGTCCTTCAGCCTCCCTCTCCCCTCGGTCCCTTTTGTGTGAAAAGATGCCCTCAATTACTCTCTCTGGGGGGAACCCAACCCAGAAAGAAGTTGGAGCCAACCATCTGTTACCGACTCCATTGAGCAGTTTAATTTTTCCTTGCTCCCAAAGAGGAGGATTTTCTAAGTACATAAATTACTATCGGTGCTGGTTAATTAGAAGCCTGCCATCTGAAGGGGTGGAGATGGCCAGGCTAGAGACACCCACTGACCTGGGCTTACCAGAAGGGTGCCCTGCACTTTAGTGGAAAAACCATATGAGAGAACTGAAGAATGTTAGACAGGGAAACTCCCTTAGAGATCATCTAATCTGAAACCTCTTTTTACAAATGAGAAATTCAGTGCAAGAGAGGAGAAATGAACTGTCTAGGTAGGCAGGGCTTGAATGAAGAGCCCTAATTCCCAATCTTGCCCTTTCCAATACAATGCAAGGTTAAATGAATGACCCAACTTCTTGCCTCTGGGTCTTAATCTCTAGAAGTGGGACCGAATAGCAACAATCATGGTGACAGTGACAACCACAACAACAAGAGCTACACTTTATGTGACCAGCACTGTAAAAGAAGCAGTTTAGTGTGGAGTTAATAGTATGGACTCTGGAGCTAGGCTCCCTGGTTTCAAATCCCAATTGTGTCACTTAATGGCTATGTGACCTTGAGCAAGTTAACCTTTGGGACCCTTAGTGGACATTGTCAGTTGTTGGCCCCATTTCCTCATGTCCCCATAGCATTTGCATTTATTCTAGTGTAATTTCCATAGCTAGCACCTGCATCTTTGTTGGAGAACTGCTCTTGGGCTGACGGAGCCCACTTTGTGTGCATGTGCATTGCAGACCATGGTCTGCTAAGGTAGATTTTAACTAGTGACTGATGGACTGAGAATATAAATACCCCAGTTCCCTTGCCTATTGGCCAAGATAATATGGCAGTGTGTGCTTTGCACCATTTTCCAGAGTTTCTCTGCAGTATTACTCTCCAGTCAACCACTGTGGTAGCTGGCTTAATAATGCATTTGCCTTGTCTTTCTCTCACTTCTACCTGTGATCTTTTCACCTCTTAATAAACTGGTTGCTTTAGAATCCCTGGCTTAGGATCTGCCTCTGGGTGGCTAATTCAAGCTAAGATAGTGTCTCAGTTTCCTCATCCATATAAGCAGTGCCTATATCAAAGGATTGTTGTTAGGGTTAAATCAAAAGAGATGCAAAGAACAGTATCTGACCCTTAATTAGAATTCAACAAATGTAGATTCTTATTAAGAAGCTGTTAAATATTTATCTCATCAATATTCTTATTAATTCTAAGCTTACACACTATTACTCCAATTATACATATAAGATTGTTTAAGCTCAGAGAGGTTAATAATTTCCCCAAAGCCATGCAGCTTAATAAGGAACAGGGTCCAGGTTCAAACATAAATCTATCATCAAAGTTTCTTCCACTTTGTTTTTGTCTTTTCCAAGAAGTTTCCCATGGTACTCTAAATCTGGATCAAGATCCTTCTTCTTGTGTTCCTGTGACCTCCATCACAACACTTTTCCAAGTGTATTAAAGTGGACTACCTACCTGTGAGACTTTTTCCCTAGTTGGGGAGCTCTTGGAAGACTAGGACCCTGCCTTAGGAATCTCTGGAATCTTTGTGTCGAGCTTGTGCCTAGCATACCATAGGTTCTAGTGAGTGCCGAAATAAATAAACACACAAATCTAGGCAGTGAGCAAGTTGGGGAGACAAAGCCAAGGGCAAGTCTGTGCATATTTCTCAAGGTCTAAAGATTTCAAGTGGAAACATTTTGGAAATTCTCTTCTCTTCTCATTTCTGCAGCAGAGAGAATTCATAAATGTGGCTTGTGGGCCTCTTGGGGGTTCCAAAATTTATAATCTTATCAGGAAGATAAGGATGTCACATTACCCACTGAAATAAACAAGGCTCTAATCACAGTAATTGTTCTGTACAGGAGGTCATGATGAAATGACAGACGCTTTCAAGGACTGTTAAAAAGTATGAAAAAAAGTGGGCAAATGATAGAAATTGAGTTCATCTGACTGGAATGATGTACAACAGGAAAGGAGAAGAAAACCAAAATGTGGTGAGGAATGCTGACTCTGAACTTCCCACAGCGATTTGATAATGATAATAATGCCCATCTCATTTGAGTGCTTATGCTATATATTAGCCTCAGCATTTTATTTAAGAGTCCAGGTTCTGGCATTTAAGCACGTAACTGTATGTTCTTGAACAATTTTTCATTTCTCTGTGACTTAGCTGATTCCTATGTCAAATGGGAGGAATACACACCTCACAGGATCCCCATAAATAAATTAGCAAGAAAAGCACTTGGAAGAATGTCCTGAGCTACCAGTGTGGGCCCCTGGTCCTAGTTTCAGAGGGTATTGAGTAATCCTCATGCACATTCTGGAACCATGTATATCTGACCCAATCTCTGGTAGTGGCCTGAGGGACTAAAGCAGAACCCTTGTCATAGGCTTATCATCCCAGAACTTTCCCTGCAACTCATATATCTATTCTATGGAACACAGAGGGAGAACAGAAGTCATAGATGCTTGGGGTGAGGGACTGCTGGCTGTAGGACATACAGTGCAGTATCTGAGAACATTATGGATGAACAAAAAAGAATATTAATACAGAGATGAAAATTATGAAAAGGATTCAACCAGAGCTGAAGACCACAGAACTAGAAATTTTAACATCTCTAGAGAGGTCCAATAGCTGTTTGGGACTGGCAGAATAAAGAATTAATAAACGTGAAGATAAGACCATTAAAATCATCCAGCCTGAGAAGCAGAAAGAAGAAAGAATGATGAAAAGCAAACAGAGCCTGAGGAATCTGTGGGAAACCTTCAAACATACAAATATACACATTGTGAGATTCTCAGAGGGAAAACAAAGACAGAAAGGGACAGAGAGAATATCCAAAAAATATAATGGCTAAAACTTTCCAAATTTACTGAAATAAATACAAACATTCAAGATGCTCAACAAAGACCAAAGAGGTTAAACCCAAATAGACCTGTACTGTGGCATATTATAATCAAGCCATCGAATGCCAAAGACAAAGACAAGATAGTGAAAGGTATAAGAGAGGAGTAACACATCACATAAAAGGAATCCTCAACAAGATTAAGTGTTCATTTCTCACTGGAAACCATGGAGGCAAGAAAGCAGTGGGATTATGTAAAACTTATGAAAGAAAAAAATTGCCAACCAAGAATTCTATATCCTGCAGAGCTGTCATTCAAAAATTAGGGAAAGATTAAGACATTCCCAGGTAAGTAAATGCTGAGGGAGGCCATCACTACTAGACTGCCCTAAAAGATGCTAAAAAGAGTTTTGTAGATTGAAAGAAAAGGACATTAGACAATCGTTGAAGCTACATGGAAAAATAAAGCTCTCCAGTAAGGTGTAATGCTTAGAAAAATACAAACACTAATTCTATTGCGTTTTTAGTTTGTACCTCCACTTTTTACTTTCTATAGGATCTATAAGACAAATGCTTAAATGGAACAATAAATGAGTGATTTTGGACCCATAATGTGCAAACACATAATCTGTGACACAAACCACATAAAGGTAGGGGAATGGAGCTGTACAGAAACATAGTTTGTATGTACTATTGAAGTTACATTGGTATCAAAGCAAACAAGATGGTTATAGGTTTAAGATGTTAAAGTTAAGCCTTATAGGAACTATAAAGAAGAAAAATCAGAGAATTTGCAAGCTCATAGTGAAACAAGTTAGAGTACAGGTTGCCAGGCAGGAGGGTGGGGCAGCAGAATGGGGATTTAATGCATAATGAATGTAGGGTTTCTGTTGTGGACAAAGTTTTACTAATGAACGGTGGTTTGAATACCAAACATTGTGAATACAATTCACAGTCACACTGAATGGTATCCTTAGGGATATTTGAGATAAGGTGTTTCATGCAAAAATTTATTTTAAAAAATTGTCTATATTTTTAAAGAGACAATGACAATTTAAAGCAACACATGATCCTGGATGGGATCTGATAAGGGAGGAGAACATTACCACGAACATATGAAAAAATTGGAATATAGACTGTAAACTTTTTATCAATGTTAAGTTTCTTGAGCTTGATAACTGCACATAAAGTAGTTATATAAGTTAATATCCTTGCTCTTAGGAAATGTACATGGTAACATTAAGTGTTCAAGGAGCATGATATATACAAACTACACCCAAGCGTTCAGAAAATAGATTGAAAAATGGATAGTTGGGTAGATGGCTGGATGGATCGATGGATAAACAGAATGATTCAGCAGTTGTGGTGAAGTGTTAATATCATTTGATATGTGTTATCTGGGGAATAGGATTATGTCGCAGTTCTTTGGATAGGATTTGTGTTATTTCTGTAACTGCTTTTAAGTTTGAAAGTATTTAAAAGTAAAAGGTTAAAATAAAACAGCTAAAAAGAAAACGCTGGGCGGGCAGTCATGGTTCAGTGGCAGAATTCTCACCTGCCATGCCAGAGACCTGGGTTCGATTCCTGGAGCCTGCCCATGGAAAAAAGGAAAAAAAAAAGGAAAGAAAATGCTGGGGTAGCATGGAGGAGCAACACCTATTCCAGGAGGAGGCAATAGTTGGAGTGATTCTCAAAAGATACATCAGAATAAATTGGGTAGAGAAGGTAGAAAGGGGGTTTCCAGGCAGAGGAACATTTGGGCCAGTGCTGGCAAATGGGTTGTGAAGGATATTTTTTGAGGATTGTTGAAATGATTTGTATAGCTATTGCACTGGGGAAGTGCATAGGGAAATGTTACTTTGCTACCTAATGTCCCTCAGTGGTATCCCACTATTCTTAGGATATAGACCAAATTTCTGTACATAACCCATTAAAGTGCCATGCTCTGAGCCCCATACTTCTCTTAGTCTCACCCCATGCCACCCTCATCTACCTTACTCTGTTCTAGTCACACTGAGTGTCCTTAGGTCAAGTCCTCCCTTAAGTAGACTCTGTGCCGAAGATTTGGACACTTATAGTATTCCCAGGAGAAACCAATAAGGAAGGTGAGAAAGCAGGATAAAGAATTGGAAAAGCCAAATAAAGACCCAGTTTCAGGTGAAGTTCCACACTCAACCTGATCCCACAGGGAGCTCTGGAGTATAAATTATATCTAAATTTCTCCTGCTTTTATTCTCCCACATCAGTAAGTTAGAGGTGTGGGCACCTGAGAAGGAGGAAACTCCCAGGCACTTCTGGCTCTCTACATTGGTGAGGTGTCTCCAGTGCCCAGGAGCAAGCCTCTTGTGCATGGGAACCAAAGGGATATCAGAGGAGAGGAGGGAAGGGTATTTTCCTGGCAGAGGCTGATAGGTGGAAAGACCAAGTATCTACTACTCTGGCCTACTTTCCTTATCCTGAAAGCTCCCTCCTTCCTACCTGAGGCCCTTTATACCTATCTCTTTCACAGCTCAGACTTCTTCCTCCTCTGATAACTCCTCTAATCCTTTAGATCACAGTTTAGTGTCATTTCCTCAGAGAAGCAATCTGACTCACAAGGCTGGGTCAGGCCACCTATTGTTTGTTTTCAAAATGCACCAAACACTTCCCTTCATAGCACTTACCCAATTACAGAGGTAATTACTTATTGTGTATTAGGCAGAACTCTACCACTTAAATACGACTCAAACTAAGTGAAGCAAAAAAGGGGAATGCATTGGCTCCTACAGGTGGAAAAATTGTAGGATGTGATCCAAGAATGAATGGACAAACTGACTGCAGTCACCAGGGCCTCAAGGCTTGGACCTGAGGTCTCCACACAGCCAAGCTCTTTTTCTTTTTTTTTTTTTCTTAGCTCAGCTTGTTTCTATTTGGCCACCTTTTCTGTTACTGCAATTGGGGAATGATGGGTGATGGTGGTGGAGGTGGGTTGTGGTCCTGACATTTCCAGATCCATATACCCATAGCTCAAGATCCAAAGACAGACAGGTTCTCTCTCTCCCAGCGATTATATGACAAAGTTATTGGAAGAATGCTGAGTGACCTGCTTGGGCAACATGCACAGCATCTAAAACTATCAGTGGATGGGATGTGGAGATGGGCTACTGTGATTGTTGACCCTTGGTCATGTGTTCACTCAAGTAGGGCAGAGGCAGGGCATAGCCTTTGTTAGGTCCCCCAGAGTCCCATGACCCAAAAAGTGGTGCTTCTCCTTAGAGGAAGTGTGGGTGAGGGACTGGGCACACAAAACAACAGTTCTGTTTTGTTTCATCGTACGTCCCCAACACATACTTACAGATATTATCTATTATATAAATATACTGTTCTAGATGATAGGAAATAGAAAAGCAAACAAAATACATTAAGTTCCTGCTTACAGTAGAGTATATACTGTAATAGGGGAAGACAAAATAAACAAGTTAATAATTATAACTGTGTTAGGTCATGGTATATGTTCTGGAGAAAAACAAACAAGTTACAGAGACAGGGAGTTCTTTGGTGGGGGTAGGTGCTATAGGCTATAGTATGGTCAGAGAAGGTGTTTTCGTTTGTAAGCTGCCAGCATGCATATTTCAAAAATAGAATGGCTTTAAAAAAAGGAATTTATTAAGTTGCAAGTTTACAGTTCTAAGGCCATGAAAATGTCCAAATTAAGGGATCCAGAGAAACAGACCTTAACTCCGAACAAAGGGCTGATGACGTTTGGGGTTTCTCCCTCAGCTGGGAGTACACCTGACCATGTCTGTAGCTTTTTCTCTTCATTACATAAGGCTTCCCCAGGGCATTTTCCTTCTGCAACTCCAAAGTCTCTGGCTATGTGGGCTCTGTTGACTCTAAAGCTTTTTCCAAAATGGTTCTCTCTTAAAGGGCTCCAGTAAGTGACTCCACCTTGAATGACTGGAGTCACATCTCCATGGAAATCAACTAATCAAAAGTTACCACCCACAATTGGATGGGGCACATCTCCATGGAAACAATAAAAAAGATCCCACCCAGAAAGTATTGAATGAGGATTAAAGAACATGGCTTTTCTGGGGTACATGGCAGTTTCAAACTGGCACACAAGGCGTCATAGAAGGTGGAGCTTCCTCCAGATGGTGTGGAATCCTCTGCACATGTTGAGGAGTTTTAACTGAGTTCTCATGCTAGGCCTTTTTGCCTCCTTCTCTTCTTCTCTCCTTTCTTTCTTTCCCCTACCTTCCTTCCTTCCTTTCTTCTTTCATTCCCTTGCGATTCTTCTTGAGATGTAGTCCTTAGACAGTATGTATCAGAACGCTGAGTGGAGATGGGTAGGAAGCGTATTTAATAAAAATTCAGGTTCCCAGGCCTATCCCAAGACCCACAGATTCAAAATCTCTGGGGTGAAGTGTAGCAGTTTGTACCTTAAACAACTCTCCTTCTGATTCTTATGCACATTCGAAGTTGAAAACTACTGCACGAAGCAGTAGAGAAACAAAAAAAGCTCTGGATAGGGAAAGGAGCTGATTTCATCTGTGTTTTACAAACATAGCCCTGAAGGCAATATGGAAAATGGTCTCGAGGCCTAGAGCCTGGACTGATGTGGAGATCCCTGATACAGAGAGAGTGTGTAGCAGGAGATGGTGGAACAGGAGGGAGGATTTAGGTGGTAGATTTGACAGGACTTGGTGACTAGTGTTGTGTGGAAGTGAAGGGAAGGGAGAGATTCAAAGGCTTCCCATGCTCTGACTGGAGTGGCTGGAGGGTAGTGGTACTATTTGCCCAAACAGAAAGGAACTGTGGACATCACTGACAGTGCATTTCATTTTTAAAAGTACTCTTTATCCAAGAAGTGATTTTAGAGTTATATATTACAATGCTGCTGTTTGATTACATCCAACAGATGATTTTTTAAAAACCCTTAATTGTTTCTTTTTCTCTTTCCCCCAGTGATTTTATTTTTCTTTTCTTGAATTTCTTGGCTTTTGTCTGAGAGAGATTGGTATTAACCACTTATCTTTGTCATTTCTGTCTCAGGTATGATTCCTTTGCCAAGGAAAGGCCATTAAGAAGGAACCACCTTTATCTCTGTGACCTGGGAGCAGGATATGTTGGATGTTGCTGAAGCACTAAGAAATTTGAAGGATTAAAAATAAAATGGCTAAAATCTCTGGTTATCCCAACTGGGAATCTTAGATGAGGTAGGTTGCTCTATTTGAAGGATGGCTTCCCTCCCCATACACCCATACAAAATATTATAGGATAAAGATTGGGTTGAAGATGTGAGACTTTTTGGTAATATTCCTTTATTTCCCTCTACTCTCCCCTTCTCACACTCACAATTCAAATTCTAATATGTATGCCCTATATATAACTACTTATCAATCAGATATGAAGATTAAATGAGACAATGCACATAAAATTCTTGGCACTTAGCATAATCCAGGCATTTATTTACTCAGTGAAGAAGGCTGTGCAAATATTATTAGCTTCATTTTCCATGCTCAGAGAAGTAAAGTGCTTTGCTGGAGATCACACAGTCAAGTTGAAGATCTAGCTTCAAATCCTGATATTTGGATTCCAAAGTTTGTGTGTTTTTCACCACAGGCAGGGGGTAAGGGCAGGGGGTCAGAACTTCAGTTAAATAAGCTGGAGTCAGGGATGGGCTTCTATTTCAGTGAGGAAGACCATGATTAATTTTAGAAGCTGAGCCAGCTATCTGATTCTCTCCTCTGTAGTTGCCCTGCCCAGATTCACATACTGTACATCCTGTGCTCATCAGGCACAAATCTAAATTCCCTCAGATATTTGTTCAATCACTCAGAAGTGATCACTCAGAAGTGCTAAGGTTGGTTGTCTTATAAAGTACGAAATAGATTAACTGAGTTAGGCCCGATGCATAAATAACAGAAACTCTCTACCCAGGGACAGAACACAAAGTTGGAGGTAGCAAACACACAGGTATGATGGCAGGAAAGGTGATCATCTCCCTCTTTCAAGAGAAGTCTGGCAGGGAGGAGGGCCACGAGGAAAGTAGAGGAGAAGGGGCCTAGCAAGGGGGAAATGTCACATGAAAGGAAGGACAGACAAAGGAAAATAGGCCCTCAGGAAGAGAAAATGTTTTGTGGAAGAAGAAGCTTGGTTTGCTAGTGGACATGGTGACTTGGAGATGTCTGTGGGACATTTGGGTGGAGGTGTCCAGTGAGTAGATGGGCTCACAGGCTACCATTTCACTGGTAAGTTACAGGAAAGAGCTGCAGCTATAGCTATGGTATTTAATAATGCATAAGATATGATTAGTCGCTAAACCATGGGATATTTTGAGGCCAAGGAGAAGATGTAAGGTGAGAAAAGAAGAGAAAATTGGTGAGGATGGAAAACCAGTATTTAGTTGACAGGGAATGATCCAGAGTTGGAGACTGAAATGGAAAAGTTAGAACCAGAAAAGGAAGCCAATAGATATGAGAGTATCTAGAAAGTAGGAGTGCTCACAAAGCAGTGTCGATTGATACTGAAATCCTTCATGCTGATCTCGGAGGAAGAAATTTCAGTGGAAGGAATGGAGCAGAAGCTAGATTGCTGGATGGAGAGAAAGTAGAGACTAAAATTACCTTATTTTTCAAGCAGATTGAGAAGGGAGTATATGAGCTAAGGAATGCAGAGAATGTGCTGCTTAATTTTCTTAATAAGTCTAATTTCTTTGGGGTGTCAAAGCAACCTCAACATTAAAGTACACCAGACTCAGAACTTTGGTTCTTTTCTGCATCTGCACTCCCTTCGTTGGTGACCTCATCCATTCTTATAGCAGGCATTAGATGCAATCTATATGGTGATGATTTCAATTTTATACCTCCCACTTAGATTTCTCCCCTAAACTCCAGACTCACAGACAACCCAAATCCAACCAGTCAAAACTGAACCTTGATTTTCTCTCTGAAATCTGTTCCGTCAGCAGCCTCCTCCTATCAGAGTGAATGACAACTTCATCCTTTCTGCTGTTCTCTTCCCAGATCACGGAGACATCCTTATGTTCTCTCTCTCATATCCCACTTCGAATCCCTCAGGAAATCCTGTTGGCTCACACTTCTATATCCAGAATCCTACTACTTCTCACCATCTCCACTTTCATTTTTCTAGTTCACACTGTCTTTGCTTGAATTATTTTGTAGGCTCCTAACTAGTTTTCCCTTTTCTAGCTCCCTTGAAGTTTATTCTCAACACAGTAGCAAGAGCGATCCTTTAGACACACATCAGACGATGTCACTCCTCTGCTAAAAACCTACTATGACTCCATTTCCCTCAGGGTCAAAGCCAGTGTCCTTTAATGATTTACATGACATGTCTCCATCCTTTACCTCTGACATTGCCTCCTACTTCTCTTTTTCACACTTACCCCAGTCTGACCTCACTAATCTCCTTGCTATTCTTCAGAAGTTCCAGGAAGTTCCCTCCTTGGGACTTTTGCATTGGCTGTCCCTTTTGCCTGGAATGCTCTTCCCAGATAGTCATAAGGTTAACCTCCTGACTTTTCCGAAAGCTTCTCATTGAAGCTACCCCGACCACCTTTTCAAAAGTCACTGCCTTCTCTTCCCCTTCCTCAAGTGCCTGATATGCTTTATCCTTCATCCTTCTTTCCACATAGGAGTAATTGAGATCACCCATGCAAAATGCCCAGCAAATGTGCAATCCTGTCAACCTTCGTGAGAGAAACCCTCCAGTCTGGCTGGTGCCATGGTGAGAATGAAAAAGGGGGGTGGGGTGGGGGGTGGGAGGCCTCCTTGGCTGCTCAAATTCTGCTTTCCACACAGCCTACAACCTCATTATCCACATGCTGGAGCCCAGGCAGTTGCCTCAGGGAACAAGTCAGCTTGCAAAGAAGAGTGCCTGTGAAGCAGACAGGATGCTGAAGCAAAGCTGGCAGCCAGCAGGAGGAACCAGCCCTGTTTTCTGGGTGTCACCAATGTGAAGGGGATTGGGGGGGGTGATATCACAGAGCAGGAACCACAACTGTGAAGCTCTAAAGGAAGTCCAGTTCATCTACACCCCTCCTCCAATCATTTAAAGCTCGCAGAAAGTGCCCAGCTTCCTCTTACCAAACAGGAGAATGCTCCTGTTATTGGGGCAAAGTGTCAGTTCCACAAACATGAGTTCCAGGCACTGGAAAGGGAAGGCGGATATGGCCCTTGCCATTAGGGGGCCCTTAGTTGTCGAGGGGAGGAGTCAACGTCTTCATTCATTCATTCAACCAGTACTGTTTGAGGATCAGTCATATACACAGAGGCATGGTGAAAGGAACTGGGAAGTCTAGATGAGAAGACAAATAAATGTAAGACTAGAAAATTTCCACATTTCATGAAGAAAAACAATAGAGGATTTAGACTGAGTGTTTAAGGGAGGCTTTCTCCTATCCCCAAGGAAGAGAGATTTAAAGTGAGAGCTGTAAGATGCCAATGAAGAAGTCAGGCCAAGAATGGGGTGGAGGAGAGAATTCCAGGCAGAGACCTTGAGACAGGGAGAACTTGAAGAGTCAGAGGATTAGCAGGAGCCTACCTGGAGGAGGCATTCCTTCCAAGACGGAGCTCTGAGTGTGGAATCTGGGTCCTTTCACCTGTATCCCAGACCTATCCCTCCAGAGCTGCTATGGTTTCTATGCTCTCATCATGCTCAATTTCACATGCTCCACCTCTTGCCATTGGTTCATGTCTCCTTCAGTCTGGGCAGCAACCAATATGCCAAATTCTCATTCATCCTTCAGGGCTGTGTTCAAATGTTGTCACCTCCATGAAGCCTTCCCTAAAGCCCACAGCCTGACATGGTTACACTCTCCTCTGAGTTCCCAGCTTGGAGCCGTAACTCATCAGTTCACAAGTCTATATAACCTGTTAGGCTGTCAGAGTCATAGCTCAATCCAGACTATGTGCTCAATGAATGTTCGTTGTGTTTTCAAAGAAGGAGGAAGGAAGGAAGGAAAGAAGAAGGGATGAAGAGAAAGAAGAAGGAAGGATGGAAGGAAGGGGCTAAAATTTAAAACAGTTGATATTTAACTTTCACCAAAAAAAAGTTTCCAATATATTCAGAAATCATTGTAAATTCAGATATTTGCAAATGTCAACATAGAATATATTGTTTTTGCCACAAAAACTTTTACTTTCTGATTAAGAACTATGGCTTTCTTAGTCTTTGCTTTTTCTTTCCTTCCATCACCAGCATTAGCTCTTGGCTTTCTTTTTTTGGACCATGATTTACAGGGAAACCAGTTTTGTACATTTTTAGAAACCACTTCATGACCGTCAACCCGTAAATTACAAAAGCCACGCTGAGATGTAGAGGCTGGGCTTCCCAGACCGTCTCACCAACAAAGCAAACAGCTTTCAAAAACTGAATTAATGATGCTGCAAAATGACAAATTACTATGTGTCATAGATTTCAGGGATCCCCAGGGAATGGTGCAAACTGAGAATGTTAAAGCCGGGAATGCTAATGGTGAACGCTATCACCTGTAAGATATGCGGGGGCCTGCGGGAAAGACTTGGCAACTAGATCCTCTCTCCAGATGCAGTTCTCTCTCATTCACACTGGGCCACAGGTTTAGCCAAGTACTCGGTTACTAAGGAAACCCAAGTTGTCAGTTCTGAGCCAAATGGGAATAATGGTGATTTATTTGGGAAAAGCAAAGTTTGTCACTTTACGCTTACTGCTACAAAATTGCTTTTTGATTACCTTCCTCCTTATTGCATTGTCTTGTCACAATGCACTACAGAAATAAGTGGCAAGGTTAATAATTATGAGCTCAGTTCTTGTCACTCTTCAGGGTCTGGCAAGGTCTTGGCTGCTGTGTGAGTGTGTGGGGCAGGTGGCTTGTTCTAACCCCTTTGGAGAGGAAGGCTTTCAGAAGGTGAGTCCACACAGACACACTCTCAGTGCCTCTTCACTCCTGAGATTCCTAATAATCAGTGCTCCCAGTTCTGAATCCAACTCCTCCTTCAAACCCAATTGGAATGCTATTTCCCCCTGCACTGAAAGCATCTAGTCCTTCTTTAGCCACCTCTGCGAACTCCACCAAAGCTTACAGATTGTATGCTCAGTCAACATAGCATATTGCATAGCATATAGACATCTCACAATGCGTGACTTCATTTTGCACCCATAACCACCGCCAAGACAAACATCACTATTATTTCATGTTACAACTGAGGAAACACAGTCAGGGAAGTTGGGTCACTTGCCCCTGGTCCCCGGGCTTGTAAATATTGGCACCTGGACAGAACCATCCAGAACTGTCAGACTCTCTCCATTCCTCCATGCAGTCTTTCTTTCTCTCACCTATCCAACTTGTCTCCATAGCATAACCTATCTTTGTCTGCTTCACTCGTTACTCTTGAAGCAATTTCAAGGATGTACAGAAAAGCCTGTCTCAGTCCTCATCTTACTTGAGCCATCAGCAGTGTTTGTCAATTTCTTCATTTTGCATTCTCATGCTTATCCATCCACCTCACTGACTGCTCTTTCTTGATCTTTTTTTTTTTTTTTTTTTTTTTTTTTTAAAGGAAAGACAGAGAGAAGGAAGGAAGGATAGAAGGAAGGAAGGAAGGAAGAAAGGGAAACATCTTTAAACATTTTCTTGTTTTTTATTGTATTTTGTTTTTCCGTTTTTTGTTACATGGGCTGGGGCCGGGAATCGAACCGAGGTCCTCCGGCATAGCAGGCAAGCACTTTGCCCGCTGAGCCACCGCGGCCCGCCCTTTCTTGATCTTTTTTTGCTTGTTTCTTCTCATCTTCCAGACCACTGAGGTCCAAGTGCCCCAAAACACAGCCCTTGGCCCTCTTTCCTGTCTACTCGTTCTCTTGGCAATCTCATTCAGTCTCAGAACTTTGGATGTCTTTATGTGCTGACTCTTTGTTCTTTTGTTAAAAATTGTGGTATAATTTTGCATACAGTAAAATGTGCAAATACTATAGCTTTATGAATTTTTATATATGATTACATAATATATGTAACCATCACCTAGATCAAGGTATCCCTCCAAAAATTTCCCTCGTTGCCCCTTTACAGTCAATAGCATCCCTCTTCCAATAGGGAACCATTTTATTGTAAATGAGTTTGACTGTCCCTGAATTTCTTATAGGTAGCCTGTGGCACATTTGAAATATATCATCCACTATGCTAAAAACTATTTTTATTACTTTTTTTTTGTATGTGCATGTGTGTGTGTGTGTGTGTGTTTGTGTGGACAGGCACTGGGAATTGAACCCGGGTCTCCAGCATGGCAGGTGAGAACTCCGCCACTGAGTCATGATGGCCTGCCCTACATCATTTTTTTTATTATGGAAAATTTCAAACCTATAAAAGTAGTGAGAATATGATATTTGCCTATGTTTCATTCTCCCACCCCCATCTGCTTTCTCCTTTTTCCAAAAGATTATTTGGAAGAAAATCCCAGATAGCAAATCATTTTAAGTGTTTTAATATATATTTTTTAATTGTAAAGATTTAAAATATATTTTTTAAAGATTAGGATTCTTTTTCTAAAACACAAGCATAATGTCATTAACACACCTAAAAAATAATAATAGTTCCTGAATATTATCAAATTTATGGTCAATGGTTTGTTTGAATCAGGATTCAAACAAAAACAATACACATACCATTTGGTTTTAGTTTAGTTCTTAATTTATGGATACTTCTGTCTTTGTATTTTATTTTATTGCAGTTTATTTGTTGAAGAAACTGGGTGGCTTGTGCTGTTTTTCACATTCTAGATTTTGCTGATTGTATTTGCTTGGTGTCTTTAAATATGTCCCTCTATCTCCTATATCTCCTGAAAACTAGGAAATAGATCTGGAGACTTATTTGGAGTCAGTTTCTTTTTCTTGACAAGAATACTTTTATGTGTGGTACCTGTCAGGAGACACATGATGTTCTGTTCATGGTTTTGTGATACTGTCAGCAGTTGATGATTACTGTCTGAGATCAATATTTCATCAGGGTTTTGCAAAATGGGGCTGCTCCAGCTCTATTATTTCTTCTTAATTTACTAAAATACTTCTACAAGAAGAAATATTTTCTCATCAACTATATGACTATCTAGAAATGTAATTCATAAAGGAAAGGCAGTTTGAATTCTTATTTTCTTTTATTTACCAGTTTTCAGCATTAGTTAGTTATCTAATAGACTATAAAAGGGATCGATGGTTGTTTTTGGTATCATTATGATACATGGATTTTAAAACACTTTTGATGTGTGTTGTGTTGATCAGTTGCAGCTAATATTCTTACTTGAATTAACCGTCCCATCTTTGGCTGTTGGGAACCTCTCTGTGTTGACTGTGTTGATGACTATTACATGTTTATCTTTATTCTGGACCTTTCCCTGAATCCAGACTTTTATAACCAATATATCAAATAGACACCTCAGACTTAACATTTCCCAAGTCAGACTCTAAATCCCCCAATTCCCAAAGTTTCTAGTCCTGCAGTCTTCCTAATTTCATTAAATGGCAACTGTGTTTCTATAGTTGCTCAGTCTAAAAACCTGGGAATATACTTGACATCTCACATCCCCAATCAAGCACAAACTGATGCCACTGCTTTCAAAATATATCCAGAGTCTGATCATTCTTTTTTTATTTTAAACAACTTCCACCGCTATCACCTCAGTCCAAACCTCCAGTACGTCTCATCTGAATTAAATCCATAATCCCCTGCGTAGTCTTCTAATAGGTATTCCTGATTCCATCCTCTCCCCCATACAGTCTGTTCTCAATACAGCAGCCTTGCTGATCTGTTAAATACTTTCCAAGGGTTCCTTCATCAACACTCTCCAAGGGTTCCTCTTCTCATTTGGAGTAAAAGCCAAAGTCTTTATAATGTCTGGAAGGCCCTAGCATTCTATTCAACACTATCCCACCCCATGACCCCTGTCTTAATACCCCACCCCATCCCATCCCAATCCACAAAATCCCAATCCACTTCACTTTACCACACCCCACTCCTATTCGCCCCATTACACCCCACTTCAGCCTGCCCCATCCTACCCCCACTCCATTCCACCCACCCCACTCCACATACACTGGCTTCCCTGGTGTTACTTGAACGCACCTGGCATGAGCTCACCTTTGAACTTCCTGCTTCCTCTTGGTGAAGAGATTCCCACAGTCCACTCCCTCACCTCTTTCAAAGTTTTGCTCAAATCTTTTCTTCTCAGTGAGGCCTTCTCTAGTGATCCTTTTAAAAATTGCAATCCTTTCACTCTGATAGTTCCTATCTCCCTCCCTTACATTTTCTCCATTGTGCTTATCATTATGTACAAAATGTATAAAAGTGTGTAAAAGTGTATATTTTATTTGGCTTTTGGTTTCATGTTTATTTGGAATTTTATTTTATCTATGTATTTCCAGATCCTAAATAGAGTCTGGCACATAGAATGGTCTCAGTAAAAGGCTTTATATTTCTCTCTCTATCCCCTGATAGAATGTCATTTCTACAAGGCCAAGGTTTTGCCTTGTTTCTTGCTATATTACAGGTCCTATTCCTGGTATATAGTAGGCACTTAATAAATGCATGCCAAATGACCCTGTTTGCTGGCATGGTGTTTGGTTTTTTAGCAGGTATGAGTTATGAGTTAGCTCTCTTTCTTTCCTATTTCCTAAAGTCCTTTTTCTAAATCAAGGTCAGAGTTTAGGCCTAGCCTGAGCAGTGAGAAAAAACATGGAGCATAAGAAAAGCACTGGATATGAGGTCAAAAGATATCTCTGATCCTGAGGTCTACAAATACTGTGCATAGTGTAATTTCACGTATCTTCTCTAAACCTCAGTTTTATCACTGCAAAATGGGGTGATGATAATTTCCCAGGAATAACTTCACAGGGGTATTGAGGGAAACAGAAAATGAGTGAGAATCCTTTGGATCCTCACTGCTCCTCACAAGGACCCTCCTCTAGCCAGCTGTTCACGGCTCCCACTAGCATGCAAACAAGCTCCAGACATTGTTTTAAAGGTCTTTTCTAATTCCACATACCACCACCACAGTCATCATCTTACACCAATCTTACACTTTTCACTTCCCGTCTCTTATTCCTCACTTCTGTCTCTTATTCTTCACCTCCTACTCATCCTTAGGCTTCAGACAAGGACACCTCTCCCAAGCCAATCTTCTTGATCAAATCTAATGGATGTCCTTTAGTGACTATCTTTGCTCTGCTTGACTCTGCTGACTAGTCTTTTAAGGAAATCTCTTTTACTTTCATTTCAGTGACCACATTCCTTTAATTCTTCTTCCATTTCTTTACTTCTTGCCACTTTCCTTTCTGGATTTCTTTTCTGCTTATTCCTGAAATGTTGCCAATTCTCCAAATTCTGTCCCTGATTCCTTCTTCCTTCATTTTACATGGTTGTCCTAGGCAATCTCTTTTCCATAAAGACTTTAGTTTTTCTGCTGATGTCACTCAGATCTGCCTCTATCATGGATGTTCTTCTGAATTTCAGATCCCAAAGAACTCAGTGACAGCTCAATAACCTGAATTAACTTAGACAAATACTAAGGGAAGGCACTGGCTCACAGAACCAACCTAGGGAAGGGCAGAGACACAGCTGGGCCAAAGGGTAATGGAATTAAGGACATAAGAAGTACTGGAACTCTGCTTTGCCCTTCGTTTTGGCTTCATTCTCTTGGATGGGTTTCTCCATGAGGTTTTGGCTGCCTATATTTCTAGGCTTACAACCTTTATAAAAAGGGAACAAAGTAACAACCTTATCCTTGGAAAATCCTAGTGAAGAATTTGGATTGGCTTTGAGTCAGGAGTACTTCTTTTCTATGAATTGATTTGGTTAAGTAAGCAGAATCTCATACAAAGATGACTTTTATTCAGATCATGTACTTAAAGCGATATGTATAAACAGAAGGTCTGTTGTCCCCAGCAGGAAGGAATTCCAGAGTACAAATGGTAAATGTCCATTACAGAGCCATATACTGAATTCTCCTTTAGGTATGTATTCCAGTTTGCTAGAATGCTGCTGGAATGCTGTATACCAGAAATGGAATGGCTTTTGAAAGGGGAAATTTATTAAGTTGTAAGTTTACAGTTCTAACCTGTGAAAATGTCTAAGTTAAAGCAAATCTATAGAAATGTCCAAATTAATACACCAACAAGACTTTACCTTCACTCAAGAAAGGCCAATGAAATTCAGATTTGTCTGTTAGCTGGAAAGGTACATGGCAAACATGGCATCATCTGCTAGCTTTCATTCCAGCTATTTCATGAAGCTCCCCCAGGGGCATTTTCCTTCTTCATCTCCAAAGGTCTCTGGCTGTGTGGGCTCTCGTGGGCCTTGTGACTCTCCCTTGTGACTCTATCATGGCTCTCCAAAACGCTTCCTCTATTAAAGGATTCCAGGAAACTAATTAAGACCCACCTGGAATGGGTGGAGTCACATCTCCATGTAACATAGAAGTTAATACCCACAACTGGATGTATCACATTTCCATAGAGATAACCTAATTAAGTTTCCAACCTACAGTAATGAATAAGGATTAAAAGAAATGGCTGCCTCCATGAGATGGATGAGGATTAAAACATGGTTTTTCTAGGGAATGTAATCCTTTCAAACTGGTACAGCATGCATAGAAAAAGGCTCCCTAACTGTATTCGCCATCCACACTCTGCTTCATGCCCAGTTTATGTCTAATCTCAGCGAATGACATGATTTTCTCAGGGCTCCTGAAACCTGAGGTCTAGAACTTATTGTAGGTGCCTCTTTCTGCCTCATGATGATTAATGTTTGGCCGGTCTCCAAGTCCTCTTGTTCTATTTCCAAAATGCTTCTTGATTCCTGACTTCTCTTCTTTATCTGTCTGCTACTATTTTAGATTAAGCCCCCATGACTTTGTCCCAAGACAATTGCCACAACTCCTCACTCATCTCCCTGTTTCCAATCTTGCTCCCTATTCCTGTCAGGTCCAGGTAGAAAGCAGAAATGACTTTAGTTTTTTAAACAGAGGAAATATAAGTCAGGGAATAAATCCAGTGGTAAAAATTGTATATTTGCCTTAGAGAATCCCTTATCCATTTTTTTTTTTTCCTGGAAGGCCACAGTATCTGGGGAGGCAGCCAGATAAAGTGCAGACACAGCAAAACTAGGAGAATCCCAACAATACGTGGTTATTTGACTTTGGACTGCTCAGCTGCTTTTAACTTTTCTTCCATGGACCTGCTGAAAAGTATACAATGCTTAGTGTAATGGTTTAGGGGTAATGGTCACTAAAGTTGTTCAATAATAAGCACAAGGAATGAAAGTGTCTGCAAGCTTTTGTTCTGCATAGTCTCAAGTAAGAAAATCCATTTCCCCCCAAAAAGGAGATTTAAAATCCCCTTCTATTGAGAGTGACAACACTAATGATCTAAGTAGAATGCAGCATAAGAAGGTAATGAGCCCACAGAGCCCAAAGTCACAGAGACAAAGTAGCCACCTTCTGTAGCCTGTTGGCAGAAGCCAAGCTCCAAAGAGCTCAAAGGTGGTAGATTATATATCTGAGAACTAAAAGTTGAATAAGTCCATAAGGGAGGGGTATGGAGGGAACATCTGGGTTAGCCGCTTTTCTATGCACTTTACACTGGTCCTTTTGCTTTAACTTCATAACCTATGAGGAAGTATCATAGGATCCAGTTTTTAAAGATGAGAAAACCTAAGATTTACGTAGTTAAGTAACTTACTCAGGGTCAGTAGTTACTGAGTGGCAGAATGAGGATGAAACCCAAATCATCCTTGATCATTTGCTTAGTGAGGGGAGTGTGGAGACCAATTCTTGTGTCTGTTGTATCTTCTCATATACACAGGTGTACAATTCTCCTTTCAGAATGAGGGTTTTTTCTCAACTCATCCTTTTATCCTTTAGAAAGTTCTAGATTAAAAAAACTTTTTTAGTAATTGCACTATCATCAGTTCCTGGACTTAAAGGACCTTACCCATCTATTAAAAAGAAAATTGTGCCCAGAGTATACAAAATGTCATGTGCACCCTTCGCTTAGCCAGAATGTGCCATACAATGCGTTCAAATTAAAACAGCTACACTTTATTGAACACTACTATATGCCAAGACTGTTCTAAATACTTTGTATATATTTACTCATTTAATCCTCACAGTAATCTTAAAAGTAGAGGTTACTATTATCACTTTTATTTTCAGGTGGGGAAATTAAGCATAGAGAGGCTAAGTCACATGCCCAACATCACATGTGCTGTTGGATTCGTGCTGTGTATTTGGACGGAGATTCTTTGGTTATGGAGTACGATGTTTAATCATCATATCATTCTGATTCTCATGGTCTGATTTCTGGACTGAGGGATAAGGGAAGAAATGAAAGGGGGCATAGAGCTATCATCCACTGAACACTGGCTGTGTTCCAGAAGTCTGCAAAGAATGCCACATATGTCATCTCATGTTACTCTTCTGATCATTCATTGTCTGCACACTCTAACTTCCAAGGGAAGCTAAGGCATTGCTCCCCTAATTCCCCGCCCCTCACTCTACTCCAAAGAGAGAAGACCTCTGATATGACCCAAGAAAGTGGCAAATGACCCTTTAGGAGGGAATGGAGATCTTAGTGGGAGAAATAGAGAGCATGAAATGAAATAAGTCTTGAGAAGAGGGGAAATTCCCTTTTTTTACTCTCTCTTATGTACAGTAAATATTTTTAAATCAGTTCTCTTAGACATTCTTTTCTTGGGGCCTGTATTAGTGCGGAGCTCTGCAGGAAATAATGTTTAACTGAACTGAAGTTAAACTGAACTGAACTGCCCACTGCTATATTCTATTCTATTATTGTATCATATTCTATAATCATCTATATTCAATGATAGAGTTGAATATAGCAGTGTACAGAATTAAAAAGAAACAACAAGTGATGCTACTACACTTGGTCTGGCAAAAATAGAAAACCAACCCCGTGTTGGGGCCATAAGACAAGCTTAAGTCTGCCTCCAATTATGAGATTCCCTCCTTCTCCCTTCTCTTGGAAGCACAAATAGGACCACAAAAAGATTAACTGCCACTCCTTGGTGATGAGCTCTGTGCTTTAGACAGAAGGGCTCTCTTTTGAGGGGCTGGATTTTGCAAGGTTCTTCCTGCAGGAGAAATGTATAGCCTGGTGGTCTCAGATGGGGATGTGGTCAAGGAAAAGGCTGAGGGAGATATTTATTTGCCCAAATTCCTGTCTGTCTCTTAAGGAGCAAAAGGAGTTTTTCAAGCTTATATGCAGAACCAGATGGGGATCTGAGGCTGTAATTCTGTTAGTAACAGTGTGTTTTCCTTGGAGGTTAACTATTCACCTCTGGAACAGGATAGAGGTGGCATGATGAACAAAGTGCATTAGAACTCAGCATCTACTCTACTCTACTTTTATCATGCTTTCTTGCATTGCAGACTCCTGGCCAGTAAAAATTACCTACCTCAAACTCTTTTGCAATGGGGATCCATATATGTTTGGAGTTCAGACAATCAGATTCACTGTGTGAGATTTAAAGAAGTGAAGGGAGACCTTGCTTCTGCTAATTCTACTGGAAACCATAGTCATGAAGGCTTGACTTTTTCTGCAGCAACATTAATAGAAGGCTCGTTGTCCAGGAGTGATAATAGGAGGTGTTGAGACTTGGAGTGTTGGGTGGTGATGTAGCTGCTGCCAATTGTCATAGGTAAAACATGGCTCTGCAGCTAATAGTGAGAGTGGTAGCTTCCTGAAAGCTGCAGTCTCCTGATCGCAGTGGTTACCTGACATGGCTGCGGAGGTGTAGATTTGGAACTGGCGGCTTCCCGATCACAGAAGAGGCAGCAACTCTCTTGGGGCCTTCTTCTTTGGGGTGGCTTTGGGATTTTGTTCCTGAAAATTCAACCTCGAACTTGTCCTCAGAACTCATTGATATTCTTGGCCATTTAATAACTGTGATAAATTCCAGTTCTGCCTAAATTCTACAGGGTGGATATTTTTCTCTGTAGCTGAACCTTGAACAAAAGTGAAGGCTATGGGAACAGTAATACTAGCAAACATTAAGTGCACACTATGCGCCAAGTGCTCCAAGCACTTTACATTAATCATTTCATTGAAGTCTCACTGCAACAGTGTTTGGTGTGATATCCATCCTTATTTTCTAGTGAGGACTCTGGGATGCCCAGGGAACAAATAGCCAGTCCAACATCACCAGGTTTTACATGGTGGAAATAGGTATGGAATGCAGTCGGGTTCTAGTGCCTGTGATATATACCTTTTGTCCTATGATGCTGGTAGGCTGAGGATTCTGGGACTCCAGGTCACAAGCCTTGCCTCCTTTTTTTTTTTTTAAGAGATAATTAAAGCAACTCAATGAGGAAATAAAGGCCTAAAGACATTGTGTAGTTGGCCCAAGGTCAAGCAGATAGGAAGTGGAAGGGGTGGTATTCAAACACATCTCCTTGACTTCAAAATCTATGCTATTGTCCACTTCACAGTGTGTTTCTTTTGCCCCATGACGGCCTTTCAAAACTGGGAAGACAGCTCTCATATCTCAATGACTCTTCTCCTCTGCAAGTTAAACACTCTGAGTTCTTTCACCTGCTCCTCTGAGTCCCTTCTCCACCTGGTCACCCTCCCCCAGATTGTGAATGACCCCCTTCAAGTCTGTCACCCAGGATAGATCACAGAGCTCTCTGTGAAGCCTGACATGCGCTGCAACACTCCCAGCATGAAAGCTCTTAATCTAAGGCAGACTCTTGAAGGTGAGAGGAGCAAATCTCTCCTCTGCAGCCACCTTCCCCCAAATGCCTTCCTAATGAGACCTGTTCACTTTGCCTTTAAGGAAGACGTGACATATAGATTTCCTCACAAATTAGGAGCTCTTCTTTCCAGGCCATCCCAAGCAGGAGGATGTGTTCAGGTTCCCTTCTACTGTGGAGCTGGAGTGGACTTTGAGGAGTTATTTATGGGCAGAATGCTAATTACTTAACTACAAATATGTAAATACTTTGAGAATAAATTCATCACAATATATTAGGCATCACATTGTAATTAAGCTCAATTAGATATTATTAGCAGTATTAATGTCATGTTGCTCGTGCCTGTTCCTAATGAATACATTAACCCAGACTTGCTGCCACCATCCATGTGGGTGCATTTATGATGATGACGATAATAGACACATAATTAGAGCATTATTGCTTTGCTTGCAAATTGTGGAGAGAAATGTCAGTGTCTTTGGAATCTGAATGGCTGACCTGACTGTGGATTGGTTATATGTGACCTGGGGAATGTGTGGTCTGGAAATAGGAGTTAATTTCTTAGTTTGTAGCCCTTGAGAGAGATGTTTTGTGAATTGGGGCAAATTCCATAAAAATGTGTATAGGGCAGGCCATGGTGGCTCAGCAGGCAAGAATGCTTGTCTGCCATGCCAGAAGACCCGGGTTCAATTCCTGGTGCCTGCCCATGTAAAAAATTAAAAAATTAAAAAAAAAAATGTGTATAGAGCCCTAGTTTGCTAGCTGCTGGAATGTAATATACCAGAAATAGAAAAGCTATTAAAAAGGGGAATTTAATAAGTTTCTAATTTACAGTTATAAAGCCAAGAAAATGTCCCAATTAAAACAACTCTATAGAAATGTCCAATCAAAGGCATCCATGGAAAAATACCTTGGTTCAAGGAGGTTGATGAAGTTCAGGGCTTCTATCTCAAGTGAGAAGGTACATGGCGAAAACAGCCAGGGTTTCTCTCGCATCTGAAAAGTCATGTGGTGAACACGGCGGCATCTGCTAGCTTTCTCTCCTGGCTTCCTGTTTCATGAAGCTCCCTGTGAGACATTTTCCTTCTTCATCTCCAAAGGTTGCTGGCTGGAAGACTCTGCTTCTCATTCTCTGCTCTCTCAGAAATCTCCTGGCTTTCTCTTATTCTCTTTTATAGGATTCCAGTAAACTAATCAGACCCACTCAAATGGGTGGAGACACATCTCCCCTAATCCAGTTTAACAACCACTCTTGATTAAGTCACATCTGCAGGGAGATGATCTAATTACAGTTTCAAACATACAGTACTGAATAAGGATTAGAAGAAACAGCTGCCTTTACAAAATGGAATTAGGATTAAAACATGGCTTTTCTAGGGTACATGCGTCCTTTCAAACTGGCACAAGTGGAGAACTACCCTATAGGTTGTTGGTATAGCAGGGCAGTGAGTGGTTGATCTCTCCCAAACCATAGTAGAGGAGCCACTGTTGAACCCAGGAAACAGGAGAGGGATTGAAGATGAGGCCAGACAGAAGTCTGCAAGGAGGTCAGGGTCCAAGGAAGGGACAAGAAAATGGCCATCAGATTCATCCTTAATGTAGGATCTAGTACTCAGATTATGCAGAGTAGGACACATCTCAGAGAAATTAACTTAAGTTGCTCAATATCACACAAGATTTGACCTTAATCTGTCTAAAGGCAATAGGTCATAAAGAAGAGTGCAAACCAGGATATCCAAAAATTTAGGGCCGAGAAGACATGATGTAGCAAGTATTTATTGACCAAACTTTAAGTGGACACTTTCTATGAGTCCTTGCTCTGAACTAGGAGATTTCAACTGGCTCCACAAACATACCCTGTCTAAGGTGTTTATAATCTGCCTCTAGAAGGAGGAGGGAAAAAACCAAATGGGCCAATACGGAGCAAAGAGAATGGTACAGTTAAATCTTTGGGGAACGTGTTGATGTTTTATATCCAAGTTTTGAGCATTGGTGGTGAGGTTGGATGTTAATTGCAATTTGGGGGTAAATTGATGAGCCAGAGAGATGGCTACAGCTAGAGAGGGAAAGAATTTAGCAGGAAAGACAGATAAGAACAGCTGTGCAATTCTCTTGATAATAATCTTTGAATGCTAAAAGGAAAAGGTGTCTTAGAGATTATCCGTTACCTTCATTTTACCAGTGAAATATCTCACCCAGAGTATCAGTCAGGGTCTACATGGTAAAACTTTTACAGAATTTCTTTCAGTACTGGGAATTGTTAGGTAGGAAATGAAAGAACTGAGAAGGCAAACAGGATGGAGAACCAGTCTAGAGATTGGAAAAAACAGGTGTCTGCAATTTTTCTTAGGGCTACAGAGACAATAAGAGTAGGTCATCAGAGATCAAGCCAGCACCATATGGTGGAGCAGAACTCAGAACCCTTGGAACCTTACAGCCTCAGAAATCTTGGAACCCAAACCAGGAGCGATGGTAGATAAACAGATGCTTCAAGATATACTATCTAAGGCAGAGCAAGAGAAGAAATACCCCCAATTCTCCCTTTTTCTTACCCTCCAGTCTTTTAGTGGAGCATTCGCTACTATAATTGGCTACAACTTGTGGGAAGCCAGTAGGAAAAGGAGCCTGGAAAATGTAATTCCTGACGTACAGAAAGGAGCAGAGGAAAGGTCAGAGAAGGAATCTGAAAGGATACCGGATTTAAAAGGACAGAACTGGGACTAGAACCCAGGTTTCTTGATTTCCAATACAGTGAGCTTCACATTGAAACCAGTGTGTGGTTTATTCATTATGAGGGATTCTCATTAAGAAGTTAGAGGGAAATAATGGTGATGGTGCTGCTGCTGATGTTGATGAGCTTAGCTTATATTCACATTGTTCTTTATAGTTTACCAAGAATTTTCACATAGAACATTTCATGTAATCCTTACACATTTTGTGATAGACATTATTAGTCCTATATTATAGATGAGGAAATAGAAGCTTAAAGAGTCTTATGGCTTCATACCTGGCAAGTGGCAGCACGAGGATTTGACTCTGGATAAATCTTAACTCTAATTCAAGGAGCTCATGGAGAGGATGGAGGAGAATGGTCAAATCCAGGGGTCCCTGAATTTTCAAAAATGTGGGAATATAAGCTGAGCTGGTAAAGACAAATTCTGGCCGAAGGAAATTCTCTGCATGACTGATGTTCTTCTCATGTTTACATGGGGCCGTTAGGATGCGGTGGCTTCCAGACTGATACGCCAACTCTTAATTCATATTAATCCCATCTGCACAGCACACTGCAATTTTCAAAGAATGCTTGAACACAAGTACACTTCATTTTGGGGACTATTGTCCCTTTCTGACAGGTGGTGAATCAGGCTTAGAGAGAGGAAGTAACTTATCCTACAGCACTTACTATCCTCTCATGCAGCTTACATTCCAGCCAAATTTATTAGCAGACTCCAAACAAATAATGGCCTCTGTGACTTTGCATTTGTTGTTTCTTCTGCTTAGAATGATTGTTGCAGATTAAATCATGTACCCCACAGAAGACATGTTCAGGTCTTCATCCATGTTTCCAAGAGTGTGAACCCATCTGTAAATAGAACCTTTGAAGATGTCATTATTAGTTAAGGTGTGGATTATTTGTCAGTAGGATCTTTGATGATTCTATTTAGATGAGGCCAAGTTGAATTAGGATGGGCCTTAATCCATATGACTTAAATACTTATAAGCAAAGGAAATTGGACAAAGAAGGAGATGCCAGAAATCAGTGGAAGCCTAAAGTTAGTGGAATCAGAATTGCAGACACAAGAAGAAAGAGATTGCCATGTGACAGAGGATTCCCAGAATTCTATAGATTCTGGAAGAAAGTTAGTCCTGCCAAATCCTTGATGTTAGACTTCCAGTCTCCAAAACTGGTAGCCAATAAACTCTTATTACTTAAGACAACCCATTGTGTGGTAACTACGACAATGATATTCTTCCTTAAAGAACTTGTCCAGGTTGAGTTAGTTGGTTTATCCTCTTGCTCCTATAATGATTTGCTCTTGCCTCTGCTGTATTGTTTACTTATCAAACCCCTCTAGTAGACTGAATGTTCCTTTATGAGAAAGACTAGGTCTTAATTATCTGTTTTCCTAACACTAAGATGAATAAATGAATGGATATATAACCAAGATGCAAAACCAGTCCTTCTTGCCTTTAACCTTTATACGGGAGTAGCACTTGTGCAAGCAGAGAAGGAAGCTGTTGATCAAGAAATGTAATTGGGGCTGATACAATGGGTTTGTTTAAAGCTTTAAACCATCTTTTCTTTCCCCTTTAACAGGAAAGATCATGTAGGGAATTAAGTTCTCTTCCCAGGACTCTAGATTTGCTGAATTAACAATTCCTGATCAATTAGACTAAAGAGCTTTCCCTGTACATGCCAGCTCTTGATTTTTATTTTGCAATAAAAGCTATGAAAGAGGGCAAGAGAGCATGGAGATGGCAAAGGAAGGGTCTTAGGCACAAGTGGGAGAATTGCATATAGCACAGTGCCATGGTGAGGAGTGGGGGTTGGGGGTTGGGGGTGGGCTGCAGCTGAGCTCAGTTACTCAGAATTGAGTCTTCTCCTTCCCAAAAGAGAAGAATCCACCTAATTTCTCCAGGTGGGATGAAGCCCCGAGAAGGACAAGAACAAGAGTTTAAACAATGGTGACAATTTCACAGTGAGGTTGGGCATCGAGGATGGAACCCATGTACACTCTTCTTTCACTTTCTAGTTGTGGAAAGGAAGACCAGAGAGGCAGAGTAATTCTTCTGAGGGTGCACTGAATCAGCATTACACACTCCCATTCCTTGTTACCTCTCTTAAACGTTTACCTGTGTCCAGGTCATGCTTTAAGTACCAGCATCTGTGGCTCTTGCCTGCCCTAGATCCATTTTCTTTCTTCTATCAGCACTATTCTGATTCTTCTCTGGGGAATTGATTATTCTGCACAAGATACAGTTTTAGTGGGTCTGTCAATCAAAATGTCCCTTTACTACATGGAACCTTGAATAGGACATGAGATTTTGTTGGTTTGTCCAGAGTGATGCCCCGATAAATCCCAGAGTGATTTGAACAGTGAATAAAAAGGTATTTGTAAGGTCCCTTTCAAGGAATGGTGAGAATGGGAGAAAATTCAACTTCCCAAGTTGAATTCTTGATATTCTCACAAGCAGTGTGGACAACCAAGGCTATAGGCTGGGGTGTGCTCATATGAAACTTAACCCCACAAAGAATAGGTCAAACCTACTTAAAATTAGGCCTAAGAGTCACCCCCAAGAGAACCTCTTTGGTTGCTCAGATGTGGCCTCTCTCTCCAGCCAACACATCAAGCAAACTCAACACCCTCCCCCTGTCTACGTGGGACATGACTCCCAGGGGTGTGGACCTTCCTGGCAACGTGGGACAGAAATCCTAGAATGAGCAGAGACTCAGCATCAAGGGATTGAGAAAACCTTCTCCACCAAAAGGGGGAAGAGTGAAATGAGACAAAGTGTCAATGGCTGAGACATTCCAAACAGAGTTGAGGGGTTATCCTGGAGTTTATTCTTATGCATTAAATAGATATCACCTTGCTATTCAAGATGTAATGAAGAGGCTGGAGGGAACTGACTGAAAATGCAGAGCTGTGTTCCAGTAGCCATGTTTCTTGAAGATGATTGTATAAAGATAGAGCTTCTGCAATGTGACTGTGTGATTGTGAAAACCTTGTGTCTGATGCTCTTTTTATCTATCACGTCAACAGACGAGTAGAACATATGGAATCAAAATAAATAATAGGGGGAACAATGTTAAAATAAATTTAGTTTGAAATGCTAGTGATCAGTGAAAGAGAGGGGTAAGGGGTATGGTATGCATAAATTTTTTTCATGTTTTCGTTTTATTTCTTTGTCTGAATAGATGCAAATGTTCTAAGAAATGATCATGATGATGAATATGCAGCTATGTATTGTGAATTACTGATTATATATATAGAACAGAATGATCAAAATAGGAATGTTTGCATTTGTTTGGTGTTTTTTGGTATTAAAAAAATAAAATTATAAACAAATTTAAAAAAAAGAAAAGGACAAAAAGAAAAAAAATGTCCCTTTACCCCAACCACCTCCAGCTAGAAGCTAAAAAGTAAGCCAAGCTAGGCAATCAGATTCTCTTTGGCTGGGATTTGGAGTTTTGTGGCACAAAGACTGAATATAATTATACCAAACATCCTGGAGGCAGGGATAAACTTTCTACCCTGCTCCCTAGCTCCCCGGAGCTGGCCCGCCCTGGGTCCTCTCCCACGCCTTCCTCTTCCACTTTTCCTCAGAAGGCCACCCTCATATCCTTCTTCATTTGGTTACGAATATCAGAGTTGATTTTTATTGGTTGTGACAAAAGAACCCTAGAGATCTGCTCTCCCAACCAATACCCTTAAAAGCAGCCAGAAGGAAAAGAGGAGCAAAAGGATCCTCTCCCATGTGCACGGCGTTTTACCAGTACTGTCCAATAGACTTATCATGTGAGACCACAGGTAATTTAACATTTTCCAGTAGACGCATCAAAAAACTAAAAAGAAACAGGTGAAATTAATTTTAAAAATAAAATGCATTTAACCCAATATATCCCAAAGATTATTATTTCAACTTCAGCCAGTAAAAAATTAGTTACTTTACATTCTTTCTTTAATCCTGCCTTCAAAGTCCTGTATGTATTTTACACTTTTACATTTCAATTTGGATGCTAAATCTTCATCAAACACTTGACCTACATTAAGAGTTCATAAAATAGACAGTTAAAGTAAATTCACATACCTACATAGTGAATACTCGTGAGTTTTCTAATAACTGAATTGAGTATCCGTTAAAAATGTTAATTAGAATTAAATAAAATTGGGCAGTGCAATGGTGACTCAGTTGCAGAATTCTAGCCTGCCATGCAGGAGACCTGGGTTTGATTCCAGGAGCCTGCTCATGCCAAAACAAACCAAAACAAAAAAAGAATTAAATGACATTAAAGCATCTGTCCTTCAGTCACACTAGCTACATTCCAAGTCTTATGACTACCTGCAATGATGGCTTCACAGTTACTATACCCTTGTCACATCTGGTACTTCATTTGAACCTGCCAAGTAGATGGGAAGAATTATTTCTATTATTAATCCAGTAACAAGCAGCAGCATTGTCATATTCATTCTCCAGATGGGAAAGTAGAGGTATATAACCTGACCAGGATGGCAGAGCTGGAAAAGCCTGCATAGGTTTGGAGCTTGAACCCAGGTCTGCCTGACCAGCAGTGCCCAGCCAGCATTTCTCTCAAATCATCCACCTAAGGGATCACCTCGGATCAGAGGACAACTGAGGCTCTGACCTGAATACACTGTGGGACCTGAGATCCACTCTTGACTTTTCTGTGAATTCTTTTTCCTAGCTGTAAAACAAGAGGGTGGCCCTGCATCCTTTTGCAGGTCCCTAGTAGCTTTAGCGTTCTCTCTGTCTCTGAAGGAATAGAGGTGGGAACAGAATGTAAGGCAAACTATGGTTGATTGAGGTTTACCACATGCAAAGTACTTTTATAGAATTCACTTTTGTTGCCCTAATTGATCCTGACAATAACACTATGAGGAGGAGACTAATTATATACCCATTTAATTGATTAAGAAACTGGTGCTTAGAGACTCGCCCCAATTCAACAGGCCATTGATGGCAGAGCTGAGATTAAAACAAGGCAGTGTGGCTGCAGAGGCAGGTGCTTTATTAGCAGGCACCACGGCCTCTGGAATGGAGACTCAATGTCGATTTTGTTCAGTGCTGTGATCCTAGTGCCTAGCACAAAGTTAGTACTCAAATAATAGTTGAATGACTAAACAAATGAATAAGGAGGGTGGAAGAGAGGGTTCAATGCTTAGTCCAATTTTAGGTCTTGAATTTTTCAGTCTCTGGGGTGTTTCACAAGTACAAACAGGTGTTTGATATTCTGAATAAATAAATTCCTTAATGTGTTCATATTTGCAGATGAACTGAAGACATGATTTCTGAGTCTGATTAATACATTTTTGTCTCCTTTCTAGACAACCATATGCCCCAAGTACAGTGACATTTATTAACAGTGATTGTAAAAAAGCCCAGTGGAGCCTGTACCTAAGTGGAAAGTATAGATTTCTTTTACTGAAACTTGGATAAGCAAAGTCATAAAAGTTGTGAAGCCACGTTTTACAACCCCCACAGCTTTGTGTCAAATTTGGGACCTGAATGTTTTCTAACACTTGCATTTTTTTCTTTCAGATCTTTAGCTATAAATAGGTAAACATTTTACCATAGTGTGGAATAGCACTAAACTGGGAATTGAAAGACCTCTTTTCTTTCCTAGACTTTGGCACATACATGCTGTGTGACTTTGGACAAGTTTTTTACTTCCTTTTTTCCCCTCATCTTTAAAATGAAAGAAAGAGCTAAAATGCTTCTCAGTCTGTGACCCTTTATAATTCTACATCTTTCCTGTAGCTTATCATAGCAATAAAATATTACTGCCTACACATGATTCTTTGAATATGCTTTTCATTCATTCATTTGTGGAACACTTGCCAGGCATCATTCTACGCATTGAAGATACAGAAATAATAAAAAAAACAAAGTAAAACATAACAAAACAAAGTAAAACATAATAGTTTTTGTCCTCAAATTGCTCCCAGTGTAGATGGGGGACTGAGAAAAAAAATTACAGCACAATGGGGTGAGTTCTGTGCTAGAAGATGCTAGGGGAGTCCACATCAGTGTGTCTAACCCAGTTTAGGGGGTCAAGGAAGTCCTGCAGGTGATGACGGCATGTGAACTGCTCCTGAAGGATGAAGACATGTTAGGCAAAGAGATGAAGGGAAGGGTTTTTAGGCAGAGGAAAACATGTGCAAATGTGTGGAGAAACAAGAGATTCTGAATCCACGTGAACAGTTCAGAATGGCCCCAGTGCAGGGGTGTGGGGGCAAGTGTCAAGAGGCAAGGCTGGGATGGCAAACAAGTCAGACCACAAAGGAGCCAGCTTGCTGAGCAAAGGCTTTTGGACTCAGCAATGGGCAGCCAATGGCAATATTTTAAGGAAGGAAGTGACATGGTCAGATCTGTGTTCTGGGATGATTTTCTTACCTACATAGTGAAGGATGACTCATAGAGCATCTCTGGAAGCAAAAAGTCCTGGAGGAAAGTTGTAAAAAATAATCCTGGGAAGAGATGAGAGGTCTTGAACTAGGAAAGAAGTAGAGGAGTAGGAGAGGGAGGGGAGATTTGAGAGGGAATGTTGGGGGACGAAGGGCTGGTGAGAATCAGGTTTGGAGCTTGGGACACCGGGTGGATGACAGTATTATCCATTAAGGTTTGGAAATACAATATAGAGGTCCTCTGACTTCATATCAGCAAGGAAACAGGTTCTTAGCAGTTCCTACTCTGTTCTGTTTGGGGGGTGTTTCCATTCCGTTTAGCTTCAGAATATGTTTTATATTAAATACCATCAGTGTAATTACAGAATATGATACACTGTAATTATGCTCTATAATTACATTTTCTTCTATTAGCAGCATGGCATTCCTGCTCAAGGCAGGCCCCCAACATCCAAGACTGTTAACATGGTTAGGACTGCAGAGGCCACCCTGAGCTGGCTAGGGTCTCTCTTTCCCAGCCTTTGCGGAGTGATACAGTGGGAACCATAGGGAGGCAGTGCAGCTCAGTGGTTAAGAACACGGGTTTGGAAACTAGCTGTCCATGTTTGAATGACAATATTAGCGCTTATTAGCCGTGGGGGCTTAGGCAAGTTGCTTAACGTTTCTATGCCTCAGTTTCTCTGTTTTTAGAGAGGGGATAACCTCACAGGGTTATTTTTAAGAATAAATGAAATAATAGTTGCCAATTACCTAGCATGGTGCCTGCCAAATTTAAGCCCTTGATGGAAGGTTATACTGATGGGAAGGGTCAACAAAAGGGAGGACCTGCCTATTTTCAGATTCCTGGACTGACTCCTTGCTGCCTTCATTGAATCAGGGTGAGGGGGAATCTAATATCCTAAGTGCTAAGCTATCAAGAATAATGCCACAGAATCATAGGATGTTCCTAAATCTATCCTAATCCTTTCCTCCCTGACCTTATTTTATAGACGAGTAAACTGAGACTCAGAGAAGATATTTGACTTGTCAAATAACTCAAAAGACTCAGAGATAACATGAACTCAGAATCCAAGTCGCCTACTCCTTGGCCAGGGCTAGGGACCAAAGCTTTTATTTGCATATGTAGGTCTCTCTCTACATTTTAAAAAAAGCATGTAACATGCCTTCTCTTATTTCATTCTGGAATGACTTCAATAAATATTATCTTTACAGATAAAGAAACTGAGTCTCAGGGGAGATAAATGGCTTTTCGGAGGATACCCTTTTAGGAAACATTAGGCCTGGGGTTTGAATCCAGTCCTAGCTTCAAGTCCAGTGCTCTTCCTCCATATTCTTTTTCTTTTATGCTGCACACATTCAATGAGCATCTGCTCATAGTGGCCTCTAACACACACCACGGGATATAAGGATGACTGCCTGCAAGATTTCCTCTCAGATGCTAGACAGGACATATGTTCCAATTTCTAACATCAAGGGCAGGATGTGATAAATGCCCTTTGGCTGTTGCAAATCTGAGCATTCCACGAGTCACAAGAAGGCAGTGGAGGTGGGGTGGGGTGATTCTTTTGGCTAAGATGGTAATAGAAGAGTTGATAATTGTGCTAACATATACCAGATGAAGAAGGGGTCAGAAGGTGTATTAGTCAGGACCCTTTTAGACAAAAAACTAATTCAAAGCAGTTTAAGAGAATGAGAAAAAAAAATTATTGGTTTACCATAACAGGAAAGTCCAGGAATGCAGATGATTTTTAAGTTCATCTCAATTCAGGGGCTCAATGACATTATCTTGCCTTTGTCTCTTGCCATCTAAAGGTTCTGCTTACCCCTACTTTGCATTGTTCCTTAGAATGACTCCTTCTGCAGGGAAGGTGAGCTGGTCTGATCCTTCCAGCTAAGCAACACTGAAGGAATAGTGTACCCATCTCTGAACCCATCCCTATGGTAAGAGAATGGGCTGTTCTTTGTGGGACATGATCTGGGGGGCGGGGAAGGTAGATTAGCGTGAACCTGAATCACACTGAATGAGTCCACCATAAGAAAGAATAATTCTGTTACCAAAAGATAGTGTGAAGGGGAACTGAGTATATCCGAACTCCGAATGTCCACTATAGGAATATTTCTGAGAGGAAGCACAGCATAAGCCAAGGGCTAGACATGGACAAGTTTCATACTTGTCGATAGATATGTGAGTGGTACAGAACTGAGAGGTAAATTTGCAAAAGTAGATTGGGGCCAAATTGCAGAGGTCTTTAAGTGCCATGCTGGGATTCCAGACATAGAAAGAATTTTTGCATAATCAGGCTCTCTGAAAAGCAAATGGCTAGCTCATCTCCCTGCCTTACCCACTCTACTACAGCTATAATGAACTTTTAGAATTCTTAAAAGAATTCTGTGTTTTCTCACTACTCCAGGACAGTGTCTGCAGTTCACTTTCCTCCTCCAGAAACACTTTTGCCCCTCTTTGCTTAGACAACTCCTGCTTAGCTGTAATGTCTCAGAGGTTACTGCCTCTAAGAAGTCTTCCCTGATTATCACCCCCCAAATGAATTATATGGTTTCACAGAATTCTGTGCACATAACTTTGCTGAACTGTAAATGCTTGTTTACTTACCTATAGTACTGTATCATATGTGTTTAGTGCTTACAATGCACAAGGGTGATAATATTCTTAACCCCATTTTATGGATACAGAAAATGAGTCAAGAGAGAGTATGTAATTAACCAAGATTATGCAGCAGCTATGTAGTGGAGCTGGAATCTGAACACAGTCAAGCTGGTTCCAGATTTCATTCTCTTAGTCACTATTGTTTGAGTATGTGATGATTAGGATTGTATTCCCAGGCTTAACACCATGCCTGTCCAGTAATTGTCTGCTGTACAGATAAAAGAAGTTAAGTGAATCAAAGGAGGAATGGAATAAGGAGGGAGTGATGGGTTCCTCATCACTGGAATTACTCAGAGACCTGGGGAATATCGATGTGATAGAGCACATCACTGCATAGTTTAGAGTGCTAGATTAGATGGTGTTTTTAGCTTCCTATGTGCTCAAACAAATACCATGAAGTGGTTTGGCTTAAACAGTGGGAATTTATTTACTCATGAGTTTGAGGCTGGGAAAATGTCCAGACGAGAAGGTGCTAAATGTGCCACAATGCACAGGACAGCCTGACAACAAAGAATTGTCAATAGTGCTAAGCCTGAAAATTCCTCTTTTCAGTCCAACTCCAGCCAGCTCTATCTCCAGCTGAGAAAATGGGTACCTAGAAGCTAAGAAACTTGGTCAAGATCAGACAGCCGGTAAGGGGCAGAGTCAAACTACCCCCTGCCAGACCCATCGTGTTTTCATTTAACTCCACCACTAACAATCCTTCTTTTCCGCAGCTTTTTCAGGGTGGGAGGGAGAGGACTGTGAAAGTGGTGGTGGGGGAGGCAGTCTAGCATCTTCTGTAATTATCTTGGAGCAGAGAGTCAGAGAGAATCAGAGAAGGTGCCAGAGGAGCTGACCTCGAAGGCCACATTTCCTGAAGAGCCCGGGGCCAACGGACCATTGTGATGGTGGCATAGATTTCTAGTGCAATTATCCTGTCCCCCTCTTACAACTGTCTCAGAAGTTCCTTCCGTGATCATTAAAACTGGCTCTGGGCTTCGCCTTTGAAAGCGGCGGGAAACGCCCAGGGCTGGATCCTGTTCTCATTAAGCAGGGATGGCCTTCCTGACAATTCAACAGGATTTCTGCCTTGTTACAAATTGAGAGAGATGTGACTGGACCGTGCCAATTACAGGTGGGTGCCTCTCAAAGGAGGTTGCTCTTTTTTTTTTTCTTTTATAGATTTTAAAATTTCCATCTCTATTTAAACTCAAAGGCAATCCTGTGTCTCATCTCATCTGTCGCAGGCCTGCAGGTCACAAAAGCTGGAGCTGAGAGAGGAGAAAGGAGGGAGCAGACATTTGGGAAAGGAGGCACTATGTCTCACTGACACCCTGTGCGTGGTCTTGGGTTTGCAGTACTTCTCTGCTATGCCGTTAAACGAGCCACTTAAACTTTTGGGGCCTCATTTTCTTTTCTGAGATGATTAGAAAATTTCCACCATGGGAATTAAGTGAAATAAAGCACATCAAGTGTGTAGCACTGTGCCAGGCCATGTGGCACCCCTCAAAGGGCCTGGTCCAGCAATGGCTCTCCAGAGGTCTGATCTGTTCTTTCCCCGGGTCATGGTCAGTCCCCAGGGTCCTAGAACAAAGGAAAGAGGGTTAGAATAGAGCCATGGTCAATGAGAGAGATAGGGCAAGTTTCTCCCTGTGCTTCGATATCCTCATCAATAAAATAGGGTGATGATGTTCATTTGTTCATTCAGACACTTATTCATTCATCAAATACTGAGTGCTCATACTCTGCTACACTTTGGGATGCAACAATGAGCCAGAGAGTTGATGGCCTTTCTCCATGGATTTTGCACTCTAAAAGGGCAGCTTTAAGATAAACAAGTAAGCACAGAAAATACTTTTGGGGGTGATTAGGGCTCAGAAACAATTAAAATAGGATGATGTGACCAGGGAGAACTGGGCAGGATGTGTTTGACATGGGTGGTCATGGGGACCTCTTTGAGGCATGACATTTGAGTGAGAACCCTATGATAAGAAGCCAACTGGGAGAAAGTAGGGTGAGGAATAGTATTCCAGGGTGAAGGAACCAAAGTGCAAAGGCCTGAGGTGATAAGAGGGCTTGTTGTGCCCGAAGAATAGATGATCAAGGTGCTTCTGGGAGTTAGTGAGTGAGGGGAAGGGACACAGTGTCAATGATCCTGTAGGATTCAAAGGTATGACTTGTGGATTGTGCTTTGCAGACTGTAAAGCACTGACACAGGGAGTTAGGATGAGCAGTATGGCGAGAGCATCTGGGCCTAGTTTGGGACCACCAGCTAATTAGGTGATTAATAAGGATTGAGGGATCATGAAAAGTAGGGGAGGAAGGAAAAGTGGGGGAAGGTAGCAGGGAGGGGGTTCATAAGGGTGCACAGGCCTCAATAACATATGCCACCACTTACTGCACACTCGCTGTTCTTTAGGCATTGTCCTAAGAGTGTTTCTTCTATTTCATCTTTGTGACAACTTGGAACGTTAGTGATGAAGAACTTGAGGTGTGGAGAGGATTAGTGACTTGTTTGGGTCATGGATTTATAAGTTTGATTTAAACCTAGATACTTTTTTTTTTCTTCTTCTTATCTTCTTCTTTTTTTTTTTTTATTAATTAACGGAAAAAAAGAAATTAACCCAACATTTAGAAACCATACCATTCTACATATGCAATCAGTAATTCTTAACATCATCACATAGATGCATGATCATCGTTTCTTAGTACATTTGCATCGGTTTAGAAGAACTAGCAACACAACCGAAAAAGATATAGAATGTTAATATAGAGAAAAAAATAAAAGTCATAATAGTAAAAACAAAACAAAACAAAACAAAACCCTATAGCTCAGATGCAGCTTCATTCAGTGTTTTAACATGATTACTTTACAATTAGGTATTATTGTGCTGTCCATTTTTGAGTTTTTGTATCTAGTCCTGTTGCACAGTCTGTATCCCATCAGCTCCAATTACCCATTATCTTACCCTGTTTCTAACTCCTGCTGGACTCTGTTACCAATGACATATTCCAAGTTTATTCTCAAGTGTGGATTCACATCATTGGGACCATACAGTATTTGTCTTTTAGTTTTTGGCTAGACTCACTCAGCATAATGTTCTCTAGGTCCATCCATGTTATTACATGCTTCATAAGTTTATCCTGTCTTAAAGCTGCATAATATTCCATCGTATGTATATACCACAGTTTGTTTAGCCACTCGTCTGTTGATGGACATTTTGGCTGTTTCCATCTCTTTGCAATTGTAAATAACGCTGCTATAAACCTAGATACTTTTGATGAGTATTAGATTTCAATGTGCGTCTTAATCCTTTAGTGGGGTCTTTATGAGGATAAAAGACAGAAAAAGCCCAGAGAGCTCAGAGAGCAACACCCAGAGAAGTTTAGAGAGAGCTCAGAGAGAAGAGCCCTAGAACGCTGAGAGAACCCGCAGAAGCTCAGAGGGGAAGCACTGGAACAAGGGGCTGAAAACAATAAAACCTGGGAAAGAAGTACCAGCAGAGGCTGGCCACGTGCCTTCCCATGTGGCCAGAGGTGTCCCAGCAGCCTTTCTTCAGAGGAGGCATCGTTCTGTTGATGCCTTAATTTGGATATTTTCACATCTTAAAACTGTAAATGTGTAAGCTGATAAATTCCCTTTGTGAAAGCCAGCCCATTTCAGGTATATTGCATTTCAGCAACTTTAGCAAACTGAAACAGTCCTGATGGTTAGAGAGATAAGACATGACAAACCGAGGACTCATGTCAAGGACAACAAATGGCCTGGCCTCTCTACTCCACTATGTAGCAGTCCCTTAAGGCCTGGGCCCTTCAACAGAAACTTGATGTTTATGAAATCTGGTTCCTCCAGAAGTGGTGTCTAGCCGGACAATCTCAAATATACACATTGTATCCAAAAAAGCCCTTAGAATCTCACGGTCTGAAGGAACTTACACCTCAGGGCTGCATTCTTTTTTTCTTTTTCTTTTTTTTTGGCATGGCCAGGCTCCAGGAATGGAACCCGGGTCTCCAGCATGGCAGGCGAGAACTCTACCACTAAGCCACCATTGCACCGCCCATGCCTGCATTCCTGCGGACGTGCCTTCCAGGGAGGTCACTGACCTGCTTGCTTAGCACCAGTGACAGGGATTTCACCACCTCTCTGGAAGGCTGCACATGGTGGCCCTCAGGAAATTCTATTTACTAGGCAAAATTCTGACTTCTGGTAATTACCTCCTCCAGGCTGTAGTTCTGCCACTGAGAACTCACAGAGCAAGTCTGCTTTCTCTTCCTTGTAATGACCTTTCACATGGTCCTTTGAGTCTTCTCCAGACCAAATAAGTCCAGGTTTTTCCCACAACGCAGATTTGAGTGTCCCCACCATCCTGTTTGCAACTTGGGTGTAGTAAAAAGAGAACAACTTTAGAGTCAGAGGTGGACGTTCAACACCCTGTTCAGTTACTTAACCCTGTCCAAGTCACTTGAATATGTGTGTGCGTGTGGTGTGTTCACGCACCACACTTATGTGAGCATACCTACTGCACAGAAAGTGGGAAGGTAATAAGAGAGGACCCTGAGCACCTGGACAGCTGTGGAGGGCCAAGTCTATGCTCAGAATCTCATGTCCAAGATCCAATTTCATCCTCACAACACTTTATGAGGGATGTAACTGCTCCTCCCCATTTTGCCACAAGGAAACTCAGAGAGGTTAAACAATTTTCCCAAATCACGCAGGTAATAAGTGATAGAGTTTGAATCTAAGATGAGTCGTCTCTAACCTCAAAACTGTAAATTAACAGTTAACATTGTTGAGGGTTGGATTATCCATCTATGAATGGGAGTAAACAATGCTGCTTTCTTCCTGGGATGCTCAGCTGTTAAAAAGGAAGTGATGCAGGGAAAATTATATGCATCAACTCCTAGCACAGTGCCTAGTAGAGGATGCGCACTCCAAAAATAAATGAAGAAAAAATGAATAAGTAAGTGTTTGCATTTGGATGCAAATAAAGTTACCAGTTCTCTTTCTCTCTCCCCTTCTCCCTTTCAACAAATTCATTCAGCAACTATTTTTTTGAATGCCTGCTATGTGTCAGCAACTGTGTGGGGGATATAGCAGGTCTTCTTTTTGCTCATATTCCCTCTCTTCCTCTCTCCTTGTCCATCTTTTGTCCTTGCCTCCCTCTGTGTGTTTCTCTCTCTTTTCTATTGCTGACAGACTTTCTCCCTGGAGCAAGAAAGATGGCTACCATTGGCCATAGATGCAGAACTTTCCATCTCATTACTTAAAAAAAAAAAAGAAACTTTCTCTGGTAGCTAAAAAAAAAAATGAGGAGAGTACATGCGTGGTTCAGTGGTTGAATGCTCACCTTCCATGCGGGAGACCCAGGTTCAATTCCCGGACTATGCACCCCCTCCAGCCCCAAAAAAGGGGTGGGGAGAAGAGGTAGGGGACTTTAATTGGGTCACTGTGGAGCCAGAGGAAAGGGACACTGTGACTGACTGGCCTGAGTACCAGAGCTAAAGGCAGGGGCAGTGCTGGTCCGAAGATTGGCAGCTCTGCTAGAAGGACTTTTCTAGAGTGGAGAGTAGTAGCTCTTCTAAGAAAATTGGACAGATAAAACCAACAGATGTCCACTTAGGGAATATATGAATACAGGGTCTTTCTCATGCTTGATGCCAGATTACACGCTCATCTTCACTCTTTTGGTGCTTGGATTCCTCAGTGTAATAATCAAGACTTTATCAAGAATTGATAATTACAAGTATTGCCAGCTGTGGCAGAATATTTATATTATTTGCTTTCCTAGGACTTGGATAAATAAGTCAACTCAGCAGATATTTATGGAGTGCCTTCTGTGTACATGTTGCATATAAAAAAAAAAGCAAGGATAGAAATAGAGGAAAGAAACCTGACATATGGTTAGCCTGAATGTGAGATATGTTACATATTAAAGAAAATATGCAACTAATATCTAACTTAAGCCTGAGGAAAAGCAATAATTTTAGAAGCCTGTGTGTTAGTTTGTTAGCTGCCAGAATGTAGTACACCAGAAATGGAATGGCTTTTATAAAGAGGAATTTAATAAGTTATAATTTTACAGTTATATGCATATGGAAATGTCCAAACTAAGGCATCCAGGGAAAGATACCTTAATTCAAGGAAGGCTGATGCATCTGGAATACCTCTGCCAGCTGGAAGACATGCTGGCTCTTGCTCCTGGGTTCCATTGCTTTCAGCCTCTGTTCCTATGGGAGTTTCTCACTTTACTTCCAGCTTTCGTATCTTCATTTCCTATGGCTCTCTTCAGGTTCTGAATTGCTTAACATCTCACGGCAATGTCTGCTGGGCTTCAAGCATCTCCAAATATCCATGTCTCTGTTCTCCACATGTCCACATTTTTGTTGGCTCTGAGGCTTCTGTCATTTCTCTCATTTCTCACTCTCTCCAAAATGTTTATTCTTTTAAAGGATTCCGGTAAACTAATCAAGACCCACTTGGAATAGGGGGAGCCACATCTCCATTTAATCAAATGTTCATGCTCACAACTGGATGTGTCACATCTCCATGGAGATAATCTAATTAAAAGATTCCAACCTATATTATTGAATCAGGATTAAAAGAAAGGCTGCCTCCACAAGATGAACTCAGGATTAAAAAATGGCTTTTCTGGGGTACATAATACTCTCAAATCAGCATAGCATGGAAGGAAGGAAGGAATAAATATTGAATACCTACTATGTGCTGAGTTTTGTTGTAGATGCTTTCACATAGTCATTCATTGTATACATATCTATTGAATTGCCTTCTATGTGTCAGATGCTGTTTTATGTGCTGAGATACAGCAGTGAACTAAACATAAAAATCCACATCTTTGTGAAGGCTACAGTCTGATAGGGAAAGACAGACAATAAGTAAAATAAGTAAATTATATAGTTGATTAAAGGCGATAAGTATAATAGAGAAAAAGCAGGAGTAGGGGATAGAGAGTGTGGGCAGAGGGGTTGCAGTTTTAAATAGGATGGTCAGGGGAGACGACACTCTAGCAAAGAATTGTAGGTGAGATATGAGCCTTAAAGATGTCAAGGGGTGGAACATTCCAGACAGAGGGAACAGCAGGTGCAAACCCCTGAGTTTTGCAAGACAATAAGGAATCCTGTACAGCTGGGGGAGGGGGGAGTCAGCAAGGAAAGGTAGAGGGAGCAGAAGATAAGCAGATATGAAATGGACACACGGCAGGGGCAGGGCAGAGCATACTGGGCCTTGCTCTACTGGGAAAGGACTTTGGCCTTTGCTTGGTGGCTTTTGAGGAGTTCATATTTAACTCATAAGTCGTGTCATTCAGTAGTTACCCAACAGTCTGGTCCTATTGGCTCCAGTTTGTGATGAGTTATATCAGAGAGGATGAATGACTTCCCCAGCATCCCACTGCTAGAAAACTTTAGAGCCAGGTTTCAAATGCAGTTTATCTGTGATAGCAATGCTCTTTCCATGAGACCTCCCTAAGTCCTTGCACTCTTATTTTGTCATGGTTAAATATTAAAAGATGCACTTTTCTGTCTTCTTTTAAAATTTTATATAGTAATGTTTTGTTATAGCAAACCATTACAGTGCTTATCTTGAAATACCCAAATAATAATCTTCAGTTGTGATTTTCAAAGAATTGTATGTATAAATATTTCATAATCTAAAATTGCAGTCATAATAAAACTTGCTTTATAGCTTTTGTTATACATTCACACATGTACCATCCCTCTTAGAGTCCTTACAAGGCTAGACTGGGATTTCCTGTGTATCTGCCTGTCTCCCTTACAAACTCCAGTTTCTTAGGGCCTGGATCACATCCGTGGTCAATGCTCATGTGGTATCTGTACAGCCCATGACCTAATGATTCCTTTCCCTTACTCTGGGGACTGTTCCCTAACTCTGCTGTGTTTGAATAATGCAATGGTTAATGTGTGTCAACTTGTCTAGGCAATGGTATCCAGTTGCTTGGTCTAGTTGTTACTGTGGAGGGATTTCATAGATGGTGTTTTAGTTTGAAAGCTGCCAGAATGTGATATACCAGAAACAGAATGGCTTTTAAAAAGGGGAATTTATTAATAATTTATTTATTAAGTTGCAAGTTTACAGCTCTAAGGCTGTGAAGATGTACAAATTAAGGCAAGGCTATGAACCTGTCCAATCTAAAGCATCCGGGGAAAGATACCTTGGTTCAACATGGCTGATGACGTTTAGGGTTTCTCTCTCAACTGGAAAGGCACATAGTGAAATCTGCTAACTTTCTCATCAGAAAGTTAGCAGGTTTCTCAGGGACTCTGTCTGTTCTGTTGGTTCTGCCAATTCTGACGGCTCTTCCCAAAATGGTTGCCTCTTAAAGGGCTCCAGTAAGCAACCCCACCTTGAATGGGTAGAGACACAGCTCCATGGAAACTATCTAATCAAAAGTTACCACCTACAATTGGGTGGGTCACATCTCCACGGAAGCAATAAAAAAGATCCCACCCAGCAATATTGAATGAGGATTAAAGGACATGGCTTTTCTGGGGTACACAACAGATTCAAAAGGGCACAGTAAATTTACAAGCAGTAAACTGACTTTAAGTAAAGTAAATTTTCCTGGCCATGTGGGCAAGCCTCAACCAATCTTTTGGTGGTCTTAAATGCAAGAACAGTATTCTGCCTCAAGACTACACCCCTCATTCCACCTGGGCTCCCTGGCAGACTTGGACCATAGACTCAACAGCGCACTCCCCCAGGAATTTCCAGCCTTCAACCTGCCCTACAGAATTTGGACTTACCAGCCCCCACAATTGCATGAGCCAATTTCTTACAGTAAATCACTCTGTATATATGAACACATTATATGTACATGTGTACGTATCATTTCTATCTGTTCCCATTCTGTTTCTCTGGAGAACCCTGGCTAATACTGAGAATTTGTCTTCCTTCTAATGTCCTCAGTTGCTTGGACCAGGGATGGGTGCTTGATCCAAGCTGGGACTTTCAGATAATGTCCTGCAACTTGGTGGTGGCCCCAGTGATTCTGACTGTCTAGACTGCACTCTTAACAAAGGAGGTGTAATTTCAAGAGCATTGAAACTGCCATCTCCTGCCTGCCACATGGACCTGGGAACATGGTTTGTAGAGAAAAAAGTGAGATGCAGAGAAAGGTAGAGACCAGAAATGAGAGAAAGCTCCATCTGGATTGCAGACAGAACTCCACTTCCTTCATTCAGCCTTTCGAAAGGCTGGCTGCACTCCTGCTTTTAGGGTCCATGAAACATGCTGTAATCTAATGATAAATTCATTTTGGCTTAAACTGGATTGAGTTGGTTTCTGTTACTTACAATCAAAGAGTACAAGAAAATTCTATGTCTAGTTCATTTTTATAACTCCAGACCCAGGCACAAGAGTTCTTGGGTTCTATCATTTTGCAGATGTGGGTTCAAATCTTAACTTGAGAGATTGCTTTCAACAGTTTGAGCCTCTCTCTCCTCATCTATAAAATAGGGATATTTAAACCTTTTTCATAGGATTATTGCAGGATTAGAGATAAAAGGTTTGGCATGAATGAGTTGCTCAGTAATTGACAGTTGCTTATTATGATGTATATCACAGAATTAACGAATTCTTACTGACCTCCTTGACCCAGAGATGACCTGGATAATATGCTAATTGTAGAGCTTGAGCTTCAGAGCCTGACAGCAGCGATTTAATTTCCAGACCGACCATTTGCTAGCTATTTGCCAATGAAAGGGTTTAGTTTCCCCATCTGAAAATAAAGACAATGGCCTTTGCCAAAGAGGTGGAGTCCAGCCCTGGCTCGGCCCCTGGCTGTGCAACTAGGAGTAACTCCCGAAGCTCCTGTGTGCCTAAGATTTAAGTAAGTGCTCATCTGCAAAACAAGAACTAACGTCTTTTAGCCTGTGTCACAAGGTCACCAAGGGTCCAAAAGAGATGATGCATCATTTTGTGCACTGTAATATCCTTTATGAATGTGAAGCACTTACGGAGTGCTCATTAAATATCCTTCAAATATTCAGTCAGGACTATCTCCATTTGTAAAATGGGACTAATACTGCTGACATTACACACATATGATGAGGTTGAAATGAGAATGATCTGTGAAAACACAATTCAGTGCCCGGCATTTAGGGGTAGCTCAGTACATGGCAGGCTTCCTAACTCCTTCAGATTTTGTAAAAGAAGTTTCACTGCTATTTTTTTTAACTTGGTCTTGAGCCTCGTCTAGAAGTTGGGGTAGTGTGGCAGTGTCTTCATTTCATAGCTGATGAAGTTCAGGCTCTGAGATATTGAAGTTGTACAACAGTGGTAGAGGTAGAACTGGAAGCCTGTGTTTCCTTCACTCCTTTATAGCAGGCAAAGGAAAATGCTGTGCACTCAGCTTGCCTACATTCATTATCCCACCCGCCCACTGACTAACTTATTCACCTGGGCAAATTACTCAGTATCTCTGTGCCTCAGTTTCCTCAACTACAAAGCAGAAAGATTACCTCTGTTATATAGCACCTACCGCGTGGGGTGGTCAGGAGGATTAAACGAGGTAATGAGTGCAATGCTTTGCATCTGCTGAAAGCTCTGTCATTGTTCCCTAAGTGTTGGTTGTTATTTTTCACCGCCTGCAAAGAGCTGAGGATGCAGTGCAGTGGGTACTGACATGGAAGCAGAGGGCTCTGGGATTAAATCGAGGTTCTGCCTCTTATGATCATGTCACTTGGGTAAGTCACGGAGCTTCCTTTCCTTCTGTAAAGTAGAGTTGACAATGCCTATCTTGGGAAGATTAGAATATTTATCTATATCTACATTTCATCCATATCCATATCTATATCCATACATATGCACATATGTATACATACACATACATACAGGTACATATAAAGTGCTTGCAGCAGCAATAGCAAACAGGTTGGAAACAGACTAGGGTGCTTAGGTATATCTTGAAGAGAGGTGAGGAGGGGCAGGAATTAAGAGGGGAGATGTAGCAAAGGCTGCATCATTCAGTACCTTTTAATGCAGCTGAGGAGTTTGAACACCAACCTGACAGCTTCCTTCCCTTCTTCCTTCCTTTCTCCTTTTTTTTTTCCTTTTTTAATACATTTCTCTCTTGTCATCTGCAGTTTTTTCTTTCCTCACTGCTTTGTTTCTGCCTGCCTCTTGTTTCCATCCTACCATGGTTCTGTCTACTTTTTTTTCTCTCTCTCTCTTTCTATTTGGGTCTCCTTCTGTCGCTCCCTGTCTCCCTGCCTCTGACCCTGTTTTGTCTCTATTTGTTTTCCTCTCTCTCTCTTCCTCAGTCTCTTTGGGTTTCTCTGCCTGCATGTCTCTTTGTCTCTGTGTGCCTGTTTCTCTCTCTCTCTCTCTCTGTCTCTTCTTGTAGCTCTTTCTATACGGCTCCTGTTACTCCATTTGTCTCTCTCAGTGTCTCTCCTTCTCTATCCTTGCCTTTGTGCCTGTGACTCCTTCTCACTGTCTCCGTGTTTTCTTTCTCTCCTCTGCTACCCCCACCCCCTCTTCTGCCTCTAGGAAGAGGGCAGAGATCACTGGGTACAATTGGATGTCATTAAACGCAAAAAAGGAGAAAGGACTTCTTTTCTCCTGCTTGCCCCTGGGGAACACCTAACAATGAGAGACACTTTGGTGGGTAATCGATAGGAACAAGATGCAATGAGACATCTTTGTTGGGCAGCCTGTAGCTGACAGTTCCCTCTGACCAGAGCCCCTGGGAATGGCTGGCCTCTGGACCAGGCTGTAACAGAGTGTATCACAGCAGAGCAGACTTGAAGTGTGAGCCCAGCACATCCTGACCCAGGGGCATCTCATTTCCATCACTTTCTTTCCCCTCCCTCCCCTCCCCTCCTCCCCCTTGGCATTACTTCACCAATATCATGAATAGAAAGAGACTCCAAAATGGACAGGCCACAGATGATAGCCGGTATATTGTGGGGGGTGAGCAAGAATTGGGCTCTGGATGGATGAACCCTATGAATCTAAGCCCCAATTTCTGCATGTGTAAATTAGGGAGACTAATACCTACAATCCATTCTAGGCAAGGCAGCCTGCTTTCTTTCTTAAACAGCAAATATGATCGCTGCCTGCCCTGCTTAAACCTCCAGGGCATGGATGATGTCTGCCTTTTTTACTGCTCAATCCCCAGCACCTTGCATTGAACTAAGAACACAGGGGATGCTTAAGTTTGTGTGATATCGTACACAGTAGATGTCGAATGAAAGGAACGACCTGCTTCTAGACCTGTCATACCCAGCTGGCTTCTCGCGCCTCTGATTTCCCAAAACTTAAGCCCCAGACTGGAGTCCAGATCATTGTCCTTCCTGGCTGGTCATATCCTCTATTCTTTGCGTGTTTTTGTTGTTGCTACTTGTTTATTTTTTACTTTCCTTCCCAGGAAAGATGCTTGTGACAATCTGATGTTATAAGGATGAAGAGAAAAGACGATGAGTGGCACAGGTGGGAATTAAGAGCACTGGCCTCCTGGACAAAAGAAAACCAACTGAAAAAGTGCCCCTAACTGTAGCATGGAAAGTTAAAGAACGAAAGGACTTTCGAGATCAAGTCTACCCCTTCCCTTTCATTCGTGATCAAATTGTACCCAGAGGAAAGGACTTGCCCAAACATGCCCCTGTGTCAGTGATGGGTTAGAATCAGGTCTTCAGGTTTAGGCTGCTTGACCCTGCTTTTTGCAGCCAAAAGGCAGGATGTTTTGGCTACAGCAGTCCCAGAATCAGGCAGTAGGGGAAAAGATCATTCAAAGAACTTCCCAGGTCACTAAATGTAACAAAAACTCCTTTTATGGAGAAAGGAGACATTAGAGTAAGGGTTCATAAGACATTTTTTTTTCCTAGGCAACGAATGACATTCCACAGAGAGGAATGTGCAGAAACATAGAGAAACAGAAGGTGTGGCAAAGCATGGGGGTCTAGGCAATGGTGAACAATTTGGCATGGTTGGAGAACTGAGTGTACGAACGTGGTGGTAGTAAGGGGTGAGGGTGGATGTGCTGGAGAGGTGATGGGTCCTGGGACTTGGTGACCCTTATGGAAGGAACAGGAGCTACGGAAGAGAGTGAAGCACTAACATGACATGTTTGGATTTGTACGTTAGAAAACTCACTCTTGAATCCAGAGAGAAGGATGTACCAGAGGAATTGACACCAGAATCAGGGAGGCTGGTTACAACTCAATAGCAAGAATTCAGATGACAGATTAGTAAGACGTGAACTAGGGCAGAATGTTGCTATGTAGAGATGTTAGAGACTTTGTGAAAGGTTTAGGAGGCGAAAGGGTGAGAAAGAAGAAAGGTACACCAGGAAATTTAAAGCGGGGGGAGGGGTGATTTCTGCGCTCCCGGGCAGAACTCACCGAACCCAAGATGGTGGGAGGTGAGTGCACACGTGGGCTTCGGCATGGGCGGCTTTTAAAGATGAAGGTCAGGTGACGTCTGGAAGAGGTGGTTCATTTGTTCCAGAAGCCATGTTGGGAGAGGCGACACAGCCTCCACAGCTCCAGTTGCAGTGCCCTTCCCTGTTCTCCCGACCTAATATTCCAGCCTTTTTGTGATAATAGGGCACCGAGATCTTTCTGGCTACTTCCTGCTGTAATGGGGTGGCGTGGGGTCATAGGCCGGAACCGTCATGGCCAGGGGAGTGGGGAGGCTGGCTGTAGGAATCTGGTGAGGAAGGCAGGTGATGATAATGATGCAGGAGCATTTGGTTGACTGTTACCCGGGATAGTTCCTTCATGTGTTCCTGAAGGAAGTTGAGGAGGCAGGGAGCTAGGAGGAAAAAGAGACAGATTAGGATAATTGGTCCTAGTAGCGAGAGGAGCCATGTCACCAGGGGAGAAGAAAACCAGCTTAAGGAAGAGTTGGTTCCTTGTTTTCTGTGGTAGAGATCGTCTCTTAGTTTGTTTAAGGTGTGAATATTTTGTTCCACCAGACCTGACTTGTTGACGTACAGCAGCATTCCTCTAGGAGAATATACACGTTCCTCCTTTTTTCGGCTGTCAGCAGGTCTAAGGCCTGTCGATTTTGAAGAGTTACCTGGGCTAGTGAGGTGAGTTGGCATTGTAGAGAGGAGAGGGATTCTGATGTTGATTCCAGGGCTACCTGTAGTCGAGTTTCGAAGTTTTGAGAGGTTAAAATATTGTGTCCCAGTGCCCCTCCTGCTGTGGGTGAGGCTGCCACTGAAGCAGTCAGGCTGATGCCTACGAGGATAGGAAGAAAGGAGCCCTTTTTGAGCGAGGAGAGGGCAGTAGCCAAGTTAGTTTGGACTCCCCATAGAGGGTCAATTGAGGAACAGTAGTTACCAGGAAGCATGGTCCTGGGGCAGTGGAGTTAAGGCACTTGGTAAGAGTTCCATTACAGCAGAAATATTGTCCTTTGGGGGCATGGGTGGTGTTGTGGATAGTGACGTTAGTCTGGCACTTGCTATGAAGTTTTGTTTGAGGGTTTTTTATCCAGTGTTGTGAGGCTCCTAATTTGGCAAGAAGATCTTGCCCCATTAGCGGGCTGGGGCAAGAAGGCATTACTAAGAAAGAATGTGTAATGGGGTACCCTTCTATTAAACACGTAAGAGGTCCAGTAGTTAAGGGGCACGAAGGACGGCCATCTATGCCCATAACCATGACCTGGGAAGGAAGGAGTTGACCTGAGTAAGAGGGGAGGACAGAAAAGGTAGCCCCTGTGTCCACTAAAAAGGAGGTGGACTTACCCATTACCTTGATTGTTACCCTGGGCTCGACAAGGGTGACTGGGCTCGCTGAGACCGGGAGTCGTCAGTCGTCGGTGGCCAGGCCCAGGACTGCCAGCGGTGAGTTAGGGGCTGGAAGGACAGCCCCTCCATGGCCAGGGGCCGAGGGGCAGTCACTTTTCCAATGTCCCTTTGTACCACAGAGAGGGCATGGTCCCTGGGCTGTCGAGGATTGGGGCACTGGCAGGAACAGTGTCTGTCAAGGCCACATTTGAAGCACTTTCCTGGTGGTGGATTAGTCGTAGCCGACATCTTCTCCATTGATGTGAGCCGCAGAGCCACAATCAGGGATTGGGTTTGTAAATTCACCTTTCGGCGGTCCTGGGATTCCTTTTCTGCCCTCTCTAGTTCATCATGAAAAAAAGGCCGTGTTTACCAGGTCACAGATAAGGGCCTGAGGACCATCCTCAATTTTTCTTAGCTTACACCTTATATCTGGAGCTGATTGGGATATAAAGTGTGTGGCTAAAACAGTTTTACCAGCCTCTGAGTCGGGGTCTAGGCAGGTATACTGGGAGAGGGCATCTGTGAGCCGGTGTAGAAAAGCGGCTGGGTTTTCATCAGGACCCTGGGCAATTTCCCTTGGCTTATGAAAGTTTACTACTTTATGTGAAGCTTTCTGCATGCCGGCTATGAGGCATGTAAGCATTTTGTCCCATCTAGCCTGCCCATTCCTCCCCGCTGGAGTGTCAACCTGATATTCCCACCTGGCTCTTGCTGTGGCACTGCCTCAGCCCCTACCAGCATGGTGTGGTCAGTTATATGCACCTGGTTAACATGAGCCCTGGCTGCATTGAAAATGTGGTCCATTTCATCTGTAGTGAGGGAAGAAGAGCAGATTACATGAATGTCATGCCAGGTGAGGTCGTAAGCATTAGCTAGATACTGGAATTCTTTACTATAGGCAGTTGAGTCATTGGAGAAGGAGGGAAAGAAAGGCAAAATGGCGGCGGGAGTGCCACCGGCATGGAAGAGGAGAGAGGAGGGCAAGATGGTGGCTGGGACGTCACCGGAACAGAAGGAGGAAGAGAAAGAGAAGATGGTGACTGAGATGCCGCTGAAGCAGAAGGGGGGAGGGGAAGGCAAGATGGTGGCTGGAGCGCCGCTGGAGGGAGGGGAGGGGAGAGCGATACAAAGGGAGGGGCGGGAGCGCAGAAGGAAAAAAGCCTGGACATAAGGAATTTTGGCCCATTTATCATTCCTCTGGCAAAAGTTGTGGAGGTTCATAAGGATATTAAAATTGAAAGTCCCATCCTCAGGCCCATGAGAGAGGACCTACTGCCCATACTGACAGGTCTCAAAGGAGAAAGGACTGGCCCAGGGGGTGTCGGTGTGCCAACGCCCTGAGAGAGTCCTCGGAGCTCTTACGAGCGGGGGCTCGTCTCCCCAGGGGACGTCTCACCCTGGTTTGAGGCCTTTTCAGGTCCTGGACCTGAATTTGGGAGGGAAACGAGAAGTGGGGCATCCCCACAGCCTTTTGAGTCCCTGTAAAAGGGTATGAGGCTTGTGGGTGTCCCCGTTCACCTCAGCCCTTGGAAGAGAACCTGACATGAATTCACGATTTCAGAGAGTAATTAACAGACAGGCTCTCTTGGAACTGTGAGACCCGGCAGCAGGGCTAGGAGGGAAGGGACTTACCCAATCTGTGGTGGATGTAGCAGCAGGCCGAAGGATTCCTTGTCGCTGGCTATGTGGAGAAAGGAGGAGAGAGGAAGCCAGGGCACCTCTGGCCAGGCAGGCGGCACCCGTGCTCCTCGCCCGGGTTTCCGGCACCAGATGAAAGGTTTAGGAGGCGAAAGGGTGAGAAAGAAGAAAGGTATACCAGGAAATTTAAAGCAGGGGAGAGGGGTGATTTCTGCACTCCCGGGCAGAACTCACCGAACCCAAGATGGTGGGAGGTGAGTGTGCATGTGGGCTTTGGCATGGGCAGCTTTTAAAGATGGAGGTCAGGTGACGTCCAGAAGAGGCAGTTCATTAGTTCCAGAAGTCATGTTGGGAGGGGCAACACAGCCTCCACAGCTCCAGTTGCAGTGCCCTTCCCCATTCCCCTGACCTAACACTTTGGTGTATCTGATTGCCTGCAGGGGGAGAAAACATCTAGTCAGCAGATGGTCCTGCCTGAACCTTTCAAGAGTTCCTCCCCACCCTTGTGTAGGGCCACTGACCCTCCAGAGGAGAGTCCCTCTCCCTGGTAATGTTATCTATCTGCTGTGTTACAAATTACCCCAAACAAATTATCCAAACCCAACGGTTTAAAGCAACACTAACCACAATAAACATTATCATCTCTCATAGTTTCTGTGGATCAGGAATTCACACGTAGCATTGCTGGTGTCTGGTCTCATGAGGCTGCAATCAAGACATCAGTTGAGGCTTCAGTCCTGTGAAGGCTTGACTGGTACTGACAGATCTGCTCTCAGCATGGCTCACTCACGTGATGGTGCTGCTTGTTGGCAGGAAGCCTCAGTCTTTTACCACGTGGACCTCTCCATAAGACTGCCAGGCTGTTCTCATGATTTGTTAGAGTGGAACAGAGAGGAAGACAGAAGTGCAATGTTTTTTAGACCTAGCCTCAGAAGTCAGATACCATCACTTCTGACCTATTCTATAGGTTACACAGACCAACCATGATTCAGTGTGGGAGGGATTGACTACCCTCACTGTGTGCCAGGGCCTTCTGCCTTCATCCCTTTGAGATTCACCCTTTTGAGTTTGCTGATCTGGATTGCAGACCCTTCTTTGGAACCTCCATCTGGTCCCTTCTGGATGAAATTCTTCAAACCACCTCTCCTGGTTCCCCATCTGAACTCACTGGGGGATGAAGCCTTAGGATGCCAGAGCAGTCTTCCCACTAAACACAGCCTGGCTTGCAGGATCTCATCTTGTGTCACACCACATACCTATGAATGGAGCTGAGACGTGTTCATGATCTGTCCCATCCTCACATAATCTTTACATTTTTAAGTTTCTATGGTGTTACAGAGGAGAGTAGCAAAACAATAGATCAGAATAGACAAGGCTTCTGAACTCTCTCCAAGTTCCTTAAATATCATCGTTGGTCTCTATTTCTGCACACTTTATCCATTGGCAAATACAAGCTCCATTGATCCCCATTCTCCATTTTATTCTTAAGAATGGAACCCACCAATCCTCCCCCATCCTCCTAATTGCAATCTAATGATGGGGCCATTCCATCCCTTGCCCAGTAGGAAAAGACGTGGTTATCCATTTGTAAAGGACCATCTGCAAGGAATTGTTTCCTGCCTGACTTGTGACTACTAATTCTTTCAAGTTCAGCTAGACTATCATAGATATTCTGTGGCACCTCACATCCTGGGTAATATGCACCTATTTTTTGCTCCCTCTATATGCTGTACATTTCTTTTCTTTGATTTCCCAGTATTTTAAAAATCAAATTTATTGACAAAATTTGCATACATTAAAGTTCACCAGTTTTATGTGTAATCCATTGAATTTTGTCAAATATATTCAATAATGTATATACAACAATCAAGATACAGAATATTTTCATTTGCCCCCCAAATAACTTCAAATTCTTTTCTAGGGAATTACCTACCCATAGTCAGCTCCAGGCAATTACTGATTTGATTTTGACTGTTATAGTTTTGTCTTTTCTAGAAGTTCATATAATTAGAATCATACAGTAGGTAATCTTTTGTATCTGGTTGCTTTCACTTAGCATGATGTTTTTGTGATTCATCAATGTTGTTACATGTATCAATAATTTCTTCCTTTTATTGTATTAAAATGGGTATCCAATTGTTCCAGTCCCATTTAATTAAAATTCTGTCCTTTCTCCTTTGTATGGATAAAGACAATTTATTTAAGCATTCATCAGATGATAGGCATTTGAATCGTTTCCAGTTTTGGGTTCTTACAAAAAAAGCTACTAAGAACATTCACGTACAGTTCTTTGTGTGAACATACATATTCATTTCTCTTGAGTAAATACTCAGAACTAAGATGGCTTGGTCATATGGTAAGTGTATGTTTAACTTTATAAGAAAATACCAAATAATTTTCCAAATACCAAATAATTTTCCAAAGTACTGTATCATTTTCTGTTAGCAGTAGCAATGCTTGGGAGTCCCAGTTGTTTCACATCTCTCCTAACACTTGACTTTGTCAATCTTTTTATTTTTAACCACTCTAGTGTGCAGTGGTATCTCATTATAGTTTTGATTTGCATTTCTTTATTGCCTAAAGATTTTGAGCATCTTTTTTTTTGTAAGGTATTTATTCAAATCTTTTGCCCATTTTTATCAGGTTGTTGCATTCTTATAGAGTTGTCTTTCCCTATTCGTGATCCAAGTTCTTTATGATAAAAATATTTCCCCATGTAAGACTTGCCTTTTCATTTGCTTTTGGAATCTTTTGAGGAACAAAAGATTTTTTTTTATTTGAATGAAATCCAACATTAGTTCTTTTCTCATATGATTTGTTCTTTGTGTATCTTAAGAAATCTTTGCCCAACCCAAGGTCATAAAGTTTTATAGTTTTAGTTCTAACATTGTATTCTGTGATTAATTTGAAATTCATTTTTTTATGCCATGTGTGGAAAGGAGTAAGTTTCATTATTTTCCATATGGGCATCGAATTGTTTCAGCCTTATTTGTTGAAAAGACTATCCTTTGCCATATTGATTTACCTTGGTATTTTCTTGAAAATAAATTGGTCATATATTTGTGGGTCCATTTTCTGAACTCTTTCTTGTGATTTGTAGATCTAAACACCTTTCTTTCTGTTCACAAAACACTGTGTTGATTACTGTTGTTTTACAATAAGTCTGGCAATCAGGTAATGTGTGTCCTCCAACTTTGTTCTTCTTTTCAAATTATTTTAGATATTTAAGATCCTTTGCATTTCTAAATAAATTTTAGAATTAGGTTACAGTTTCTACAAAAATTGAGATTTCACTGGGGAAGTCTTCTAATCAATGGGCATGATATGTCTTTCTATTTAAATCTTTAATTTCAGCAAAGTTTTGAAGGTGTTAGAATATACATTTTGCACATATTTTGTTAAATTGATATCTAAATATTTCATAATTTTATGCATTACAACTGGTATTCTATTTTTTATCCAAATCTCCCATTGTTTATTGCTGTTACACAGAATATTGTCATAGTAAGCTTATATTTTGTGATTTTTCTAAACTTATTAGTTTTAGCACTTGTTTGGTAAATTTCTCTGGGTTTTCCATGCAGATATTCATATTATATGTGAATAAAGACAGTTTTGCTTTTTCCTTTTAAATTTGTATGCATTTTGATTGTTTCTTTTTTTTTTTTCTTTTTTTTTTTTGCCTTATTGCATTGACCAGGACCTCAAGTACAAGACTGAATAGAAGTGCTGAGAGCAAACATCCATGTCTTATTCCTGATTTTAGGTAGAAAGTATTAACCCTTTCACTATCTAGAATGATGTTATCTGTATTTTTTTTGGTACATGGCCATTATCAGTTTCTGTAAGAGTTTATTTAGCCTTGTGAATTTATTGAGACTCATTTTATGGCCTAGCATATGGTCTATCTTGGTAAATATTCCACTTCTTAAAAAGTACTTTATAATTGTTTCATTTCTCTGAAAGTGTCTTTATTTCACCCCAACTTTGCAAAGATGGTTTTGCAAAATATAGAATAATGGGTGATAGTTTTTCTTTCAGCATTATTACATTGTCTTTGGCTTTCCACTGATTTGGATAAGAATTCAGCCATCACTCACTTCTTTGATGTTCTTTTGGGATGGGGTGAGTTTTTTTCTCTCATCTTTGTTTTTCAGCTGTTATTTGCCAAGTTGAGATTTCTTTGGGGTATTTTGGGGTTCATTGAACTTGGATTTATAGGTGGATGTTTTTCACCAAATTTGGGAAAATTTCAACCATTTTTTCTTTAAATACTTTTTCTGCCCTATTCTCTCCCTCCCTCCTGCCTTCCTGCTTCTATATGTATATGCTGTATCACCTGATATTTTTCTATGTGTTACTGAGGATCTGTTCATTTTTATCTAATCTCTGTTCTCTGTATTCTTCAGATTGAATAATTTATATTTATTGGTCTCTATGTTGACTGATATTTTCTCCAAAGGTATCCATTATAACATTCTAGACTTTTAAAATTGTGACATGGAAGTTTTCAGTTTTTTAGTTTCCATTTTGTTTCTTTTTACTATTTCCATTTTGTGCCAGGTTGAAACAATATATGTACCCTAGAAAAGCCATGTTTTAATCCTAATCCCATTTTGTAAAGGCAGCCATTTATTTTAATCCCTATTCAGTACTGTATATTTGAAACTGTAATTAGATCATTTCCCTGGAGATGAGACTCAATCAAGAGTGGTTGTTAAGTTGAATTAGGTGGAAACATGTCTCCACCCATTCGGATGAGTCTTGATTAGTTTATTGGAATCTTATAAAAAAGGAAACACTTTGGGGAAAGTGAGAGATTCTGAGAGAGCAGAATGACGTAGCCACAAGAAGCAGAGAGCCCACCAGCCAGCGACTATTGGAAACGAAGAAAGAAAACGCCTCCCGGGGAGCTTCACGAAAGGAAGCCAAGAGAGAAAGTTAGCACATGATGCCATTTTCTCCACATGCCTTTCTGGATGAGAGAGAAACTCTGACTTGTTCTCCATGTGCCTTTTCACGTGAGAGAGAGAGACCCTGAACTTCAGTGGCCTTCTTGAATCAAGGTATCTTTCCATGATGCCTTTGATTGGACATTTCTATAGACTTGCTTTAATTGGGACATTATCTTGGCCTTAGAACTGTAAACTTATTAAATTTGCCTCTTTAGAAGCTGTTCTGTTTCTGGTATATTGCATTCCGGCAGCTAGCAAACTAGAACACATTTCTTTGCCAAGATTTTCTGTACATTCACACATTGTGTTTATCTTTTTCTTTAGGTCCTTGAAAATTATAATAGCTCTTTTAAAGTCCTTGCCTGAGATATTCAATATCTGGGTTATCTTTTTGTGTTTGTCCTTTTTTTTTTTTTCCTAAATAATGAGTAATGCTTTCCTACTTCTTCACATGTCTAGTAATTTTTTTATTGAATGCTGAACTTCTAATGAATACTAAAAAGGATGGGCTATAGGGAATTTGGATTATGTTCTTTTCATTCAAAGTATATTGAATTTCATCAGGCAAGCAGTTACATTTCTTTGGAGTTGTTTTGATCCTTTCAGACTTAGTTTAGTTGTTATTGTTTCTTGACCTTTACTTCTAAAGTATAGCTTTTCTGAGTTCTCAACTGAATGCCCAGAGTGCTTTCCCCTTTTACTGTGTTGAAAGTTCCAAATCTCCCAGCACTCTGAGACCTCTGGCATCTTCATTCAGCTCTTAGCATCACAGAAACTATTCTCTTCAAGGACTTACAGATTCTTTCCCTTTGCATAAGGAGTCATTCTCAACTATGAACTCACAGAAATCCTTACATAGAAATGTACACAGTTTTCTACTCTCTATTATTGTGCTCTACAAATTCCAGTTACTTAGCAGTTGAAAAATAACATCTTTGCTCATCAACTCACCAAGACTTCTGGGCTTTGCTTTGGCTCCATTTCCTTTACCACAGTCCAGAAAGTACCCCAAGGCAGAAAAACCAGGGCTCAGCTGGTAGGTTTCTCTTTTAAAAGGCTAATGGTACTATATTGCCTTTATTTTGCAATGCCTGAAAAGAGTTGCCTCATATATTTTTGCCCAATTTTTATAGTTACGTATAGCAAGAGGGAAAGTCTAATACCATCTATTTTATCATGGTCATTCTTAAGGTTTGATTATTATTCCTCTGAGATGCAGTTATCTAATCTTTAAAATGGTGTTAAAATGTATCTACATTTTAGAGTTGTAAGGATTCAGTGGGATAATCCACATAAAACTGTTAGCATACTACCTGGAAATTAATGAGAGCTTAAAAATTATTTGCTAATTATTGTTATTAAATCGATGCCATTAGAGATATCATTTGAAGCCTGGGTGAGCTCACTAAATAAGTGTGTATATAGTAAAATGGCCACAGCTAGAACTTCCATAAATATCAAAATTAAAGGCTGGGCAAAAGAAGAGAGGATCATGGAGGAAATTAGATAGTATGGCCTGAGAGGTAGGAGGAAAACCAGGAGAGAATAAGTCATAGAAGCTGTTACAGAATAAACAGGGTACCCCAAAAAACATTTGAAAAAGCATGTTCAAATCCTAGTCCTTGGTCCTGTAAACATGAATATATTTGTAAATAGGATCTTTGAAGATGTTATTATAGGGATACTTTGTTTTGTTGTGCCTTTGCTTTATTGTGATTCACAGATTCTGGTTTTCTTGTGTGTGTGTGTTTTTTTTTTTACAAGTTGAAGGTTTGTGGCAACCCTGTGTTGAGCAAGTCTTTCGGTGCCATTTTTCCAATAGCATTTGTTCATGTCAATTTTCTGTGTCACATTTTGGTAATTATCACAACATTTCAGACATTTTCCTTATTATTATATTGGTTACAGTGATCTGTGATCAGTATCCTTTGATGTTGCTATTTCAATTGTTTTGTGGTGCCATGTACTGTGCCCATATGCCAGTGAAATTATCTGTTGTGTATGTTCTAATTGTTCCACTGGCCAGCTATTCCCCCATCTCTTTTCCTCTTCTTGGGCCTCCCTATTCCCTGAGACACAACTATATTGAAATTAGGCCAGTTAATAACCCTACAATTTCTTCTAAGTGTTCATGCAAAAGGAAGAGTCTCACATTTCTTACTTTAAATCAAAAAGCGAGAAATGATTAAGCTTAGTGAGGAAGGCATGTCAAAGGACATGATAAACTGAAAACTAGGCCTCTTGCACTAAGTGGTTAGCCAAGTTGTGAATACAAAGAAAAAGTTTTTGAAGGAAATTAAAAGTGCTACACACAAGTGATAAGAAAGAGAAACAATTTTATTGCTTATTTGAAGAAAGTTTTAGTTGTTTGGATAAAAGATCAAACCAGCCACAACATTTCCTTAAACCAAAGCCTAATCTAGAGGAAGGTCCTAACTCTCCTCAATTTTTTTTGAAGGCTGAAAGAGGTGAGGAAGCTGAAGAAGAAAAATTGAAACTAGCAGTGCTTGTTCATGAGATTTAAGGAACTAGGCTGATTCTATCACATAAAAATGCAAGGTGAAGCAGTACATACTGATATAAAAGCTGCAACAAGTTATCCCTAGAAGATCTAACTAAGATAATTGATGAAAGTAGCTACACTAAACAACAGATTTTTGATGTTATTTGACTAAATAACCTTCTATTGGAAGAAGATATCATCTCGTACTTTCATAGCTAGAGAGGAGAAGTCAAAGCTTCAAAGGATAGGCTGACTCACTTGTTATGATCTAATGCAGCTGGTAACTTTAAGTGCCAGCTGATGCTCATTTATTATTCTGAAAATCCTAGGGCCCTTAAGAGTTATGTTAAATCTACTCTGCTTGTGCTTCATACATGGAACAACAAAGCCTGGATGACAACACATTTGTTTATAGCGTGGTTTATTGAATATTTAGCAATTCAGGTCTTTTGAGATCTACTGCTCTGAAAAAAAAAAGATTCCTTTCAAAATATTACTGCATACTGACAAGGCACCTGGTCCCCCAAGAGCTCTGATGGCAATGTACAATAAAATTAATGTTTTCATACTTGATAACACAGCATCTATTCTGCAACCATGGATCAAGGAATAATTTCAACTTCAATGTCTTACTATTTAAGAAATGCATTTCATAAGGCCATAGGTGACAGATAGTGATTCCTCTGATGGGTCTGGGCAGAGTCAATTGAAAACCTTCTGGAAAGGATTCACCACTCTAGATGCCATTAAGAACATTTGGTATTCATGGGAGGAGGTCAAAATAGCAATATTAAGAGGAGTTTGGAAGAACTTGATTCCAACTCTAATGGATGACTTTGAAGGATTCAGACTCACTGAAGACTCAGATGACGGTTAACATTTTTTAGCAATAAAGTATTTTTTATTTAGGGTATGTACTTTTTTTTTAGACATAATGCTATTGCTCACTGAATAGACTACAGCAAGGTGTAAACATACTGTAAATGTAAACATACACATACACTGGGAAATTTAAAAATTCATGTGACCTGATTTATTTTGAAATTCCCTTTATTGCAGTGGCCTGTAACAAAACTCGCAGTATCTCCAATAAATACCTGTAATTAAGGCCAAACTAGATTAGGGTGGGCCCTTAATCCAATTTGACTGGAATCCTTACAAACTGAGGACATTTGGATACAGTAAGACAGAGACAAAGAGAGTCATGGCCACATGACAGAGGCAAAGATTGAGTTATGCCACCAGCCAAGGAATATCCCAGATTGCCAGTCACCCACCAGAAGCCGGGGATGGGCCTGGAGTGAACTCTCTTTAAGAGGAGTCATGACCCTGCTGACACCTTAATTTTGGACTTCCAGCCTCCAGAGCCATGAGATAATGCATTTCTGTTTTTTAAGCCAACTAATATGTGGTACTCTGCTGTGATGCCCTGGCAAACTAAGACAGAGGCGAAGGAAGGAACAATACCCAAGGTGGAAGGAACTGTTATCAATGACGAATACAATAGAGGTACTGAGCACTGAAGTAGGGTACTTTGGATTGCCCAAGAGCAGGCATTACTACCCAATGAGCCTGCGCTTGCAGTGGAGAGATGTGGATAGAAATCCAATTAAAGAGGCTAAAAGGCAAGCAGATGGTCAAGTGTTAGAAGCATCAATGGTATATTCCAGTTTCCCCCAAATTTTGGTAGACATGGAAAGGAGAGAAGAGGATGTGGTAGCCTTCTTTTGAAGGTAGCAGTTTTCTTTCTTTCTTTTTTTTTTAATTTGGGGGAAACTGAAGCATGTTCCTAAACAGATGGAGGGAAAAATAATGAGAGTGAATGCCTTGAAGGGAGAGGAAAGGGGATAATTGAGTTAATCCCCTGAGGTAGCGGGAAGGGATGGGAACCAGATCCTAGGTTGGGGGATCACACTGGGGTAGGGGAGGGTGGTAGCTTTATCCTTCGTCAACCTGGCTATGCTGGAACAATGGTTTCCTTTAGAATTCCAGGTTGGTCAAAAGAGAAATTTGCGTGAGACTTGGAAGGTGAAAGTGAAGCAGAAGCCATTACTTTCTAAAGGTTATGTGGGTAAATGCAATGAGAAGTTTATGCAGAGATGCAATCATACTCCAACTTGCCTTCGCTCTCTTTGGTGGTAAAGATAGATGCAGAAATGCCAGAAAAGTTCCAGCTTACTTTCACTGTCTTCCACTCTGTGCTTCCCTCTTTTTCATGCCCACCTGCCCTAACCAACATCTACCTCAGGCCCATAGCCAGATGCAGGAGCAACAGTCTCCCAAAGATCTCTCCCTTCTAGTGGGACATGCCTGGCTACCCATATTCCTTTGCAAACTCCAGCTTGCCTACCCATTCCAGTATTTCGGGAGGACTGGTTAGTGACTTTTATTTGATACTCCAACTCCCCCTGTTGGGCCCTTAGTTCTCCAGTTTCACCCATAATTACATAATATGTTATTCTTGTGATAAACCCTTTATTCTATGATACACATTGCTTTGGCTGCCCTGATTGAACACTGGCTACTATTGGAGGCAGTTTTATTCAGAATCGGGAGAAGAATGTAAGAGTAGGTGCAGAGAAGGAATAGGAGGTGATCAAAAGGAATTTAGGCCACATAGTTTTGAGGTCATATGATGAAAGGAACTAGGTCAATTACAGAAAAAGCCTGGGGTTAGGGTAGAGTAAGGGGCTTGACATTGTTGGAAAAGTTCTAGAAAATATGCTATAATAGACAGAATTGAAAATTGAGAAAACCTTTTGTTGGATAAGTCAAGGGATTGGGAAGGCAGCTTGGAGGAGTGAAAAAGGTAGGAGACTAGATTGAAATTCTGATTCTACATTAGCTCTGTGGCTTTGGATAAGTCACGTATTTCCCTCTGTCAGTCATTTGCCTATTTGTTTTCACCCCTCCTCTGCTTTACTCCATATTTTAGGAAACTACATTTCTTAAGCTCCCAGGCCAATTGGCTTCCAAAGAAGCTGGTCAATGCATGGTACAGAGAAGACTGGAGGAAGGAAAAGAGAGAAAGCCAGGCTATCTGCTCTACCTGTTGTCCCACCACATCTTCTCCAAGACTCTGATTGTCTCTGAACAACTTCTTCCTCAGCGCTCCCAGGTTCTGGCTGGCTGGTAGCTCCCTTCATGGTCCTTGTTCCAGACAAAAGGCCTAGAAGTGGTATCGATTTCCTGCCATTGCTACCCGGAGCTACCACTTCAGCTCTTCAGTGGCCTGAAATGGGGTCCTTGTATGAAATTCCCTCTGTCTGAGATGCTAGAGTGGATTTTGTTTTTCTGACTGATACACTTATTTATACAGTGGGACTGATATGACCTAACTCCCAGGGTTATTGTGAGAGGATGGGTCTATCATAGCAGCATTGGTAGAGTAAGGTTATAGGGAAAAGAAGGCAAGAGAAATCAATGCAAGTCAGACCTGCTCAATGCACTTAGGCCTCCTCCCTGGGATAACCACCATGGGGTTGAGCCCCACTACATGCAGACGCTTCATCCACTATTTGTTAAGTCTCACTATCCATATGGACCTCGATGGCTGATTTTAATCTCTCTGTGCCTCAGTTTCCCCACCTATAAATGGGGACAGTAGAATGCCTATCTTATAGGAATGTTGGGAGAATGGAACAAGGTAGTGGATGCAAAGGGCTTGGAACAGTCTGGAACATGCCAACTACTCTGTCTTAGCTTTAATTATTATACATTTTAGCTGTTAGATTCTACTTTTATTACTATTTCACAAAAAAAACTTGAAGAAACTGATGATCAGTGAGGTGATACAACTTTCTCAGTCTCAGAGGCAATAAATTATGATTTGATCCCAGGTTCCCCTGATTCTAAAATTGTTCTCTTTGCACTGCTACCCTAGGCAATGGAGGGAATGTTCACTTGGGTGGATCCAGTGTTGGCTGCATCAAGCAGCTCTTGGCTTCTTCACTCTCTCTCCCTTTCCCTTCTATAGCATCTATATTTAAACCCAAGTGATACCAGTGCCCTGAGAGTGCTATGGATTTGATCCTGAAAAATATGTTCCCCCTGAAAGGCCTTGGCTAACACCTGACAGAGGTGAGCAGCCACTAGCCAGAGGGTTGTCCCCTGCTAGGCAATTTCCTTTCATTTCTGCCTTGAGGAGGTACATTCATTCTAGAGCTTTCATTATGAACAGGCAGCTCTCAGCTCAGCTGTCTCTTCCCCCACCCCCTTCGTAGCCCAAAATATATTGAGCTGGATTGGAGTAAGAATGTGTTTTCAGCCCTTCTGGGGCCCTCAGGGAAATGGCTACCATGGAGAAGAGCCAGGGAGCTATGCAGGGCTTCGAACCCCTCTCCTTATGGCTTTCCCACATACTTTCCAGTGCTGCTGCCTGACAGGCAGCTGCTACCTCACAAGCTTTGTGGTCAAGGCTGGCATTAACCTAAATTACTTGCTCCATGGTTCTTTGCAGATTAAGGTTTCCGCATCTTTGGCATTCAGTTTAAAACTGTAAGCAACTCCTTCTCTCCCCTGCCCTCTCCTCCCTTTCTTGCCAGCTCTGAGCTTACTACTCTATCAGCCAGAGTGGATAATACAAACCATAATAATAAGGAGCTTTTGTGGGTTGAACATGCTCATGGCTGTTATCTCATTTAAGCCTCTTTTTTTTTTCTTAATGTGAAACTAGTAAAACTTTTTATTGGTTTTAACACATTATAAAAATAACTTTATTGAGATCTAATTCACATACCATGCAATTCACCCATTTGAAGTATATAGTTTAATGGTTTTGGTAAATTCTCAGATATGTGCAATCATCACCATAATCAAATTTATAATATTTTCATCACCTCAGAAAGAAACCCTATACCCCTTAGCTTTATCCTCTATCTTCCCCCACCACCACCCCCACCCCACCTCCAGCCCTATGCAACCACTCATCTATTTTTTTGGCTCCTTAGAGTTACCTATTCTGGTCTTCATATTAATAGAATAATATGTGGTCTTTTGTGACTGACTTTTTTCATTCAGTATATTTTCAAGGTTATTGGACCATTTGACAACCTCTGTGAGGTAAATGTACTACATGAGAAGGAAACTGAGTCTCCTGGAGTGATGAAGTCATCCATCCCAGATTAGATGAGTTCTCAGTGGTAGAGTCAGGATTCAAACCCAGACATGCCTGATTCCAAAGTGAGAGTTCATAATCCTATGCCACACTGCCTCTTAAGTAGTCAGTGCTAATTTGGGCCCTGAAGTTCTGGCCTGTTGGCCTAATAATGAACTTTTACTGTTTTATATTACTGCATCAAAATAGGATTTGACCATACAAACAGAAAACACATTCTTGCTTTAGGAACACTTGACTCTGCAGCCCAGATCAGAACTTTGGACAGCACCCTAAACATTTGTTAAATGCTTATATGTATGCACCATGCCTTTTTCATCTAGAATTCTTTGTGAAATGGATCTTACTATCATAATTTTACAAAATATCCTGCTTATGATTATACAATAAGTAAATAACAGTTGCAGAATCCATACTCGGGTTTATGCAGGGCTAAAGGTTACTTCAAAAAGATCTGTCTCTTCTTACTGTGTCAAACTGCATCTCATTCTTTAATGACTCTGAAGGTAAAAACTGTAGTAAAAAGTCTGAGCATGAATTTTAGCACTTGTTGTTCTAATCAACACTTGCTGTCGACTAGGATTGTATTTGGCTGCATGCAATAGAAAACTGAGCACAGTAGATTAATAAATTAGAGGTTTATTTTTCTCAGTGAACAAGAAGTCAAGCAAATAATCTAGAGCTAGCACAAATGCTAGAGCAAGTTCTCAAAAGCTCAGGCTCTGTTGCGCCTCCTGCTCTGACATTCTAAAACATGTCTTTGTTTGCAAGATGGCTGTCCTATTGCCAAGCATCAAGTCTGCACTCCAGGCAGGAAGACGGGTGCAGGATAAAAGGCACATGACAGCAGAGTCTGTCTCCTTTTATCAGAGAAGCAATAGATTTTCTGGAAACCCCACTCAATGGTCACACGGCTACACTTGGCTATAAGGGAAACTGGGATGTGAGTATTTTTAACTAGACACATTGACTCTTAAAACAAAATCTGTTCACATGATAAAGAAACAAGGAAAATGGACATTGGCAGGAGCTAGCAGTGTCTGCCACCAATTTGCACTGGGCTGTGTAGTAACAACCTTAACATTCCCTTACATTGATCCAGGCTTTTGCTTTTCCAAAAAAGTTTCATGTGCATTATACTTTTACTCTCCCTGGCAATTTTTTCTCTATTTAAGCAAAATTATATTGGTTTTCCCACTTGGCATTTAAAAAAATATTTTTATTGAGAAATCTTCACGCATATACAGTCCATCCATAGTATAATCACTCACCATATCATCACATAGTTTTGTATATTCATCACCATGATCATTTTTAGAACATTTACATCACTCCACAAAAAGACATAATAGGAAAAAAGAAAAGAAATCATACATCTCATACCCCTTACCCTCCCTCTCATTGACCATTAGTATTTCAATCTACTTAATTTTTTTTACCCTATATTCCCCCCCCCCCATTATTTATTTACTTATTATACTTGTTTTTTTACTCATCTATCCATACTCTGGACAAAAGGAGCATCAGATGCAAGGTTTACACAATCACACAGTCACATTGTAGAAGTTACACAGTCATACAATCATCTTCAAGAATCAAGGCTTCTGGCACATAGTTCAACAATTTCAGGTACTCTCCTCCAGCAGTCAACACACCATAAACTAAAAAGGGATGTCTATATAATGCAAATAATAACCTCCAGGATAACCTCTCGACTGTGTGAAATCTCTCAGCCTCTGAAACTTTATTGTGTCTCACTTCTCTCTTTCCCCTTTTGGTCTCAAAGGCCTTTGCAATCCCATGATGTTCATTGCAACCTTTGAAGGAAGAGTATGGATCACTCTGTGTCATGCAGGTCTAACATCATGCTTTTTATTTTACAAAAGAGGAAACTGAGGTTAAAAGGGGGTAAGTGACTTGTTCAGTCATAGAACTAGTACAAGACAATTTCAAAAATATTTATTTAAGTATTTGATTGCATTCATGTATGATCTAGCATGTTACTGCTACTTCCCAGATAGCCATGGCTATGGAAGAAAATACTTTAGGTGGAAAGTATTAGTAAACTTTATTATTTTAAGAAACTTAAAAATACTGAGAAGTACAAAAATTAATAACAAATACTGCTATTCCTTTCACAGAGAATTGAGCTAATATTTTTTCAATTTTGCTTTCAGTTGCTTTTTCCTTACATGTATGTGTGTGTTTACACAAAGGATACTTGAATAGATTATCACTGAAACGAAAAAAAAGAGAGCGCGAGAGAGACAAAGCACAGTAGATAATGCTTCCATCCCAGCCAGTTACTTTTGACCTTCCCCATCAGCCCCATTTTCATCTCCTCCTCTCCAGAGGCAGTGACGACATGAGATTGGTATAGATCCTACCAGTCCATCTTATACATTTACATGCATGTATATCCTTTTATGTTGTAAACATACAGTATCCTTTTATGTTGTAAAATTTTGTGTAAATGCTACTTTACTCTCCTTATTCACTCATCATTATGTTTTGGGACCTATCAAGATTGATTTGTATGGATTTTTAAAATTACTTTTAATTTTAGTATACTGCTCTTTTATAAGATTATGCCATCCTTTAAAAATCTAGTCTCCCATTGATGGACATTCAAGGGTTTTCAGTGTTTTGCTTTTATTGACGCTGCTGCTGTGTATATATGCCAATATTTAGCTAGGGTATATCCCCTAAAAGTGGAATTAGCAATAGCATGTCCTAGAGTATGCACATTTTTTTATTTTCCTGAATGCTGCCAATTGCTTTCCTAAGAGGCTGTAACAGTTTATACTTTTGCTAACTGTATGATAATACCTGTTTTCCACATCTTTACAATACTTATCATAATCGGTTTTTAATATTTTTGCACATTTGTTATTAGTAGTAATTCTGCTTAACCAGAAGAAAGTTTTCTATTTCTTTTCACCAATGCACTTTAAGGCATTTCAGTATACTGGAAAGAACTTTAATATCATCAAATGTTTGGGTAAGTACTTAATTTCTTTTCCTTAGCTTTTAACTCTGTAAAATAGAAATATTACTATCTCAGCAAAGTCATTTCAGAAGGCTAAATGAAATGTGAAAGCACCTGGCCCATGCTTGGCATGTGACAAGATAGCTAAACGTTTGTTCTTTTTTTATAATTGTCTAAATAATATTAGAGGTTTTGGAACATGTAGTACTATCTGTTATTCATTGACTCTAAGATGTAATGGGTCACAAGATGTACATTTTTTTGTACCTTTAAGAAATAGAAAAAGATGCTGCCAATTGATCTATGAAGTGCCCTTAATTGTAAGGTTCACCCAGATTTCAGAAATGTTAAATGTTACTTAAAAATGTGTGTCTTATAATCAAATACAGTATTTTCTTAGTTTGCATTCCTCCAGAAGTAAACTCGGAGACAGAAATTCAGAGACTAATACTTTAATTGGGAAATGGTATCAGGGCACACTGATAGGGAAGAGGTAATACGAAACAAGGAAGGGAAGGAAGTCAAGCAAATTACTTTGTGGAAAAAGAGTGCATAGTTTCATTGGGAAATTCTAAGAGCCAGTGTTGACTATGCACCACAGATTTATTCTGCTGAATATACAGGAAGCTGGGGTACTTGTGCATCAGCTTCTGATAGTCCTTGGTTGAGAAGTCCTCTAGGAAGGGAGGGCTGTTAATTCCTTGGTACTTCCAGCCTTCCCATGTATGGAAAGAGAAGTTTCCCATGGTAAAAGCGAACCCTCAAGCAGAGTTGCAAGTGGTAGCACTCAGGCTGATAGAAGTGGACATGATAAGTCTGAAGACATAGGAGTAGGGCACAAACATTGTCTGTTAAATCCACCCCTTGGATGGCTCAGGTGCACTTTTGCCCAAAGTTCACCACATTTTTTCACCGATTCTTCAAGATTGTGGCCAGTCGAAATTCTAAAAACAGACAAGAATCCCTCACTGGAAGGGGATCTGCTATTCTAGGTTGTTTGCCCATTGGAGACATCTACTCTCATCTTTGAGAGGTCAAAATGAGAGTCTGGTTACCATGGTTTTCTCAAGCTGAGCTGCTGCAATTGCTAATCCATAGTTATCAAAAAGCATGGAAGTACTAAGAGATGTCCCAGTAAATCCTATGAGTTCCAGACATACTTTTCCGTGCCACTAATATGTTACACCAACCCTGTCTCTTTATGAAAATCACCCCTGCCATAATAGTAACTTCTTTCTAAAATCTGTTCATCTACTGGCACTAGGAGTTAGAAATATCCAGAGAGCAGACATCTTATACAAATTGCCTGTGCGTCACTGGGAGTAATGTTAAGAGGGGCTTCTCCTTCTTCTATTCCTTTGTTTTTGGACTTATGTATTCTACCTATCAGGCATAAAGCACCATGTAATAGGCATTGTTTCAAAGTATATTTTACATCTAGGACACCGCTCCAATTCCATAAGGTGTCATCCCCAAGCTGATGCCAAATCTGTGCCTTTAAGAGGGTATTTCACTATTCTATAAAGCCAGCAGCTTTGGGTGATTTGATTATAGTGGTATCAGTGAATCCCATGGGCACATGATCACTGTCTTACTTCTGTGACATAAATCATATCCTCTATTCCTAGATAACATTTTGCAGGACCTCATACATCCCTTGAATAGTGGGGCTGGCTGAGGTTCTATCAGAAAGAAAGACAAACTTATACCTGGAATATGAATCAATCCCAATTAGAACAAATCACTGATCTCTCCAGGATGGAAGAGGTCTAATATAATTAACTTGCCATAATTAAGTGGCTGGTTAGTCTACTCAAGGGATGGTGTCATCATTGAATGCTCAAATTTAGTTTCTGTTGTTTATCGGTTGGTTATTCAGCAGTGGCAGTAGCTATATCAGGCCTGGTGAGAGAAACCTATGCTACGGGCATGCCTTCTACTCCTGACATTGGTTCTTTGGGCAAGCACTACGGTGGTTGAGAACAGAAACTGGTTGCTCTCTTGGGATGAATTGTCCTATCTAACTGGTTGTGCAGTAATTCTCTATGGTGGATGCTTTCTGGTGGGCACTGATGTGACTCCCAGATAGTTCTATAGAGCAGGAATAATGCATCTTCTAGCCTGCACCAGTATATGAAATTGATCCATTCTTCTAATAGGTCTAGTTCTTTACCTACTCTTATTTACCAATTGTCAGTTGGGCATAGGGAATCCCCCAAGCAGCCAAACATGTGAGCTGAGAAAGAAGTGTTGGTGCATGTGCGTATCAAAAAATTCTACAAATTCTACAATAGTGTCTGATATCAACTACAAAAGTACAGATGTTCCATCAGCAACTGCAAAGACCACTTTAACTCATTTCAACTCTGATTCCAACTCCAGGATTTCAGGCAGCAGGTGCAAGTTCAGACTAAAGCTACCTGCACTACTGACCAACTGGCTACACATTTGGGGATTCCCTCCACCCTCTCAGTTTCAACAATTGCTGAGAACTACTCACAGAACTCACTGAAAGGGCTATATTTATAGTTATAGTGTGCAAGTTTGAATCTATTATGTACCCCAGAAAAGCCATGTTTTAAGTTTGATCAGATCTTGTGTGGGCAGCTGTTTCTTTAGATGCTGATTCAATAGCATAGGGCAGAAACTTTTGATTAGATTATCTCTGCAGAGATGTGGCATGTCCAATTGTGATTGTGACCTTTTGATTAGAAGGAAATGTTACTCCATCCATTCAGGGTGGGTCTTTATTAGTTTACTGGAGTCGTTTAAAAGAGAAAACATTTTGGAGAGAGTTCACAGCTAAGCAGATACAGACCTTTGAAGAACAGAGCTGACAGAGCCCACAGGGCTGATGTAGACGTTTGGAGATCAAGATAGAAATAACCCAAGTGCTAAGCAAGGACTCACAGAAATAGCCGGAACCTGAAGAAAAGAACTCTCTGGCCCTGGCAGATGCTAAGCTAAGAGATGAAACCAGAGCTTCATCCTGGAGAAGGTAAATGAATATACACAGATGCTTAGAGAGGAAACCTTTGGCATCAGAAGCTGGAATCAATGGAATTGGGACCCAGGACCAGCAGACACCAGTCACGTGCTTTCCAGCTGACAGAAGTGTTCCGGACAGCATTAGCCTTCCTTGAATGAAGGTAACCTCTTGTTGGTGCCTTAATTTGGATGTTTTTATGGCCTCAGAACTGTAAACTCACAACTTTGAAAATCTGCTTTTTAAAAGCTGTTCTGATTTTGGCATATTGCGTTCCAGCAGCTTAATAAACTAATACATATAATAAAAGGAAACAAATAAGAAGCCAAAAGAAGACACACATAGGGTGCGATCTGGCAGGGTCTCAAATGCAAGCTTTTTCCATGTCCTTTCCACATGGAGTCAGAACGTGTCACCCTCCAGGCACAGTGATGTGTTTTCCTAATCATGGAAGCTCACTGGAGCTTGGAGTGTCCTGACTGTCTATGGAGTTCCATCATGTAAGCATGACTGGTAGAATCCATGCCCACATAGTTGAACTTGGTCCCAGGCTCTTACCCCCACTCCCACCCTAGTTGTCTGGAAAGTTGGGCTGCAATGATATAGCTCAAAATCCTAACCCTCTAATCACATTGTTGGTCTTTCTGGTGCAGTCGGTCCCCACCCTAAGATTACAGATATGGCTGTCCCCCACCTGTCATCTTGATAGCATATGAACTATCAGGTGTGTTACGAAGCCCACCAAAAAATAACAAGACATTCTTATTGGGAAATTCCAAAGTTACCTCTCCAGGAACTGGGGACAAAGACCAGCCAAGTTTTTCATTATACTATATGGTATACAGAGGGGGATGACATAATTACTAAAAAAAATATGACACCTTGTTTTGAAAAAGACTTTACGTTTGCTCATGGATATGAATAGTGGAAAGGTGTAGCTTATGAATTATTGTGAAGTGGTAGAAGGTTATTGGAAATTGGATGCAGAGTTGTTTGCATATGTGGATAGGTGTGGCTGATAGTACATGCAGTGAAATAAGACACATGCTACATATTTGAGGTTTTGTGTTTGTGTGCATTTTGTTTATCACTATGTGGCTGGTTCAGTTGGGTGCAGTTTTCTGCATTCATCTAGTGTTTCTTGCTATATGAAATCATGCATAAGCAAACATGAAATTTCTGTTATGCTCACATTGTTCCCTAATGTATCAATTGCATTGGAACAAATTCATGGTTCAAAAGAAGCATTACAGCAGAACCAACAGTACCTCTAAGAACTTCAGTGATGTGACAGGCCCAGAATATTTTCAAGGTTTATCTTCTACCCTCTGGTATACATGTGTCATATGAAGGCATCTAGATTACTTGCATTTCCTACTCCTGAATTCTGATTAACAAAAGGTTATCAATATAGTGAACCAGTGTGATACTCAGTGGAAGGTACAGAAGATCAAGTTTCCTTCAGGCTACATAATGTCAAAGAGGAGAACTAACATAACTTGGGGCAATTGTATGAATATACTACTGTCTGTTTCAAATGAATTACCTTTACCAAGACAGTGACTCTGCATCTTGTTTGCTGGTCCCTGCTCACAAGAAATCCAAAATGCCCAAGCAGCAGCTTGAACTTATACTAGCCATTATGCTGCATCCCCTGGCAATGGTGTGGCTCATTTGGGGACCAGGACCTCTAAGCCTCAGAGCCTAAAATTATGGGGATGGAAGCACAAATCCCCATTGAGTCACTGAGAGAAATGTTAAGTGGGGCCACTTCTGTTCCATTCTGTGGTTTCTGAATCCATGTATTTTTCCTGTTGGGGACATAGAGCCATATAAAGTATTGATTTATACATATACCACCTTCTGGGAGATGGCACACTATCCTCCCAGGTATTTCCTCTGAGCTGGTACTTTAGCTATGTCTTTAGGAGGTAATTCCAATGCTCTGTGTGGCCAGAAGCTTCTGGCTATGTGATATGATTAGTGGATCCTTTAATCATGGGCCCAGTCCTGAACCTTCCTTACTATAAAATAGCTATCTGATCTGGTGTGGTGTGATGTGGAATCCCATACTGGGGTATCACACACTCAGCCCTTGGGTAATGGAGTTGGCTGAGGCCCTGCAAGAAAGAAAGGCAAACACATACACAGAATAAATCACTGTGAGGATAAAACTGTTCCAGAAAGGAAGCGGCCCAATATAGTCCATTTGCTACCAAAGTATTCAGTTGGTCTTAAGGAATAGTGCTATATTGGGAGCTCAGCATTGATCTCTGTCATAATCAGTTAGACATTTTTCAGCAGCAATAACTAGAGATAGGCCTTGATAAGTGGGAACCCATGCTGTTGGACACATGTATATCTGCCATCTCTGCCATATTGGCACTTTGTTCATGTGCCTGTTGGGCCAAAAGTGGGTGGTCAGTGGCAGAGAGAGATTGACTGACATCAATTGTCTGGGTCATTTTTTCTACCTGGTAATTCAATGCCTCTTCTGTGGTGATACAAAGATCTTCATACTTCATGCCTATTCCCACATATCCATTCATAGGCCTATACCCCAGACTCCTTGCACCCAATCTTTCAATCCTTCTCTTTATATGTTTCTAATCCCCAGCTTCTGACAGCGTAACGTTGACACATGAATTTATTATTTCAGGGTCTTATCCTCATTGCTATCAGAGAATCAATTACTTGTAAAACCTCTCTTATCATTACCTCTAGCCTACAGAAAAAGACCTTCACTGAAGTTTTGGTGATGCTGATTCCCTTCTGACTAGTACGTTCCATAAGGTCTCAGTAAACGGTGTGCCTTCTCTGGGCTTTCATCTGAAAACTTATCTTCTGAAACTTTTAGCCATTCATTGTATGTCTATTTTAGCAGGTCCACTTTCCTGAGCTTTTCAATACTTTCTCTTACTATCTGCCATGACAACCTTGGTATTTCAGCTTTACTCATCATAAGCCATCATTTTTTCACTGCCTCTACTTCACACTTGGCAGCATTTGGATGATGGTTGAATAAGTGTAAATTCTACATCTCAGGAGAATGCTTCCAGTTCCATAAACTCTTCCCTATCCCATTTTATCCACCAGACCCCTCAGAGTCTAGTTCCATGCATCTTCTCCCAGCTCTTGTCCATGCAAAGTCCTATAGTTCCTTTGGGGTATGGTTCCTTTCCTCTCTTATCAGGCCTAGCCATCCCCAGCTAGCTTATCCTATGATTTAATGTAATCACAGGCCTAGTAGCCAAGAGGAGAACTGAAGTCCCTAAAGGGAGGATTTATTGCTCTGTGAGAAAAGAGGCCTCTCTGCATTGTTTCCCAGCATAAGGTGGGGGTGGGGGGTGGGGGGGCGTATAACCAAGAGTTATTGGTAACTCTTACTAGGGGGGAATGGGTCACTTCTGTAGGCTCGGAAGACCTAGGGAAATATTGGGAGTCAACATATTTTGGAGAATCCCCACAGATTTTTTTTTCTCATATGTTAAGGTCCCAGGTTTTTCCAACTAGGACTCTGATCTTGGCATAGTAGGACCTACTGGACCATTGAGACCTCGACTTGGTCCTTAGCTTTCTTCCCCTGCCTGCCACAGGCAATGCGGTATTCTTTGTCTATAACAAAGAGGCCCTTTGGATCTCACACCTGGCTTTCAATTGCCTGTTAGTTACCTTTAGCTTTTTATTATGGTCTTGTAGGGCAATTAGCAACCATCTAAAGCTCTTGTTTTTATAAATACTAAATCTCCCTTATCTCTCAACAACTGCTAATGCATTTCATTTCAAGAAACACCATTCCAATTTATCTCCAGTGAAAGTTTAAAGAATTGGTCTGCTGTCTTTTGCCAGGGGCTATCTGCTCCATCTACCACCAGCCAGGCAGTGAGTGAGCTGGCTTCAAAACCCATCTTATCTCCCACTCTCTTGGGCTATTCTCAGTACCAGATGTCACAAATTGCAGGGCCAGGACTATGGTAAGGCAAGTGAGGTACCTAGGGCAAAAAATGTGAGGGTTTTTTCTCAGGTTTGGACAAGTGCAGGGTTAGCACTGGAAAGTCAGTGCCTCCTTAACTTTTCTGCCCTAGACACTTTTCCTGCTTCCTCCTTGTCCTGATCCTAGCAAGTTGGGTTTTCCGCAAGCTGATGTTGAGATGGAGTTTGTGTTGCAAGATCAATACCTGTGGGAAAAACAAAACAAAACAAAAAACAAATAGAGGGAGCAGAATTGGGCAGAGGGAGAATTTAAATGGCAGTGCAGACCTGAAAAAGCCTCAGCCAATCAGGCAGGGAATTCTAAAGCAAATATTGCTCATCTGAGTTGTCCTATGTTGGGCAGAAGTGTCCAAGTCTTTTTAGTCATGTTTCATTCTGTCACCAGATATAGGCTGTCCCATGAAGGATGTAACCTTGTGAAGTGTTACCTTGTGACTTTTCTGAAGCTGCAGTGGGTTCTAGAGGAGATGACAGCCTGAGATTCTCTGCAGATGACATTCCTCACAGCTGGGCAGCAAGTCTTCCTTGAAGAGGCTCTGGGTGACACATCTTCGTGTTTCCCATAGCTATCTTGTGTACTTTGTGCTTCTTGTCTGTGTAACTTCACATTCTGTTGGTTGGGATGTCATAGTTCCTATTGCGGAAACACTTCTACCAGAGGACAAAATAATAACCTTATGATTTGGAAGTTGAAACTGCCATTTGTCTATTTTAGTCTTCTCATACCACTGAACAAGGAAAAGAAGAGGGCAATGCATTGATTGGGGTGATTGAACCTAATTTTCAAGGGGAAATTGGGTAGCTGCTACAAAATGAGGATAGGGAGAATGATGTGAAAGAAGCCAGGAAATTCTCTGGAACACCTTCTGGTAATTGCATATGCAATATTGAAAGCTAATGGGGAATGACAGCCATCAAAGTAAGACAGGACCATGATTCAGACCCCTCATTATTGAGGATCTAGGTCACACTGTAAGGTAAGAAACCCAACCATCTGAGGTCCTGACTGAGGGCAAAGGAAACAAGGAGTAACAGAAATGAAAGTGGAACGAATGCCAACATGGCCTTTCACCTGTTGTAGAAACAAGGATGGTAGCGGCTATGAGAATTTTCTTCCTTGTTTGTTATGAATACACACACACACACACACACACACACACACTCTTTCTTTTTCTTGTTCTCCTTTCCTTTTAATAATTTACATAAGGTTTGATGTTGGTGGTTAACATTACAAGGTAGTCTTTAATTTATAGAACATCCAGGAGCAACTGTTACAGAGCTTGGGAAATTGGAATATATGTTGAGTATCTAAAAAGTGGTCTGTGTCAGAGATTAAACAATTATTATCCCTCATGCTCCAAATCTACCATCTTTAACTCTGTTTTGCGATGCTAAGACCTGGGCCATGCAAACTGCATTTCTCTATAGTCCAGTTTCTGCCAATCTGGAAGACTGAGTGAGAGGGAAAGACTTTCTCCTCTCAATGTATTTACTCTTCTCGTCGTTGCCCCAGCAATGACTCATTATCATGGAAGTAGCTATTGACTTCAGTAATGAAAAGTGGTTTCACTTTTGAGACACTTTCCGTACTCTCACAGGCAACCATTTCACAACTTCTCAGAAGTACCAACTCTAGATGGATGGTGCTTCCTTTCTCAGAGATTTGAATCTCAATTCCAGCATCACAGAAGAGAGTTTTAAATGTTTACTTGGAATTGGGAGTGAATAGCTTAATAACCTTCACAGTTTGCAATCTAAAAATACTCCCTAAGTATTTGTCCTTTAGAAATAACTCCTTTCTCCTGGGTCATAAAGTGAGCCTGCTGACTCCAGAAAGAAGGTAACTTCTGCTTCTAAGCATATAGTTACCTACCTTTTGCTCCTATTTTAGGCATAAAATCTTCCCTTCCAGCCTGGTTTATGGAGAGCCCCAGAGTCTCACCAAGCCTAGGATGGAGACAAGGGCTACCCCTGAGGCTTCCAATTCAGATAACAGAAAATAACAAATTGCGGGAGAAAGGAGGCCATTATCCTCAACCCATAGTCTGAGACCAGAGAGTAAGGTGACAATCCATGCTGACTTTTCTTTCAAGCCTTCTGGCAGACTTTCCCCTGGAAAAGGAAACTTTGCACAGTTTCTATCTTAATTATGCATGGACATAGTTGATTTGTGTATCCAAATACTCAGGGCCATGGAGCAAAGGAATAATTGCTGCCCAGTGGTTGGTTGCATAAGGATGAAATAAAAGGGCAAGACCTGCAAAGTATTCTAGCTTGTATAATAATTTGTGTTGACCAACCAACCCAAATTTCAAAAACCATGAAATTTGCAGAATTGGTTGTATTCAGTTGTCTTTACTTCTTTACCATTACTCTCACCCCATTTCCAGGCCACACTAGTAGTCTTCCTGAAGCTTTACATACATCTTGCCACCCCTAGATTTTCTTGGCAAAACATGCCACTGGGTCACCATAGGACCTTGGTAAATCTCCATATCTCCCTGGACTTCAATTTTCCCATTTACCAATGAAGAATTTGGTCTAGATGGACTTAAAAGATATTTCCACTCTGTGCCCATTTGAATCTGTTGTGTATCCCAGAGAAGCCAAGTTCTTTAATCCTCAATCAATATTACTGGGTGGGCGCTTTTTAAATTGTTTCCATAGTGATGTGACCCGCCCAATTGTGGGTGGTAACTTTGATTAGATGGTTTCCATAGAGCTGTGTCTCCCCCCATTCAACATGGGGTTGCTCAGTGGAACTGTTTAAGAGGGAACCATTTTGGAAAAAGCGTTAGAGCCACAAGGGCCACCTGAACAGAGTCAACAGAATGGACAGTGGCCCAGGGAAGCTGTTGAAGATTCCTGGAAAGAAAACTAGCTGATGTCACCATGTGTCCTCCCAGCTGAGAGAGAAACCCTGAACTTCATCAGCCTTGAACCAAGATATCTTTCCTTGGATGCCTTAGATTGGACATTTTTATAGCCTTGCCTTAATTTGTATATTTTCAAAGCCTTAGAGCTGTAAACAAGCAACTTCAGAAATTCTCCTTTTTAAAAGCTGTTCTGTTTCTTGTATATTGCATTCTAGCAGCTTTCAAACTAGAACACAGCCCTATAATTCTAATGAAGTTCTGCCTTTTCCCACAGAGTAATCCTGGCAAGTTTTATCCCCTTCTTGGATTGCAGTTTTCTCACTGGTAAATGAGCAGATTGAGTTGGATTATATTAGATTTGAGATCCTTTCCTCATTTGAAGTTCTCTGATTCTAATTTATCTAAGATGTCACTGACAGAGTGCATTGCCCCTTTTAGGAGTACTTTTAATTTAAAGAATTGAAATAATTCTTTAGGACTAAAGTGTGTGTGTCTCTCTCTCACTATAATTTACAGAAAACAAACATGAACCTAAGAAAAGAGGGAAATTTATTGGCCCAGATAATCCAATAAAGATTGAAGGACTAACATTCATGAAGACTATAGATGCAACTGGGTCTCAGGAATACTTAGAAAAGTACTCAAAAGCTAGGATTATCTACCTCTCACTTCTGCTGCTTTCCTTGTGTTCATTTCACTTGATCTCATAATAGGTCAGCTTTTATTCACAAGGTGGGAAACATTTTGGGAAATATGGGTTTCACATCTTAGAGCATTTGCCACCAGGAGAGACCAACCTTGATTTTCTGAGTTTAAATTTCAAAATCTCAGGAAAGAGAGTTATTATTCCAGTTTGGCTCAGTTGTCATCTCTAGACCAACGAGTTATGATGGTGGTGGTAGGCGGATGGGGTGGGGGATGGAATTAAAAAAATAAAACAAAGCTTATTTAGTATCCATCAAGACATGGGGGAGGGGCAGTTTCCAAGAAATCTTTTCCCTGGTGGTCTGTAGATGATCAGAAACCACTTAATGGAGGCATCCCCCAACCTAGCTTGTTGGAGTGAGCCTTAGAGTTATTATCTCTATGATCACATATCTTGACTGTGCACCAGCCTGAGAGCTGCCCAGAATTGAAGGAGTAAACAAGCCCCAAAAGACCAAACCAAAGGCTGAGACTGTGGTATGTTGGATGGGATCATGGCCTGTTTTCTTTACAGCTCAATAGCTGTAACAGTCATGACAGACACTTGGACCTTCAACAGAGTCTGCACTATTTCATTTCTTGGACTGGGTGGTGGGTATGTGGACATTCATTATGTTATTTCCTAAGCCATATTTTCATATCTGCAATATTTCAATATTTACAAAACCACATTGTAGTGTAACTTCATAATATGGGAAAATGCTTGCAAAATAGTATTTCCTTAGAGAGAAGTGCTTGAAACTGTAGAACTGTGTTCTAGTAGCCATGTTTCTTTAAGATGACTGTATAATGATATAGCTTTCACAAAGTGACTGTGTGATTATTGAAATCTTGTTCTGATGCTCCTTTATCTATGGTATTGATAGATGACTAAAACATATGGATTAAGAATAAATAAATAATGGGGGAACAAGTGCTAAAATAAATTGGGTAGAGGGAAATACTAGTGGTCAATGAGAGGGAGGGGTAAGGGATATGGGATATATGAGTTTTTTCTTTTCTCTTTTTATTTCTTTTTCTGGAGTGATGTAAATGTTCTGAGAAATGAGCATGGTGATGAATATACCACTATGTGATGATATTGTGAGTCATTGATTGCACACCAAGTATGGGATGTTCACACGTTAAGAATGTTTGTGTTGTATGTTAATTGGTTTTATTAATAAAAATAAAAAAATAGTACTACTTGACATAAGATTGGGGAGAAAAGCAATTTATTTAGAATAATTCTAATTTTGTAAAAACAAAAAAAATCAAAATAATTTATCTAAGTGATAAGGTTGTATATTTTTGCTATATTTCCAAATATTCTATAAAGAAGATGTATTATTTTATAATTAAAAAACACATTATGATAGGTCCTCAGGTGATGACTCATAAACTTGATGTGCTCTCATTGGTGCAGTTTTTGATTTTCCACAAATATACTTGATTGCTACTGTTGACAATTTGAGCAGCCCACCTTCTTTACGGTCTCTAAGTCATTCCTTTGCATCCTTTTTACAAAACCTGAAGTGTTCTGTCTTCTTTGCTTCTTTGTCCTCCTCTCCTTCTTTGAAGGCGTTCAGTCCTGTGGCTGTGGAAAGGAGGCTGTTTTTTTCCAGAAACTGCAGCAAAGAGTAAGCCAAAGGCAGATATAAAGGTGAAAAGCCTGTAAGACAGGACTTAGCTTCGGTGATTCATGATAGTTGTGGATCTGTATAAATGTAATGCGCTCCTAAGTGTGTAGGGATTGTGCTTTATGGCTTACAGCATACCTTCACAACATACAGTCACAACAGCAGCTTGCTTTTCCCACAATAAGCCACTATTTCAAACTCCTGTGGCTTTGCATTCACTGTTTTCTCTCCTTCACCGAGTAAGATCACTAGAACATGGTCTCTGCAAGGGCAGGAAAGGTGTCTTATGCATCTCTATGTGCTCATTAGTTAGCATCTTTTTTTGAACATGTAAGTTTCTCAATTTGATTGACATGAAATAAACAACTCAGTAAAGGCAAACAAGGCAGTTAATATCACCTCCATTTGAGGGGGTGAGTCACCTTGCCTAAAATCCCCCAGGTAGTAAGTGATGGAGTTGGGATTTGGTTGTAGATAAGTTTGATTCCCAAGCTTGTGCTCTTTCAATGCCATGATTGACAACCATCAATGTCATCATCATCATCTTCCCAGTGTCAGTGCTGAGCCTGGAGCATAACAAATATTGGTTGAATGAATAAATGTACTACTGATATTATTATTAATTTCATTTCCCCCTTCTCCTTCTTAACACAACTTTTCTCATACTTCCTTCCATAGCATATATTGACTACCAAAACATACTGGCTTGTGTGCTAGGTGCATCTCATGTTCCTCTGTATCTCCAGTGGGAGTCAGCACACTTCTGGTGTATCAACATAAGCAATAGACTTCTTGACTTGACTCACTGGTATTAGAGATCTAGAATGAGAAAAAGTCTGATAACTGAGTACTCATTGCACTTCAAGGAAGTGGGTGCATAAACATGGCCATATTTCAAGGACCAAGCTGTCACTCTTCTTATCTCCCCAAATAAAATTTAAAGTTAGTGAGGGATGGTGGAAAAAACCATGAACTTGAGATTCAAAGTCCACTGATTTGCCTTTTTTCTTCTTCATTGACTTGCTAAGTAATGTTAGACAAATCCTTTTATACTTTTAAATTTCTTAGTTTCTTCATATGTGAAAACACGAGGGATACTATTTTTTACTTCCTTCAAAGGTGTGGTATGAAGACTTAAAAGATCATGTGTATTAAATTGCTTTTCATTCTGGTAAGTCCTCCACATGGGAAAAACATTCATGTTATTAAAATTAGGAGGAATGGAGTCATGGGTTACTGAAATGATATATCGTCTTCTCTTTTCACCCTACCCAATTTTTTGCAAAATCATAGATTTCAATCTCATTTTCCTCTCTACAGAACCGTCTCAGAGCACCAGTATCCTTTGACTCTGTATGTGTGTGTGAGAGAGACAGAGAGATAGAGAGAGACAGAGAGATAGAGAGAGACAGAGAGATAGAGAGAGACAGAGAGAGAGAGATGGAGAGAGAGAGAGGGAGAAAAGATAATACAGGGAGATAGCCACATTATTCTGGAATTCAGCAAAGCATGTCCAAAGGGGATCTTAGGACTTGACTGGTATATGTGCAGCTCTTATTTGATGGTGCTATTTTAAACATTTCTCAGTTGGGAGGCTGGCAGCTCTGATTGCTTTTCAAAGCCCTGTCTTTTTATCACCATCGTTTTCTTCATACATAAATCCAGGCTGCATACCCACCTTCTGCTTGCTTTCTGTCTTTGAGCTGAGAAGTAAGCAAGATGCAATTTACGAACAGGGCTGGAGGGGGACCGACCACGTTGCTTCAGAGACATCATTGGCTTAATTGACTTGTTTGCTTTTGGATGAGTCATATTCAGTCTGGGTTGTTTTCCCTTAACTAGTTGCTGGTGGTGCTCAATCTTTTCTTGTTGTATTTCTTCTTTTTTTTTGCCAAGCACAGTCAGTATTGTCTCTGATGGAGTATAAGCTGGGCTTTGGAAACACTCTTCTTTCCTAAAATTAGAAGGGGTACTTGGCTGCGTTTGGACAATGGCTGAATAAGTAAAAAAATCAACTGATTTTCCAGATGTTTGGGTTTTACCCTAGAACTTCTAAAAGACCTGCTCTTCTAATCCCCAAGGTCAAATTTAGTTAAAGCTTCCTACCTTCCCACTTTCCTGCCCCAATGCCCCATCTGCACAGAGGTAGTTAAGGCTCCTGAGGGGAGCCTATCAAACAGGTGTTTACATTCTTAAATTTCTGATCTGGTTATTTTTGGAAACAGGTAATCAGCGATTTTGAGTTCAGCAGAAAGGTCTTAGCAGCAGGAACTGAGAAATTTACCAGCAGAATAGGAGACTGGATTAAGTTTTCGCAAATTTTAGTATACAGAGGAACATAAGATACTGTTTAACATAGTTTCTGACACCTAATTGGTCTCATAAATGTTTATGGGTGGAAGGAAATGGAAGAGGCTGGAAGGAGGGGTGGAGGATGGAAAGGAGGGAGGAAGGGAGCAAAGAACTTTTTCCTTTACTGATTCCTCCTCACCTGTTGTAGATATTGGATTGCACGGGTTTCTGTTCTCCATCTACCCATTCTTTCTACCAAGAGCTACTCAAAATGTGGTCCAAGGCCAGCAGCATAAGGGGTTTATTAGGTATGCACACTGTCAGGCCCTATCCCATACCCACTAAAGCAGAATCTTCATGTTAACAAGATCTCCAGGCATTCAAATGCCCATTAACACACTTATTTAGACAACCTCATCCATTCTCAAAGTTTCAAATGCCAAATAAATACTGATGTCTCTGAAATGTATCTCAAGCTTTGATTCTTCCCAGGAACTTTAAATTCAGATATCTAACTGCCTTCTGCCTACCGGATTTTCTTATTTGGAAGTCAATAGATTATTTCAAACTTTGCATGATTGAAAAACAACTCTTGACAGCTACTCCAAACTACTCCTTTATTCTCCCTCTTCCCCATAAATGGCACCACCATCTACAAAGTTCCTCAAGCCAGAAATATACATCCTATATTTTATTTTCCCCCTTTCCTCTCACCCAGCATTCAATTTATCAGCTGGTCCTATGCATCCCTCTAAGCATATACCAAATTCTCCCATTTCTCTATACTCTCATTGCTATAAATCTAGCCTAAGCAGTCATAATTTTTTGTTTCAATTACCAAACAAATTAAAATTAAATTTCTTTCCCTGTACAATCTACCTATGCCACTTTTCTGCTTAAAATCCTCCAATGACTTCACATTTAATTTAGAATACAATAAAAATCTTTGCTTTAGTGGGAAAATCCCACAGGATCTATCTCCTACCTACCTGTTTGACCCAAATGTGTCACTTGCGCCATTTTCTGTTTTACTCCACTGGCTTTCACATTAGGGTCTTTGCATAAACCATTCTCTCCATCTGGAATGGTCTTTCCTGATCAAATGTCCCATCCTTAGAATTGTCTTTCATCATCACATAGTCTAAAGTTTTCTCCAATTACTTTCTATGACCATCATCTGCCTAACACATGTCACTGTATTGTTCATTTGTTGCTATGTATGTATGCATATATTTGTCCATCTTCCCTAGAATATAAGCTCTCATGAGCAGACCTTGCCTGATTGTATCAACTATCATGTTCTAACTCTCAAGGAAAGAGCCATAAATGAATGGGCAAGATTTTTGAGGATTTTAGATGATACATGAAGTCAATACTATCATCTTGCATACAGGTTATTGAATAGAACTTCTGATTACTCAAGATTGGCAACTAGAGGACAAAGAGAAATCTAGTACCAAATGAAGGAGGGACAGGCACTACTTTGAGGACTCTAGAACCCACAACCATCATTTTAGTTCTTTCCCCATCTCCAAAGAATGTATAATTAGAAGACTACTAAGAGAAGAAGATGGCCAAGATCAGAAGTTGTCGACTTGGAAGGAGGTTTCTTGTTATTTCCCCAAAGGGAGTGAGGGTGATTCCCAAGAGAATTACAAAGATCAGGGTGCTTTGAAGAAGGGAAGATTAACACTTATGGGTGGACTGTTTATTAATACAGTGGATTAGCTGATCTGACCCATGGTTATTCACGTATGGTACTCTTAATATTTCACAATATTAGTTTAAATTAATATTATCATACAAAATGTATGATAAAGTCATCACTTGGAGTCTTACAACACAGGTGGGCAACTTAGTGTTAGTTGAGAAAAGAAGAAAACAGCCCCAGGGAAGAGGTGCTTATCCCATACTATCTCTACCTCTACCCCACTATCCTAGAAGACAAAGGGATTGAGGGAAACAAAGGGATCTTTGAGTGTAGAGACTCTTTTTCACTCACGTGTCCCTCAGGGCTAGCCTTGGTTAGTACTGGAGTGAGAGAGAGAAGTAAGCACCTAACTGAAATGAAGTTGAAGTTTTCACTGAACAAAACTGTACTGGATATTTTTATTCATGAAAATGCCAGAAAGTTCAGGGATCTGCCAGAAATTTTATTTAAAGAATAGACACAGCAGAGGTTGGGAGAAGATAACGATGGGAGAAAAAGAAAAATCCTGTGTTTGTATCTCATCAAGTTTAATCAGGTCAATGAAACAGCTACACATTTCACTGACAGACCACAAAGTGTACAGTCTATCCAAAGGTAATTAGGAATTGAAAAATCAAGCCTTCTATTTCACACACAGCATTGTATGAAAACTCTGAAATAGAACTGCCCCATGTTATAGATGGAGACTGGCTGGTGAGTTGGGGTAAAGGCTTTTGGTGGGTTTTTTTCTTAAGGTGAGTTGAGTTGTGGGTTTGCTTCCCTCATTTTCATTTTTGAGTCTCTTTGAAGTCTGTGTGATATCTCCCCAATGACACGTGAACACTTTAGAGCAGAGACCATTTTTTGGTTATTTAAAAATTCTTAATAACATCTAGGACATGACCCAGCACTCAGGAGAAAACCAATAACTATCTACTGAGTTAATGACAAAATTAATTAATCAATTCAATTGGATTATTAGAACTAGACCTTGACAAGGGTTTCTTTTTTTTATAACATGAGCAGGCACTGGGAAATGAACCCAGGCCTCCAGCATGACAGGTGAGAACTCTGCCTACTGAGCCACCGTGGCCCAACAAGGTGAGTTTTTGTTGAAAAAAATTAACTAACTTAAGATGGGAAGTCTAGGGCCCAGATTCCAATGTTGTTAATTTCCAGCTGTGTGAATTTGGGCATGATGGGCTTTTCTGAGCCTTGATATTCTCACTCGTATGTAGCAATGAACATGACTGGGTCACAGATTGTTGTGGGGATCAAATGAGATGGCATGGATGATTGGGTTGAGTACCTAGTACTTATCCCAAAACGAGTTTTTGCAGCTGTGGACTCAAGTGCAATATTCCTGTACTCTAACCTCTATGATTGTTTGACAATTCCCCCTCCTCCCTTTTCTTCCTTCTCCTCTAGGTCCTCCTGGATTATAAATGCAGGTTGAATCCACCCTCTCAGACACATAAGAGACACGTGTGAGTAGGCCGAAAGACCTTTAAGAAAAGACCAATATTTGCATATCTATTATAACTACTCACTGTTCGCCTTGTTTCATTACAATTTCTATTTGGATAATATGTAAGGTCAATACTGTCACTGTTCTGGAAAATTCATTTTTTATTAAAGCAAAATGCACTGTATTTATAGAGATAACACCTTAAATGCTAGGAGAGAAGGCACACCAATTACACTGGTTCCCTTGATGAGGCAACTTTACATGCTCCATGTTTTATAATGGGTTACAAAGAGAGAGATTTTTGCCTGTATTGATGTGTCGGAAGTGTCATCTCTTGGTTGAATTTGCATAGGTCTGATGACTTGGCCAAATTTCCTTGTAGATCTGGGAGAAATGAGATAACCAGGTTGAGAAAAAACTAAGAAAGCTCTCTTTTCTGAGTCCTTGCATCACTTTGTTTACACCTCCAGTGCACGCCTGTCAGTCTCCCTGGGAGCTGCATGTTTCTCTCCCATCAGACCATGGGCTACTAGATAACAGGCACAGCATCTGGCACATTCTCGAGGCTCAATAAAGATTTCTTAAATGAATGAAATTAGTGCGCAACACAAAGCAAGAGCTTGGTGATTGGTCATGGACTTTGTTTTTCTCTAGGGGAGGTGGAACGGCATGGTGAGGGGGGAAAACACATTGACTTTAAACCAAGAAATCTTGAATTCAAATTCTGGTTTTATTACTTACTAAATATGTGACAATTTATGTAGCTAAATAAATTTTAATAGCTTCTTTTATTAAATAAGAGAAACACCTGTGATTATTTTCATTTACAGTTCCTGACACACAGTATCATTTCATTTCCCTTCACTTTTTTTGACTAACAGAAGGAGGCAGAATTGTTGGTGTTTGTCTGCTTTTCATTTTGTTTTGCCCATGAAAAGAAATCTAATTAAAACATGGAAAATTATTTCATGCATGTGTTTCATAGTATTTTCTACAAAAGCTTTAACTTCTGTTTGGTTTTCTTTTTTGCTTTTTTTTTTTTCAGTCCACTAATTTCAAACCCAATAAATAACTGCTCAGCCTTGTTATTTTGTATGGTGAAGGCTGGACTTCCCAAATGAGGATGTTACAAATTCCTAAGTCTATAAAGTCACTAATGTCATGGTCCATGGGGTTGTCTAGTTATTTTTAACATCAGAAAGCTTGAGGAAAGCGAAATATTTATCTGCCTTAAGGTTCTGCACACTAACTCAAATGTCAACTCTACGTGTGCTTGACTGGAATGAAATCAGCTCAAAGTTGTAACATTCATTATCTATCAGTGATCAAACTCGTGATGGGCGAATTAGTGTATTTTGATTCGATGGGGGCATAAAATAATTGTACCTTAAAAATGGTGTTTATTTGATGAACTAAGTATTTTAAAACATGTTCATTGAGGGGACATGAATAAAGAAAGAGACCTTTGGAGAAGGAGGCACTGGGTTCCTGGTTAGGTCCAGTTCTGCAATATTGCATAACTCCAGGCAACACTATTGATGTAAACTGCTTGCTGAATGGTGTTCCTTGGTATTGCACAATGTATTAGTCTTGGTTCGGCCCACTTTTCTGACAGTCTCTTGTTGGTGTGCTGGAATGAGGCGGAAAGAGTAGCTCGGTGAAGAAAACTTGGCACCCATTAGGTACTGCCCATGATCAAGTTACGAAACTCTGAGTCTCATTTTATTATCTCTAAGTAGTGGTTCCCTTCTCTACAATTGTTAGAGGCATGCATGATATCTATTTACTCAATCTGAGCACAGTGATGCATGGCTAATTCTACTTCTCTGCCCGCATTTTTCAGTATTCAGCAGACAGTATTCAATAAGTTAAAAATAATTTATTATTGTTAATAAGAGGGTTGAATTGCAGACTTAATTTCAGGTACAACACTTTAACAAGGACATTGATTGGCATGAACAATCTGATTGCCATTTCCCTACATAACAACCCCCAGCACAGATTAATTTTGAGGAGGCAGGGGAGGCATCTGGCACTAGAGGAAAAATTGGGATTTCAGGAGAGGAAGCCAGTGCCTTTTGTGTGCAACCACTGGAAAAGGTGCCTTATATATGTTATTACAATAACCCTGTATTAGTTGCATTAGACTGAAGCTTGTCTGAGATAAGTGGGTGCCCTGGGGAGGCCAACAACACCATGGCATCCCTTCAAGTTGATTGATTCAATGGAAGGGTTGCTGCTACAGGGGAAAAGACAGAGAAGGAAAACCAGTGATAAGGGTGGTCAGTGGACCCTCTTTTTCTGTCAGTCAATGTCCACACTCTGTCCTGAGCAAATCAGCACCTCTTCCTGGTCCTTAATTTGCATGCCTACCTCTATCTCCAGGAAAATAACAGTTTTGCTGTTACCCAGAGTCATGCTCCTTAGAACATTTATATAGCATAACTCTAGAGGCTCTCTAGGAGTCTCAATAATTCTACTTCTCCCAGGTAGATCAAACTTGATCTTGTATAGTGCTCTACTGGACATGAATTGTGGTAAATTTAAAGTTCTTCGGCTTGGTTACATTCCCCTCGGTGAAGGATTTTTTTCACCCTTTGTATACTGGCATAAGTATCTGCCTGGCTCTGTCTACAAGGAAGGTATCATTGCTCTCACTTTACTGATGAGAAAACTGAGACCCAGAGAGTTTGAAGAACTTACCGCAGGTCATCCTTTAGCCATACACACAGCCAGGATTTAAATACAGCTCAATATGTTTAGTCTGTTTTTTCCCCAACACCTCCCTCACTCCCACTGGTTATCAAGCTATAAAATGGGGAGTCCTAGAATCTTAGCAGCAGAATGGGCCTTTACAGTTGTCTAATGCAAGAGGATGAAGAACTATTTCAAAGTATAACCCTCTTTGATTATCTTGGGCTGTTTCTTTTATTTGACCCTTTGAAGCTAGGGGCCATGATTATGCACAGGCTTGGGACAAGAGCCCACTTGAGCTGAGGTGTGAGTCTTTCTTTAAAAGGATTCCTGTTCCTAGGGAAGGGTCAGGTCTAGACCTTGAGCTAGCGAACTTCTATTTTGTTCAAGGCTTGTATAGCTACTGCCAACAATTGTTGCTGGCAACATTTTTCCCCAGTGGGCACTGGGGTGCAGGCCCATTAGCTTGCATCCTGCTAAAAACATTCTATCTTTTCTATGATATATGGATGTGGAACATGATTCAGAAACAGGTACGAAAACAAAGATTCAGGCACTGGGTAAGTTACACTGGGAATCACTTGTCAGAAATAAGGGTGAAAAGCAGGGGCTCAGGCTTTGGAGCAGCCCAGGAGCTCTTATATTTAGACCAAGACTGAAAGTCCAAGGATGATCAGCATCCTAAGTTCATGCGCTATTAAGCTCTGAGGCTAATAGATTCCTTCTGACTAGGGCCAGCATGAGTTTCTGAAGACTTTGTTGAGGCTGGGACTGAAGGTGGGTTACAAGTTGTCCCCTGTGAAATGAGAAGGACTATGAGACAGGGAGCCAAATACTCCTCATTGAAAACCCTGTTTCGAGCTCACCTTCTTCATGAATCTTCCCAAGAAGAACTGAAGTCTGCTCCAAGCACTTCAATCTCCCCAACAATGTCTTGATAATCTAAATCAGGGTCAGGCACCTTTCTTTGTGAAATGTTCTGCCAAGTTTTCCTTTGTTCATTCTAATTCAGTGTCTGAAAGCCTTTCAGAAGAGGCATGCCAAAGACTTCATTTATTTATTCTAATTTAGGGTTTTATGTGACAAAAATACATTTCAATGTGTGTTAAGTCTCATTGTAGAGTGAAGCAAAAATCACTCTAAAGCCACCCAATTAGGATCACAGAATCAGAATGTCAGATTATTGAGTCCAAAAACCTCATTTTAAGGATAAAGAAACTGGAGTCCCAAGAGCTGAGGTCTCACAGCTAAATTAGTGACAGACCCAGAGTAGAGTCCACTTAATCTTCAATTTTCTTTTTACTATATCACATTGTCTACTCCCCACCCCCCACCTGCCCGCCACTTTGTATTTAATAAGGGTCTTGTTAAAATAAGGGATACATTTTGAGACTGTGTAAATACGCTGTTTCTTCTACTTTTACCTACTAATGTATCATTCTTCTTTTTAAATTGTACTTGTAATGACTTTATTGAGATTTAATTCACATACCCTACACCTCACCCATTTGAAGTGTACAATCCAATGTTTTTTTTTAGTATATTCACAGATTTATGCAACCAGCACCATAGTCAATTTTAGAACATTTTCATCCCTCAAAGAGAAATCCACACCCTTTAGTTATTACTCCTCTATCTTCCCATTCCTGGAGGTTTCTCCATGATGTAGCATGTATCAATATCAGTACCTCATTCCTTTTTATGGTTGAATAATATTCTATTGTATGGATATACCATCTTTTATTTATCTATTTATCACTTGCTGGATATTTGGGCTTTTCCACCTTTAGGTTATTATGACCAATGTTGCTATAAGCATTCATGTAAACTGCCAACTTTTTTTTTTTTTTTGGCATGGGCAGGCTCCAGGAACTGAACCTGGATCTCCGGCATGGCACGGGAGAATTCTGCACTGAAGCACGATTGCCCACCCTGTAAACTCCCTACTTTTTAAAGGCAAATTTGAGCCTTAAACATAAGAGCACTTGATATCAATACCAATAAAACTGAAACCTGAAACAAAGTCAGCAATATTTTTAAAGACAGACATGGATTTCTCCAACCATTTAGTAACTTTTAGCCTCATATCGTCTAACAGATCTCAAGGGAATGCTTGTGGCTTAGTGGAAAGAGCATGGACTCTTTTAGAAGTCTCGTAGATAGAGTTTAGATTCAGTTGAACTACCTGACTTTGTAATTTGAGAGAATTATGTAACTCCTTTGAGACTCAGCTCATTCAAAGGTAAATTGGGAAAATTAATAACCTCATAGAGTTGTTAGGGGGTGTACATACCAGTTTTTTGTAGGATGCATAACCTATGTTGTGAAGTTTAATAAATGGACTTTTAATACAGAGAATTGGTTATAAAGCACTAGAAGGATCAACAGAGCAAACTGAAAGGTGAGGTAATCCCAGGATTAACGAGTTAAGGAAGCTGCTGCCTCCTTAGAGCTGGAGGGACAGAGAGGAGGCTGCATTACCAGAGCCCTGGAGTCAGAGTCTTCTGGTGGGAGCTGAGGGAGGATGCATTTCTAGGTGCAGTGATTCAGGAGCTGGAGTTATTGTGGAACTGGTCGGCTGGAGTTTGGGCCATGGTTTGAGGTGTTGTTTGTTAGGAGTCCCAGCCAAAGGGGATGAGGTGAGAAATACCCTGACCTCTCTTTCTCCCTCCCTCCAATCTCCCTTCAGTACCTCTTATTCATTGAACCACCAGGACACCTTTTGGCAAGGAAGTCTGGGAAATGTAGTTTGTGGGAGTTGGCTTCCCTCTGCCACCGACTGGACTGGGAAAAGATAAAGATGGATTAAGATCAAACAGGAGTTAAATGGTTTCCTGCATATAAAACACAAAGCAGTGTGCACGGATAGTGGTCTTTCTCCCCCGTGACAGTTTCTGTGCTCCAGGACACTGGAACCAACCTAAGAAGATTGTTATTAGCAGCTGGCTCAGAAATTTTCTGGTCTGGTTGGAAGTAGTTGCCAACTTCCCCCAACCAAGGTCAAGGTAGCTGGAGTTGACTTCCCATGTGTACCCTGTTCGTAGCAATCATCATCATTTCCATCATTCCTTGTGCATTATGAAGTGCTTTTCTATTAAGTATTTAATCTTCATAACAATGAGCCAATAGACAGATGATGAAATGGATGATGAAATTGAGGCACAGAGAAGTTAGACAAATTGCCCAAAGTCAAACAGCTAATAGGTGGCAGAGTCCAGTTTGAATTGAAATTAGACACCAAATCTGTTTCATTCATCTATAGATTGTGTCTCTTCCATCAGTGTACCCAGTGAATTCTTGAGTTTTCAAAATTTTCAGCCTGGCATTTCATCTTTTCCTTCTTCTAGGCAGTTTTCCCTCATTTTCAGATGAGGATCCTGAGGTCCAATAAGGTTTAATGACTTGCTCATTGTCACATAACTGATTGCTAAGAGATTCTAATAAGAGAATAAAATTATTTGTAATGAAATGAGCTCCTCATTGTTAGAACTAATCAAGCTAGTGATCATATGCCGGTACAGTGGATGCCAACATATGCTTGATGATTGGAATGAATCATTGCCTTTCAAAGCGTATTCTCTGAAACTTTCTGAAGAAGGCCATTTATCTAGCTCCATTTTTGTCTGTTTCCTGTGTTGCACTTCCACGTAAGATGTTATTTACAAAAAAAAAAAATGGTTCCAATTCTACAAAAGGAAAGCAAATTTGAACTCTACTAACCAAACAACACGCAACGTCTTGTCTTCAGCTCAATTTCTACCATATCATGAAATAAACACCAACATACACTGCTGTTTGAAACTGTAATATGGGAGTCCTATGCAGAGGACAAGATCTTCTCATAAAAGCTGAATAAATAGCTATTTCAAAGAGTTCAGTGGGTGATAGCACAGGGGCCTTCATTTCCGCTCCAGCCAAGGAAAATTTTGATCAGGCTGCAGACGGTCTGCTCATTCATCTAGAGCAGGAAATGGATTTAGCGTCTGTATGGGCCGGACTCCGGTATTCATCATTCAGTTAGGCCTAATCAAAATATTTTCCGTTTCACCTGGTAAGTGCAAAGGGCTCGGAGGAGGGCCTGAGTGATGGCAGTGGGGCCCCATCACTTTCTCATCACTGAACTGCAGTTGTTAAAAGGCCCATTTCTCCTGGTGTCTACTCAGAGCTGAGACAGGCAATCACTCCCACCCCCACTCCTCAGCTGGGAAGAAGCTGCTCTTGGCAGCAGGAAAAATCTATGGGATTGACCCAGGAGGGGGAGGGAGGAAGGGCAGACTGTGACCTTAAGGAGCACTCAGGGCAGAGGTGAAGCTCAGAACTGATGGATGAAATGAACCTCAGAGCGGGTGCCTTCTTGGATAATGAGGGTTGCAACCTCCCGGAATGGAGCTGGGAGGGGGAAGGGAGGTCTGCCCTCCTCTGATGCACTGCAGAGGGTAACAGAGCAATTCGGATACCTTGGGTAAAGAGGAGGTGAGGGAAGGGGCTGCTGATTAGAATGGAAATGTGACAATCATGCAAAGTTTCTGTCTGGATTTATGCACCCTTTGCCAGGTTGCTGGGAGGAGGGCATTTGACACCCCCATTAGAAAAGGAGAAATGGAGGAAATTAAGCATTGTTCTGTTAGGGGAACCCTTGAGACTGGGGGATGGAGGAACCCCTGCTGCATTCATTACTGAGGGAGTACTGTTCTCATGAGAAAAACACATAATGCACTTTGATGCAGCAAATCTTGGTTGGATTGCACCAGGATGAAAGATCCCTGAGTGGCTCTTGGTACCCAAAAGCAGGTGTATTTTTTTTTTTACTTTGCAAGATGTTATAGGTGGCATGGGAGTGGTAGAAAAAGCAGGAACCTGCTTTGATTCAGCTGGGAAATGGATTGTTCCATGTAGTGGTGAAAAAAGACTCCTGAGGACCTTAAATTCTATGCTGAGCCATGCGGTCATTGTTTTAGGGGCAGAGGGCCAGGGAAGTCTTTTGAGCAGGGGAATGACAAGATCAGAACTGTGCTTTTGAGAATAATTCTGGCAGCCCTGTGGAGGGTGTACTGAAGGAGCCTAATGTGGCTTTTTCCTTTTTTCACTTCATCGAGGAGAAATTGCATCTGTTGGACACTAGGCGGGTAGACCAGCCAGAAACCTAACATAGGGGTCACATAAAGAGGTTAAGAGGCCCAGCTAAATTGGGGGAGAGGAGTGGAAGGATAGTAGAGAGTTATAATATTTTGCGTGTTTAATGAGAACCTATTTTGTGTCAAAACCATATGTAGTTCATCTCGTTTAACCCTTGGAATATTTCTGTAAGACAGGTGTGAATGTTACCCTGCTACAGTTGAGAAAACAGGCTCAGTGATGTTAATTTACATTTCAATGGAATTTTGACCCGCAGAGGAGTGGAAGGATAGTAGAGAGTTATAATATTTTGCGTGTTTAATGAGAACCTATTTTGTGTCAAAACCATATGTAGTTCATCTCGTTTAACCCTTGGAATATTTCTGTAAGACAGGTGTGAATGTTACCCTGCTACAGTTGAGAAAACAGGCTCAGTGATGTTAATTTACATTTCAATGGAATTTTGACCCGCACGCGTTGTTTCATCTGCCAAGGGAATAAAATATCTTTTATTCTCAGTCCACTCAATTTAGCCTGCCATCATTTCTTCCTCTTAAGACAAGAAGTTTTGTATCCAGAAGGAGCTTTTCAGGTTATTTAGTCTTCCTTCCCCATTTTAGAGAAGAGAAAACTGAGATGAAGGGGAAGAGCAGGGGGTGGAGACAGAGACAGATCTGTGTCCTCTCTGTTCTACCAGATGGTCTCTCAGTCTCCACTCATGCCAGACTCCCACTAGCCAGGAAATTGAGTTACAACAATGATATTCTGAATTGCAGTTTGAGATGAAGTGATCAGTTATGGCTCCCACTACATTTTCTCCCACTGGGCCACTAATTTCCTTCCTCACCCTTTTTATCTCTAAGGCTCGATGATCTTCCTTAAGGAGTAACCTTCTTTAAATCACTTATTATGTGCCCAGTAGCTTCCCTGCCACATCAATTGATATAATTCTCACATCAACCTCATGAGCCAAGGAGCACTGTTTGTCTTAACAGTTCGGAATACTGGGGACTCAGGTTAAATAATTTGCCTAAGGTCACACAGTTAGTAAGTGGCAGGTCAGAATTGAAATGCAGATTGGTCTTTCTCCAAAACTTCCATTATGAAAAGGGACCATTTTCTAGTTCATGCCATTTTACCATTAAGCAAACATTTTTGATTGCGCACTGTATGTCAGGGACAGTAATAAATACTGGAGACTGCACCAAAGATGAGAGATTCACTCCCTGCCCCCACTAAGAGTCTAATAGGAAGAACAGACATTATCCAGAAATGCTTCATTCTCCTACCTTTAATAATAGTCAGAGCCCATGTGACAGATCACAAAACATTTCATATTATCTTATTGTAATCATAGAACAACCCTAAGAGGTATGTATATAAGCTCTGTCCTTTTCTTCCCATATAGAAGGCAAGAAGAGACATAGAATAATAGAGTTACATAGACTCAGAGAGGTTGAGTGACTTGTGTAAGGCCACACAGCTAGTAGTGCAGTATAACTTCTTATCTACTGCTCTTCACAATCACAATGTGAATTCTGGGTCTTTCTTTCCTTTTCCCCACTAACTTTTTGTCCATAAAACATGACTTTTCCATTTATTTTTCTTGAGAATTTCTCTAATAGTTACCCTGACACCTGTGAGCTAACATCTTGTTCTTCCTACCTCCAAATCAGAACTGTTTATATTCATACTCTTTAGACTTGTGATTCTGTTGTGTGGCCCTCTTTGCTCCTCCAGATTTGGTGGGATTTGCATGGTCTATGAAAACCATTCAGTTCCATTTCAAAGGTGTTAATCTAAGGAACAAGAGAAGATCTGACAGTATACAACCTTTTCTCTTTCTCCATCCATCCATCCATCTATCCATCCATTCATCCATCATGCATCCTCACAACTATACCTCTATCCATGCTTCATGCCAACTCTACATGAATCTATCTGTGCATCCTTCCAGTGACCTAACTATCCATCCATCCATGCACCCATCCATTTCTCCTTATGCATTCATTCATCCACTCAACAAATATGTTTTGAGAATCTACTATGTACAAGACACTATTCTAAGCACAGGAAACACAGCAGAGATCAAGATATAATAGTGGGGAGACAGAACATGAATTAAAAAACCAATAATAATTTCAGAAGTGGCAATTGCAAAGAGAAAGTAAAGTAAAATGGTGAAGTACAGTGTAATTGCAGAATGCTGCTTGAGTTTGGGAGGTCAGGCAAGGAACTTTTCACGGTCTCTTTCAACATCTATGGGAATGATCTTCCAGGAAGAGGGAATGGGAATTGCAAAGGCCATTTTCTGGCCACTGGCACTACCAAATTATTGTATTAAGATTCACTTGGCTCTCCCAGTATTCTTTTTTGGGGGTGAGGGGGGAGGTGGGTGCATGGTCCAGGAATCGAACCAGATCTCCCACATGAAAGGTGAGCATTCTACCACTGAACCACCCATGCACACCTCCCAATATTCTTAACAGAAGAAAAAGTAGAAAGATTCTTCCTGATTCAATCTCCAATTTTGGAAAGAGGATCATGGAAGACCAGAGCGCTCAGTGGCCTTCCTCATGATCACTCAGGATATCTCTGAGGATCAGACCTAACACAGCATGGTCTAAGGGAGTGGATTTTAGATAGTCAGGAGATTTGGGCTTTGAATTCAGCTCCATACCTAACTTATTGTTTGAATATGCATAGCTCACTGTTCCCTGTTTCCTAAAAACTAATCAGAAGCTACAGAATTTTAAAGTGATGTAGAAGTTCAATATTAAAAAGAAGCAATATAATAATGATAGATAATATTTATTGAGTGATTACTATGTGCCAAGAATTATTCTAAGTGCTTTGCATAGATCAGCATTTCTAATCCTCACAACAACCGTTGAGGTGAGATAAGTGCTATTATTAGCTAAATGTTAAAGACAAGAGAGCCAAACACAAGGTAGTCAAGCTCCTCACGCAGTAAGTGCTTGAGTCATATTCAGACTTAGGCCACTGACTCAAGAGCCCTAGCTCTTAAGCCCCACACAATAATCTTTCCCTTGAGGGGCAATAGAGCAGGTACCCTGATCGAATTTGGAGAGGGGGTGCAAATCTTCCTCCTTTCTCTCATATTCTCCCCTGAAGACTTTGGACCCTGTGAGACACATTTTGAAAGCCCGAGGACAAGGAAAACTCAAAGGTGTTTGCAGCCTTAAGTACTGTGGTTCCAGGATGAAGCAGGCTTCTGTTAGCACAATGAGATAGTATTTCAGAACCATTTTTCATGAGTATTCTGGGAAGGGGGTGTGATTAGTGATAAGGCATGTGTAGTGGTAAAGCAGTTATCAGCTGGTGGCATCCATCTATCTAGTCTGGATCATGTGAGGTTTGTCAGGAGTGAATTGATGCCTGACTCTTTGCCCTCTTTTGTAAGTCAGATCTGGGAGGTAAGGGAGAGATTGAGATCACTACACACTGGACTCTCCTCAGACCATCCCTACTCATGTTTTTCCTCTTTATCAAGACCAGATGCAGTTCTCTCTCTGGTTTTCTCTGACACTACCACACTGATCTGTCTAAACCCAAGGTCTACCTTTTCATCCTGGATGGAGGGAAGATACACTTTTTTCAGTTCCACTGAAGTGAGGTTGGTAAGAAGTATTGTGTAGTAATTAAACCTGTGGGTTCTAAAGTCAGATTGCAGCAATTTGAATGTTAGCTCTGCTCCATTATAGCTTCTGATCTTGAGTGCTTTTAACCTCTAAAGCCATTTTTCTTCATCAAAATTGGGACAACATACTATCTTACTTAATTCATAGAATTGTTAAAAACTTAAATGTGATAATGTGCAAAGCACTTAACATGTTGACTGACACTTGCTAACTGCTGAATTAAACTTTTTTTCAAATGGAGAACATATTAGAAAGGGAATGAAAAATGGGTGCTTTTTACTAAGCCTGGATTTCTTATCAAGATTTAAATCATTTGATCCCAAATGGGATTGGTTCATCCAATTTACTTTTTATTCATTTTTTCTATATTAGAGAAGTTGTAGGTTTATAGAACAGTCATGAATGAAGTAAGGATTCCCAAACCACCCTGAAACCAAAATTTGCATTGGTGTGTAACATTTGTTAAAACTGATGATAGCAGGGCGGGCCGCGGTGGCTCAGCGGGCAAGAGTGCTTGCCTGCTATGCCGGAGGACCCCGGTTCGATTCCCGGCCCCAGCCCATGTAAAAAACAAATAAACAAACAAAATATAATAAAAACAAGAAAATGTTTAAAGATGTTTCCCTTTCTTCCTCCCTTCCTTCCTTCCATCCTTCCTTCCTTCTCTCTGTCTTTCCTTCCTTTCCTCCCTCTCTCTTTAAAAAAAAAAAAAAAAAAAAACTGATGATAGCACATTTTTATAATTGTACTATTTAATTAGAATTCTTTGGTTATCTTAGGTTTCACCTTTTGTGTAACGTAGTTCCACAGATTTAAAAAGATGTATTCTGTTATTGTATATATATTCTAACATTGCCCCTTTTAATCTTATTCAGATATATAGTTCAGTGTTGTTAGTTGCATTCAGAATATTGTGGTACCGTCTGCACCATTGATTACCAAAACATTTTGATCATTCCAAATAGGAATACATTGTCTTAACTTTTTAAATTGTATAATTTAACATATATACAAAGCAAAGAAATAAAAAAGCAATAGTTTTCAAAGTACTCTTCAACAAGTAGTCACAGGACAGATCCCAGAGTTCACCATGGGTTACCCTACTATTCTTTCAGATTTTTCCTTCTAACTGCTCCAGAATATAGGAGGTTAGAAGGAATAAATATTTTTTTATCATCACAATCAGCTTTTTTCTCCTTTTTTTTGTGAAAAATAACAATATACAAATAAGCAATAAATTTTAAAGCACAGCACAACAATTAGTTGTAGAACAGATTTCAGAATTTGGTGTGGGTTACAATTCACAATTTTAGATTTTTACATCTATCTGTTCTAAGATACTGGAGACTAAAAGAAACATCAGTTTAATGATTCAGCAATCATACTAGTTTGTTAAACTCTACCTTCTCTATATAACTCCATCATCATCTTTGATCTTTCTATCCATCTCTTTAGGGATAATTGGGTTATGTCCATTCTAACTTTTTCATGTTGGAAGGAACTGTCAATAATACCGGATAGGAAGATGGAACTAGCTGATGTTCTAGAGAGGCTGGGCTCTGTAGGTTTCATGACTTATCTGGTCCAGGGATCCATCTGGAGATGACAGGTTTCTGGAAAGTTATCCTGGTGCATGGAATCTTTATAGAATACTATATATTGCCCAAAGTGTTCTTTAGGATTGGCTGGAATGGTTTTGTTTGGGGTTTGGCAAGTTATGATAGGAAGCAATGTCTAACTGAAGCTTGTGTAAGAGTGACCTCTAGAGTAGCCTCTCCACTCTATTTGAACTCTCCCAGACACCGATATTTTATTAGTTATACTTCTTTTCTCCCTTTTGGTCAGGATGGAATTGTTGATTCCATGATGCCAGGGCCGGACTAATCCCTGGGAGTCATCTCCCACACTGCCAGGGAGACTTTCCCCCCTGGATATGAGGATGGGGGGCAATGATTTCACTTGCAGAGTTGGGCTTAGAGAGAGTGAGGCCACATCTGAGCAACAACAGAGGTCCTCCAGAAGTAACTCTTAGGCATACCTATAGGCAGGCTAAGCTTCTCCTCTACCTACATAAGTTTCACAAGAGTAAAGCCCAGGTTCAGGGGCTTGGCCTATTGATCTGGGTGCCTTTAATGTTTGACACAGTGTCAGGGGATTTCTGATGGTAAAGTTTAAAACTTCCATATTTTTTCTCCCAACCCTCAAGGGACTTCACCAATACTTTTTGATTATCTGCTTAATATACTCTAGGATGTATCCAGGCATTGTATTAATCTATACTAGATTAAAGGCTCTCATTCTTATTCTGGGCTTCCTGTGAGGAAACCTACACATTTTGAGCCTTAGCTTCCCATTCCCTATCTTCACCCTGGTAACCTATCTTCTAAGTTCTGACTCTATGGGTTTTCTTATTCTAATGGTTTCAAAACAGTGAGATAAAATATTTGTCCTTTTGTGCCTGGACGTGATGTCTTCAAGGTTCATCCATGTTGTCACATGCACCGTTCCTTTTTACAGCTGAACAATACTCCATTGTATGCATATATCACATTTTATTTATCCATTCATCAGTTAATGGACAGTTGGATTGCTTCCATCTTTTGGCAATTGTGAATAATGTCACTATGAACATTGGTGTGAAAATGTCTGTTCACGTCCCTGCTTTCATTTCTTCTGGGCATATTCACAGTAATAGGATTGTCAGATTTCAACTTTATATTTAGTTTTCTGAGGAACATCCTCAGAAGTTCTGAGGAACTTCCACAAAGCTTGCTCCATTTTACATTCCTATCAGCAATGAATGAATGTTTCTTTTTCTCTGGATCCTCTCCAACACTTATTATTTTCTATTTTTTGTTTGTTTGTTTTTTTAACAGCAGCCATTCTAATGGTATGATAATGGTATCTCATGGTTTTGATTTTCCTTTCCCTAATGCTAATGATTTTAACCATCTTTTCATGTGCTTTCTGGTCGATTTGTACATCTTCTTTGTAGAAATGTCTGTTCAAGTCATTTGTCCATTTTTAAATTAGGTTGCCTTTTGTTTTGTGCTGAACTGATATACTCTTTATATATTCTGGATGTTAATCATTTGTTATATATGTGGTTTCCAAATATTTTCTCCTATTGTGTAGGTTATCATTTTACTTTTCAGGATGAAGTTCTTTGATGAATAAAAGTTTTTTTATTTTGATGAGGTGTTAATTATGTTTTTTCTTCTGTTGTCTGTACTTAGAGTATAAAGTCCAAGAAACCACTGCCTAACAAGTTCTTGAAGATACTCCCCTGTTTTCTTCTAGGAGTTTGATAGTTCTAGCACTTGCACTTAGGTGTTTGATGCATTTTGAATTGATTTTGTATATGGTGTGAAGAAGGGCTACACCTTCTTTTCTTTGCAAATGGAGATCCAGTTTTCTCAGCACCATTTGTTAAAGAGACTATTCTTTCTTCACTTACTGGACATGGCCCCCTTGTCAAAAATTAGTTGGCTATGTACTCTGCGAGTTAAAGTTGAGGACACAGGTTATCATGAAATAGAAGGAGGGTAGAGACTGAACACAATGCTGAAGGAGTACAGAATGTTTAACAGGATTGATGGTAAAGGCTGAGAAAAGGATAACACAATGCTGTGTGATGGTAGCACAATATTGCAAGTATAATGAACAAAGCTGAGTGTGAGTACTGTTGAAAGAGGAAGGCTAGGGACATGTATGACACCAGAAGGAAAGATAGAGGATAAAAATTGGAACATTAGTGAAACCTAGAGTGGACAATGATGGTGATTAAGTATAAAAATATAAGAAAGTTTTTATATGAAGGAAAACAAATGAATGTCACCATTGCAAGGTGTTGAAATAGGATGGTATATGGAAAAACTAAAATTAATGCAAACTAAGATCTGTCTATAGTAGCATTTTAATATGCTTTCATTAGTTGTAAGAAAGACAATATACTAAAGTCAAGTATCAATAAGAGATGAATATAAGGGAGAGGTGCAGGATTTTTTGCTGTTGCTGTTGTTTTTCCTTTTTTCCCCACTTCTTTCTTTGCAGAAGAAATGGAAATGCTCTCATATAGATTGTGCTGGTGAATGAATAACTATGTGATTGTCCTAGAAGCTGTTCATTGTACACTTAGGATGGGCTTTATGGTGTGTGAATAAAACCTTTTAAAAATAAAGAAAAAGTTACAAGTACTGGAAAAGATATGGAGAGAGATATATACCTATTCACTGTTGATAGGGAAGTAGAATGGTGCAGCCCCTTCTGAGAGCAGTGTGGGGGTTCCACAAGAGGCTAAGTGTAGGGTTGCCACATAATCTTGCAGACCTGTTATTAGATACATATTTGGAAGAACTAAAAGCAGGGACATGAATAGACATTTGCACACTGGTGTTTATGACGGCATTATTCATGATTGCCAATGGTTGGAGGTGGCTGTTTGACTGATGAATGGAAGTGTACATTGTGGTATATAGATATGATGGACCTTCGAGTGACTGCAGGAAGGAAGGAACTCTTGAGGCATGCAAATAGGTGAATGAAACTTGATGACATTGGGTTGAGTGAAATAAGCCAGAAATGAAATGACAAGTATTTTATGGTCTCACTAATGTAAACTAACTATAATGAGCAAACTCTGAGAATTGAATTCAAGAGCATAGGTTGTCAGAGGTTAGAAAATGGGCAAAGATTGGGCAATTGATGATTAAGGAGTATAGAATGTTCAATAAGGTTCATTATAAAGACTTTTATAGGAGGCCACATTTATTCCTGAGTTTTAACTGTTCTTTCTAAATACTGAGATGTGGAGCTCTTTGTTTATAACCTGAGAGCTCCCCAGAACTTTAGGTATCTGTGTGACACCTGAGACTAAGAATTAGAGTTCTATAGCTAGGAAAGTCAGCGTTACTCCTTATAGCAACTGTTAAAGAAGCTGAAAAAGAGATCAGACTTCAATTATAGATATGAATGAAGTGAATTTGGTTAGGACTAAAGTAAATCAGAATACAGGGTAAAGCATGATGTTGTCTATATTTTAAAACTTCAACTTTGCTTTTGAGACCAAAGGAAGAGATATTCATTTTGTTCAAGATTTAAATTTTCTGTAGCATCCTATCTAACTTAACTTATATGGTCAGTTTATTCAAACAAACTAATTACATGGAACCTAGAATAGGGGATGAAACCTTGTTATTCTGTACAGGTTAATGCAATGCTATGATCCATTCTAGAGTAGTTAAGGCAGAAAATTAAAAAAAAAAATATTTGCAAAGTCCCCTTGAGGGGCTGGGGAAATATGTGGAACTATTAAACTTCCCCACCTGGGCAATTCCTGAATTTCAGGAAATATCTGAAATTATTGATCTGTAATCCAGTAGCCTTGATCTTTGATAATGTTTGTATAACTATATAGCTTTTATTGTGTGACCTTGTGATTGTAAAAACTTTCTGACTGACACTCCCTTTATCCAATATATGAGTAGATGAGTAATAAAATAAAGACATACATGAAAAAAATTAGTTGGCTGTAAATATGAGGGTTGATTTCTGAATTCTCAGTTTAATTCCATTGGTCTATATGTCTGTCCTTATGCTAGTACTATACTATGTTGTTACTGTGCTCTTGTAATATGTTTTAAAATCAGGAAGTTTGAGTCCTCCAAATTCATTATTTTTTTCAAGATGGCATATAAATTTCATGATTGGTTTTTCCATTTCCACAAAGAAAGTTGTTGGAACTTTGATTGCAATTGCATTGAATCTATAAATTGCTTTGGGTAGATTGACATCTTAATGATATTTAATATTTCAATCCACTAACATGGAATATCCTTCTGTTTATTTAGATCTTCTTTGATTTCTTTTAGCAGTGTTTTGTAGGTTTTTATGTACAAGTCTTTTATATCCTTGTTTAGATTTATTCCTAGATATTTGATTCTTTTAGTTGCTATTGCAAATGGATACTTTCTTTATTTCTTCTTTTGATTGTTCATTGCTTGTGCATAGAAACAGTACTGCATTGGGGTGTCAATCTTGGCCTCCTCTTTGCTGAATTCCTTTATTAACTCTAGGTGTTCTGCTTTGGACTTTTCAAGTATCTGAAAATCCAAGTATTTGGATTTTCTGTATCTAGGATCACATCATCTGCAATAGGGAGTTTCACTTCTTCCTTTCCAATTTGAATGTCTTTTATTATTATTGCTATTATTATTATTATTTTGCTAATTGCTCTGGCAAGAACTTGTACAATGTTGAAGAAATGACAGTGTGGCAGTGGGCATCCTTGTCCCGTTCCTCATTTCAGAGGGAAAACTTTCATTCACCATTAAGAAGGATGTTAGTTGTGGGTTTTTTTGCATATGCCCTTATCAGGTTGTAGAAGTTTCTTTCTATTCCTAATGTTCTAATTGCGTTTATCAAGAAAAGGTGCTATATTTTGCCTTTTCTGCACCAATTGAGATGATAGTATAATTTTTTCCTTCATTCTCTTAAGGTACTGTGTTACATAAATTGACTTTCTTATGCTGAACCAACCTTGCATACCAGGGATCATACAATGATTATAATTCTTTTAATATGCTGTTGGATTTGGTTTGTTCATATTTTGTTAAGGACTTTTGCATCTAGAAGAGATATTGGTCTCTGGTTTTCTTTTCTTTTGGTTTCTTTATCCAGCTTTGGTATAAGGGTAATGTTGGCCTCATAGAACGAGTTTAGGAGTGTTCCCTTTTCTTCAATTTTTTTGGAGGAGTTTGAGTAGAATTGGAATTAATTCTTCTTGGAATGTTTGGAAGAATTTCCCCACGAATTTCTCCTGGGCTTTCCATTTTTGGAGGTTTTTGATTAGTGATTCAATCTCTTTACTAATAATTAGTTTGTTGAGATCTTCTATTTCTTCTTGAATCACTGTAGGTAGTTTGTGTATTTCTTAAGAATTTGTCCATTTCATCTAGGATGTCTAATATATCGGCATATATTTGTTCATAGTAACCTCTTAAAGTCCTTTTTATTTCAGCAGAGTAGGTAGTAATATCCTCTTTTTCATTTCAGATTTTTGTTATTTGTATCTCCTCTCTTCTATTTGCCGGTCTAGCTAAATGTTTGCCGATTTTATTGACTTTTTCCAAATAAATGATTTTTGTTATTTTTATTCTCTTGATTGTGTTTCTGTTTTCTGTTTCATTTTTCTCTACTCTAATCTTTGTTATTTCCTTCCTTCTGCTCACTTGGGCTTTGGCTTGCTCTTCTTTGTCTAGTGCTCCCAGTTCTGGAGTTAGGTCTCTGTTGTGAAGTCTCTCTTCTTTTTCAATGTAAGAGTTTAGAGCTATAAATTTCCTTCCCAGCACTGTCTTCTCTGCATCTCATAAGTTTTGCCATGTTGTATTTTCATTTACTTCATGATATTTCATAATGTTATTTCTTATTTCCTTATTAACCAATTGTTTGCTTAAGAATATGTTCTTTAATTTCCAAATATTTGTGAATTTTTCATTGCTCTTTCTGTTATTGATTTATAACTTTATTACATTGTAATTAGAAATGTACATTGTATGATTTCAATGCTTTTTAATTTATTGAGACTTGCTTTGTGACCCGACTTATTGTCTATCATGGAGATTGATCCATGTACAATTGAGAATTATATGTGTATTGTGTTTTCGTTAGGTGCAGTGTTCTATATATGTCTATTAGATCTAGTTAGTTTAGTGTATCATTCAGTGCTGTACTTCCTTATTGATCTTTTGACTATATGTTCTACCTATTATTGAGAGTGGTGTGTTAAAGTCTTCTACTTTATACTGGACCATCAATTTTTTCATTGAAATTTATCAGTTTCACTTCATGTATTTTGGGGCTCTGCTGTTAGTTGCATATATATTTATAATTGTTATATATTCCTGTTGCATTTTCCCCTTTATTAATGACCATCTTTGTCCCTTGTAACTGTTGTTTTATGTAAAGTCTGTTTTTTTTTTTTTTCTGATATTAGTATAGCTACTCCAGCTCTTCTTTGGTTACTATTTGCATATTATGTATTTTTCCATCCTTTCACTTTTAACCTACTTGTGTCTTTGATTTTAACATGAATTTCTTATGGACAGTATGTAGTTGGGTTATGCTTTTTAATCCAGTCTCCAAATCTCTGCCTTTTGCCTGGAAAGTTTAATCCATTTGTATTTGAAGTCACTATTGATAATATAGGGCTTTCTTCTGCAATTTTGCTATTTAGGCTTTGTTAAGTCTTAAACATTTTTTGTCCTGCATATCTGTTAATACCTTCTTATATATTTATTTGCTTTTTTGTGTTATGTCATATTAAGTGACTTTCTCATTTTTATCTGGATATATTTTCCATCTGTTTTCTTTTTGGTTACCCCCGGGTTAAAGTTTAACATTTTAAATATATAAAAATCATATTTGGTTTGATACCAACTTAACTTCAATAGCTTGCACATATACTTTTCCTATGCCCTTCTGTCCCCACACCATGTTTTGTGCCTCTTCCCACTGTTATATCTTTGAACACTGTATATCCAAAAACCTAGATTTATCATTATGGTTCTTTTTTTCATTTTAGCAACAGTAGGAAGTACAAGCCAAACAATACAATACAATAATCCTGGGATTTATAATTACCCAAATGATTACATTTACTGTAGGTCTTTATTTGTTTATGTTGCCTTGAACCACTGTATAATGTTCTTTCCTTTCAGTCTGAAGAACTCCTGGTACCATTGCTTATGGGGCAGGTTAATGATGATGAATTCCCTCCATTTTTGTTTATACTGAGAATCCTCTAATCTCTCCCTCATTTTTGAAAGGGAGTTTCACTAGATATAAAATCTTGACAGGCAGTTGTTTCCTTTAGCACTTAAGTATTTCAATCCTCTGTCTTTCTGCCTCTGTGGTTTCTGATGAGAAATCAGCACTCAATCTATGAAACTCCCTTGTACATAACACATTGCCTTTTTCCATCCAGTTTTCAGAAATCTCTCTGTTCCTTGCATTTGATAGTACAATCAACATATGGTGGGGTGCGTTTTCTTTCATTTTTAACTTGTTTGGTGTTCTCTGAGATTCTTGGATGTGCATATTCATATCTTTTGCTAAGTTTGGAAAGTTCTCTGTTATTGTTTCTTTGACTAGTCCTTCTGCATCTTTCTCTTTCTTCTCCTTCTGGGATTCCCAAAATATTAGTGCACTTGATGGTGTCCATAGCTGTCTTAGTTTTTTTTTTTTTTCGACTTTTAGTATTTCTTTTTTCTTTCAGCTTCTCAGTTTGGCTAATTTCAAGGGTCTTGTCTGCAAGTTCATTTATTATTTCTTCTGCAAGCTCCAATAGATCTTGAAACCCTTCAAGACATTTTGCATTTCAGTTATTGTGGTTTTCAATTCATAATTCTGTTTGGTTCTCTTCAAACATGTCTTTCTCTTTACTTAGACTCTCCTATTGATCATTCATTGTTGACCTGATATCCTTTAGTTCATTCTCTGTAGTTCATCTTCCTAAGGATTTCTAAGATAATTTTTTTAAAGGCTTTGTTTGATATGTCCACATTCGTGTCTTATTCATGGATGTTTTCTGAATTTTTATCCTGCTCCATTGGATGGGCCTTGATTTCCTGTTTCTTTGTCTTTTACTCTTGTGTTGCACACAGTACATTCTAATATTTTAAAAATACTAATTCTGAGTTTTATTCCCTGTAATGTCTGTTTCTTGGTTTTGTAAACTGCTGATGATAAAACAGAGATTTTCTTGACCTTTGGCCCTCCTGTTAGGAAGATCTGCCCAAGACAAATATAGTGTGCAAGATTTTCTCTTTCTTTCTGGTCCTCTGCCTTGTCCTGGGATCTTGCTTGTTAGTTGTTTTAGAGTCCCCTTGTTTATAGGATTTTGATTATCCTCTCTGTTTCTCAAGTGTTTGAAATTGGCACTCTTTGCCCCAGAACATCCACCTTTATAAGTTTTTACACTTCTTATGTTTCCTCATGCTGCTTTTGCTTAGAGGTCAGATTCTGGGAGGAGGGTCATTCAGAAAAGGAATTTCTCAAGTTAGTCTTTCCCAGCCAAAACTCACACATGGGGCACAGACTGGCTCCAAAGTTCTCTGGTGAGGGGATCAGGAAGGGCACCAAAAGTTTCTCCAATGGTTTCCCAAAGCTGAGCTTTCTTGGTCTGCCCAGCAAATGCAGCCCTTCAGCTAACTGTCCCCTGCAGCCCTGAGGAAGACTTATATCTTTAAATCTCCATCACCTGTGCCCCTGTCTGGGGGGTGGGGGTGGGATTGAAATGATGGTTTCTCTGCCTTTGTCCAGGGCATCTTAAAACCATAGCTGCCCTCAGAGCCAGGATCCAGCAACCCAGATTCATTAATCAAAAGCCATGATCAGACCCAACCAACAGTATTCTGGAAAACGCTAAGGGGTTCCCTGGGCTCTGTCTAAGTTTCTATAAAGTTTTTTTTTTTAGTAAATTTATTTTCTCAGAAACTAAAGGTCTTCAGATTGATCATAGGCCAGATAAGTCTTAAAACCCAGAGGTACCATCTCTCCAAGAACAACAACCGGGTTCATGCCTCTATCCCAGAAGGTCACAACCCCTTTTCAGCATGAAGTTAAAATGGTCATTGCTCAGAAATCCTTGAAGAATGAGAGAAAGATTAAATAACTGAGAAATTAGGATTTAACAAAGGATTATGACTATTGTCTCATTATATAGATATTTCCTTGTAGAGTCTAGTGTTCTGGAATAGCCAGAAAGAAATACCTCAAGTTGTTGAACTATAATCCAGTAGCCCTGATCTTTGATAATAAGTTTTGTATAACTGTATTGCAAAAAGAAAGTCAGTTGCCTGTTTGTATGGATCTGCTTCTGGGTGCTTTGTTTTGTTCTACTGACAAATATATCTGTCAATACTACACTGTCTTAGTTAACCAACCTCTATTGTTAAGTCTTAAAATTGAGTAGATTGCATCATTAGTGTCAATAACAGGGAGGAGTAATAGATATGGGATGTTTGGAGTTTTCGTTTTACGTTAATTTCATTTTCTGGAGTAATGCAAATGTTCTAAAAATTATCATGGTGATGAATACACAGCTAAGTAAGTGATGTTATTGTGAGCCATTGATTGTATACTTGGATGGGTTATATGGTGTATGAAGATATCTCAATAAAAATATGTAAAAAATTAAAAAAAATAGCCATGATTGGTGATTGACCATGCCCACCACTTTTCTTAGGAAAGAGATTTTCATGTCTTGTTCTGTCACCAGCAACTGGGCAGGGACTAGAACCCATAGTGGCCACAGGAATGGGGATCGGTGCCAGCGGCTGTCACTCAGAGAGAGAGAGCAATTTACAGTTTTTTTACTGTAATTTATCAGCCTCTTCTGCTCTTCTTTGTATGTTGTACAGTATTCTTCTGGCCTCTGGAGTTTCCAAATAGTTGTTTCAGACAGTTCTTAACTATTTAAAAGTTGTTTTGGTGCAAGGACTGAGTCTGGAGTTTCCTATTCTGGCATCTTCCTTGGGAGTCCTTTGTTCATTTATTTTTAAAATCTCATTTATTGATTGGTAATACAGATATAATTCATATATATTATGGTTTGATTCTGGGTCACTGCAATATAGAGAATATCATAATAAAGTAAGTCTCATAAATTTTTTGGTTTCCCACTGCATTTAAAACTTATGCTTGCATTATACTGTAGTATATTAAATGTGTAATAGCATTATGTCTTAAAAAGCAATGTACATACATTAATTAAAAATACTCTATTGCTAAAAAATGGTAACCATCATCTAAGATTTCTTTACCAAGATGATACCAATACACTGACTGGCTCGATACAGTATTACAGCAAGACTTCAATTTATAAAAAAAACACAATATATGCAAAGCACAATAAAGTGAAGTGCAACAACATTAGGTAAGCCTATAATTACTAAGAACTGTGCCACTGTAGAGCATACAAAGATGAACAAAACATTACTCTATTCTACTCACCCCTTCTTTTTGCTTTGACCTCATGCTCTAGTCTTTTTCCCCTCATTTTTGGGGTATATCTCCCATGTAATGAAATAGAAAGGGTACTAGACGCAGAGCTAGGAGAGATCAATTCTATATCTGATGAATGTGTCATCCTGGAGAACCTGTGTGACTTTTCTGGGTGTCACTTCATCCTTCTGGAGAGTTTTGAGCTAGGTGACATCAAAAGTAACTTGCAGCCTTAATATTTTATGATCATTTCCTTAAAGGAAGAACCCACCAGTGATCCTTGGTTCCTCTTGTGATGTCTTCCATTATCCAGTCTCAGGCTAGGTTAGCTACTCCTGGGGAAAGATAAAGTTAGAGCGAGTTAAATGATGATTCTGGAGCCATCAGACTTAGGTTAAATTCCTGGTTCGCAGCCATGTGAGTCTGGAAATCTTATCTCAACACTGTTAGCTTAAATTTCCCAGTCTTCAAATCAGGACAATAAACATATTTATCTTGCATACTTGTTGTAGGACTAAATGAGATAATGTATGTTAAGTATTTAATACAGTGTTAGGTATTTTAAAATATCCCCCTCCTCTGATTTCCCAAACTCAGTTTGTATACTTTCTTTATGCATTAGTTACAGGACATTCTAGTTACTCATTTGCAAACTGTGCTCCCTTGACTTTGAGCTTTTGGGAATTATAGACTCTTTTTCCCCTTTCTTTTGCATAATGCCTGGCTCAGTTATACCAGTCACTTTATAGACAACCATTATGTTTATAGAAGCCAATTAAAACATGTTGGCACATCACCTCTTCTTATTTTTTAAACACTAAAAATAGAAGAAAAAAAAATAGAACTGCCTAAGCCTAATATGCAAAGATGAGACAGGTCAATTTTTGGTTGTGTAACAAATTTCAAAATTTGTTATCAATATAGAAAACAAAAACAAAGAAAAATTTAGAGTACTAAGAATATTTATTCAAAAAAATTCAACTGCCCGGTAATAGAGAAAAGTCTAACAGCCAATGCTAGATGTTTCAGCACCATGGATAGCCACCCTAGCATTTCAATCATGCCAGGCTTCTGGAAAGGGGCATGTGATTAACTGTTGATAAATAAGAAGCTAGAGAAGTAGGTAGAGACTAAATCATGAAGTCAAGATAAGAAGTTCAGACATGATTTTGTGAATAAAAGAGGTATGAACAGGCTTCATTAGGGAGTGACATGACCAGATTTTAATCTTAGAGAGGGCAATCTGAGTGTAATGTGGATCAGATTTGAACAGTTTGAATTTAAGAGATAAATTAAGAGAAAGTCACAATTTAAGCCAACAGTTATGAGGGCATGAGATGGACATATGTGGTAGGAATGAGAAAAAGGGGGAAGTTTGAAAGAAAATGAGATAGAATCAAGATGCTTTGGTGAATGGGGTTGAGGGAGGTCTGAGATGAATCCAGGATTTTGGTTTGGGCCATGGGCTTTGAGACAAGGTATGGTGAAGAAATAATGAAATTGAGAACTAAAAGGTGTTGAGTCCAATGTTGGTATGTTGAGGGTTGAGGTGTGTGTGGGGTAAAAATGTCTGGTGAACAGCAGCTTATAGGTTTGGATTATAGAAGAAAGGATGGTGTATAATAAACATTGAATGACTATCCAGTAATGTTGCTATATTGTTCCAGTCCAGCTGAGATCTTAATTGCTGATTCATCCATCATCCTCATTAGGATGTTGCTGATTCCTGGACTCCACAGGCAGTGACAATTGATGGTAAATCCATGCCATCTGAGGTCATAAATCCAAGCTGACTTGTTCACTGACACAATTTTTTAATTTATAGGTTCTTCCAAGATCAGCCACCTCCAAATTACTTCAGATTATGCCTGAGTTGTAGCTTCTGCTGCTTGAAAATATCTTATTTCCCTGGCTCTATTTTGCTATAAACTCAGGTACTGCTCTTGTTAAGTAGGTCCAGGTATCCAGACATTCCAAAAAGATGCAATTTACATTATCTCTCTCAGCATCCAAGGCCCAACTTGGATGGATATTTAGAGAATCCCAGAACTGGGAAATCGTTTTTCAAATCAAGTTTAGTTTTCCCTTTCAATAAAATCTATATATATCGAGTGCCTAATATGTGCCATGTACTTTCTTAGATGTTGTAAATAAGATGATAAAACTGAAAGATGTAGACAGTGCTTTCTCTCATAGTGAGTTTATATAACTAACCAAGCAATTATCATACAGGATACTTTGCAATATATTGCAAAAATAGAGGAGGGTGATTAATAAGGACTCAGGAGTCAGGAAAGTCTTCCAAGAAGAAACAATAACTGAGTTAAGATTTGGCACCTCCTAGTTCCCACAATATACTAATTTCTTCTGATGCGTAGGTAGTTTGTGCAAGAACAAGGACTTGATATGAAGTATGTCTGATGCTAATTCCAATATAGTATGCTACCCCCTTTATTCATAGATATTAGAATATGCAAAAATTATGATTAAGGTATGTTTAAGGTCTTGGGCTTTAGAGTTGACAACTGAGATCAAATTTCAATTTTCTACATACTACCTCTGATGCTGTATTAGTCAGGGTTCTCTAGAGAATCAGAATCAACAGAAGATATCTGTAAATATGAGATTTATAAAGTGTCTCAAGCAACTGTAGGAATGGAAAAGTACAAAATCCAAAAGGCAGTCTGTGAAGCTGGCAGCTCCAATGAAGGTTCTGAATGGACTCTACAGGAATGTCTCACTTGCTGAAGAAGCAATGAAAAATTCTCTCTTCTTCTTGAAAAGACTTCAACTGGTTGGATTGTCTCCTTGGTGGAGGCATGCTTTAGTTGAACCTAGATGTAATCAGTCACAGATGCAATCAACTGACTCATGATTTAAAACACCAGCATTCTGGTTTATCAGCCAGCCATGAGATAGCCTTGCAGCAATGGCCAGGCCAGTGCCTGCCTGACCAGACTACTCAGCATCATCACTTGGCCAAGTTGTCACCAGAACCTAACCATTCACAGCTACCTTGGATAAATTACATAATCTTTCTGAATATTAGGTTTCTCTCACCTCTAAATCTCAGATAATACCAATTTCATAGAGATTTTGTTTTATTAAATGACTCTTATTTTTAATCACATTTTGGATATACTCAAATGTTCTTTCTAGTTCAAAAAATTGTCTTTGATTATTTCCTGTTTAGGAAGCTCTAGGGTAGAATGGAAGTGCATGAAATTAGGAATTAGGATTACTGGGTTGCAGACCAAACTCCACTTCTAAGTAGCTATCAGTGTTGGTCAAGCATGTGACTTTTCTGAGCCAGTTTTCCTTTGTGGGTTCAAGTTGCATAATATCTGATGTTTCTTCTTTTTAACTGATAGACTGTCATAAGGGATTTGAGCCTTATTTGGGATGATATTCTTAAAATATCATATAAAAATTAAGCTCTACTGACTGTCATATAACATTCTGTCCTACTATTCTTTACCCTTTAATTTCTATGCTTCAAATTACTGAATGCTGTTTTTATTCAATAACTTGTATGTGGGCAATGTAGGGTAATAAACTGACATCAGCTAGATCTGCATGGAGCCCAAAACACCTGAATAGAAATTGAGAAAAAGATGCTGACAGCCACCCAGTTTTGCCAGCATAGCCCTCAAATGCACAGCTTTCTGGGTTTGAAATTTTGAAAAAAAATTATGGAGCTTTTAACAAGCATTCTTTGAGATTCATCTTGTTGCAGGATCATGTTTTTCCACATATGGAAGACAATCTCAGAAGTAGGTCTCCCATTTCACTTATGAGGGAACCAAGCTTTGAAATGACTTAATTGGGGTCACATTAAGAAGAAAGGACAGATATGGGCTCCTAGTGAGACTTTTTAATATCAGATGTTAAATATTAGTCTTTTCTCACCCTAGATCCCATTGTCTGTGTTTCCACCTGGGGTAGAAACAGCCATAGGGATTCACCCACTTAAATGATTTATGATTTGGGAAGTTGAGAGTCCCACATCCCTTCCAGTACAGGCCCCTGTGTCTGTTTTCGATGAGGGAGCGACTATAATGTTTAAAGGGCATGGCTCTTCCTTAACCCAGCTGCTGCTCCTCTTGAGCCTAGGAACCTCTCTGCATTATTATTCTATTTACATCATCAATTGCAACTTTTGCAATTACAGTAGAACCTGAAAACCAGAGATTAATGCTTTTTGATTCCAAGGACGCAGCTAATTAGGGCAACAGTTCTCTCCCTCTTTACTCCACTCCCGTTCCTGCTCTTCTATTATTGTCCTATGAAAATTGAGGGAAATGAGTGTCCCTAGCATCTAATAAAGAATAATATAGAGAAAAGACTTTGTGGGTAGACTAAGGAAAGCACAGAGAGAAAATTTCAGAGAGAAAATAGCTGGAGGTGGGAAACTCTGTTAAGGTTCTCTGACAAATGCATAAAAGAAAAGCCCAAAAATGTATTTGGTCAGAGTTGTCTTTATTTGATGGCTTAGCTCTCTCCTTAGGATCTTTTTCTTTAGACTTTTTATTTGAAATAATTTCAAACTTAAAGGGCAGTTGCAAAAATAACATAAAACCCATACATAGAACTCCAACATACCCACATCCCACCCCAAGATAACCAGATCCACCAATTTTAACATTTTGTCATATTTTCTGTATTATTCTATCTATCCATCTATTATTGATCCTCCTATCATTAATTTTTCTATTATCTATTTGGCAATCAAATTAATTTCTGAACATTTGAGAGTAGGATATAATGCCATGCTCTTTGAACACAATATTTCCATGTACATTTCCTAAGAACAAGTATATTCACTCATGAATAGCTCTACTGTTTAAATAACTACCTTCAGTGAAATTATCAAGTTCAAGAAATTTAACATTGATATAAAGTTTACAATCCACATTCCAGTTTTTCTTATGACCCAGTATTTAACTTTTGAGCCTTTCCTCTTTCATTATTAGATTCTCTCCAGGATTAGATATTGCATTTAATTGTCATTGTCTCTTTAGTTGCTCGTTCTTCTTTTTATTTAATTGTCAGTTATGGAAGCATGTATATAACACAAACTTTCCTATATTGGCACTTCCAAGCATAAAATTTAGTGGAATTAATCACTTTCACAATGTTGTGGCACTCTTACCACCATTCATTGCTAGAAGTGTTCTATCACCCCAAAAAGAAATCTTATTCCCATTATGCATTAACTCCCCATTCCCTCTATCCCCTACCCCAGATAATCTGTACTCTCTGCCACTGTGAGTTTGCATATTCTCTGAGATTATGTTTGTGGTTATTTTAGGACTTAAATTTAACAACCTAAATCTATAATATCTCATTTGTTTAGATACCAATTTAACTTAGATAGCACACATAAACCATGTTTCTACACTCCTCCTTTCACCTGCCTTTATGCAGTTCTTGTCACAAATTTCATATTTATTCATTATGTGTTCTAAACCATTGACTTATCATACTTTTTATGAATTTGAATTTTATAATCTGTAGGAAGTGAAAACTATAAATACTGCAGTGCTGGTACTTATAAATAACCATGTCATTACTTTCCTGGAGATCTTTATTTTTGCATGTGGCTTCAATCTATTGTCTAAGCATCCTTTCTTTTTGACTTAAAGAACTCCCTGTAGCATTTCTCTTAGGGCCATTCTAGTGGAGATGAATATGCTCAGTTTCATTTATCTGGGAATGTATTAATCTCTCCCTCATTTTTGAAAGAGGGTTTCTCTGGATACAGAATTCTTGGTTGGCTTTTTTTGCTTTCAGCATTTTATATATGTCATTCCATTGCCTTCTTGCCTTCCTGGTGCTGCCTTGTTCATGATATGTTGCTTCTCTCTTGCAGCTTTCAGAATTCTTTCTTCATCTTTGCCATTCAACAGTTTTGTTTATAATATACCACAGCATGTGTCTATTTGGGTTTATCCTCTTTGGAGTTCATTGAGTGTCTTTGGATGTGTATATTTATGTCTTCATTAAATTTGGGAGGTTTTCAGTCATTATTTCTTTGAATATTCTCTCTGCTGCTTTTTCTCTTTTTTCTCTCTTTGGGACTCCCATAATGCATGTATTGGTACACTTGGTGGTATTCCACGAGATCTTCAACCTCTGCTCACTTTTCATCATTCTTTCTTCTTTCTGCTCCTCAGACTGGATTCTTTCAATTGTTCTATCATTGGTTAGCTCCAATCTGCTGTTGAAGTCCTCAAGGGATTTTATAAATTTTTACTATAGTCTCAGCTCTGGCTGTTTCTTTTCATAATTTCTACCTCTTTACTGATATTCTCTTTGTGTTCATCTGTTGTTTTTCTAATGTCCTTTAGTTTTTTGGTCCACTTTTTTCCTTTAGCCCTTTGAGCATATTTAGGACCATTTTTTAAAGTCTTTGTCAGAAGAATTAATATTAGAGTCGTATATGGGAAAAAAGTATCTGTTGCAAACTATGGACTATAGTTAACAGTGATATCTTAATATTCTGTCATCAATAGTAACAAAAGTACCACAACAAAATTAGGTGTCAACAATGGATGGGAGGTTAAGGGGATGGGGTGTTTGGGATTTTCTTTTTCATGTCAATCTGTTATTTTTCTTTTTGGAATAATGAAAGTGTTCTAAAATTGATTGTGGCTGCACAGTTAGGTGATGATACTGTAAGAAATTGATTGTGTAGTTGATGGATTATATGGTGTGCAAATATATCACAAAATTTGTAGTAAAAAAAAGTCTTTATCCAGTATGTCTTAGATCTGGTCTTCCTCACTGATGGTTTCTAATATTTTAACCTTCTCCTTTGCCTGGTACATCACTTTCTGTTTCTTTGTAATCATTTGCTGAAATCTGGACTTTTTAGTAATTTAATGTTACCTTTGGAACTTATACTCTGAGACATCTGTTCCTTAAACTTGTATCAAACTAATATTATGGTAGAGATATCCCTGAATTCCAGGGGCTAATGGAAAAAGAAAAGAAAACACTTTCCCCAGTCTTTTCAAGTTGGCCTGCATGAGTGCTTACCTTTCAAGCTTAACCATACGATGAGTTTAGAAAATAGGGGGAAGCAAAATAAAAAACTAGACCCTTCTGCATATGTGTCTTATCCTGGTCATTTGTGCTTGGTCCTAGGAGTTCTCTCATTAGCACAAGCATCCCTCTTCCTTAGAAAGCAGTGTTTTTTCATGGTCCTGGGCGCTGCATTGTATGTCCAACAGCTAGCAAAACTTTGCCCCAGGCAGCTGCAATTTGACTATTCTATAGTCTTCTGCAAGAGAATTCTGTGACCTGCCTCTGCAAGGCAAGTTCTGGGATGACAAGCCCGGGATACATGTCCTGGTTCAGTCTTTCAAGTTGAACTAAACAGATCAGCACAAACATACATGCTCCCAGTATGTGTATGAGGGTTACTCTACTCTCTCTGGAATGGGGACACCACAGGCCTGCACTGAGAGTGCAGTGGGCTGGCTCTGTACTAAGTGGGTAGGAGAAGAGCCAGTTGGGGCTCCATGAGATTCTGATACTTCTAAGTTGTCTTTTTCTTTATTGGGCATTGTACTGCCATTCTTTAACTGTTTTCTGGAGTTTTGAGAAAGATGTTTCTGTCAGGTCTTACTGATTGCTCAAGGCTTCTGTGTGTGTGTGTGTGTGTGTGTGTGTGTGTGTGTGTGTTGCGAGTTCCTTGGAGTCCCTTACTCCACCATCTTGATTCAGGCAGCAGTTCCTAATTTTTACAACTTTCACTCCAGAGTTAATAAAATCAATGTTAATTTATTTTATGGAGTAGAAATAGTCTTGAAAAATCAGCTGGGGTTGAAATGTCTATAAAGTAAATATTATTCTTCCCTCTTTACTCAAATTATAAAACTGGAGAAGTATTCTAGTGGACAAAATATTAGCCTGGGATATATTGAAATCATTTGTAAGCTTGCTGAATTTCTTATAAAATCCTGTATTTTAATTTTAAATATTAATTTTAGATAGAATATTAATAATTTGAGTAGTACCACAAAATCTTCAGTGAAAAGAAATTAAAACATTTGTATTTGGAAAATTATCTTAAAATCTTAAAGAACAAATACATGCTATGAGAATAACACAGATTTTTAGCCTGTTAGATAACATTAACTGAGGTAAGGAATAAAAGAGAGAGAATAGATTGACTCAGAATGGGAGCAATCACTTGTAGTCTGTAGTAGTTAGGTTCAAGTATCAACTTGGCCAGGCGATGGTACCCTGTTGTTCTGTTGCTGTGAACTTAAATCATCAGCATGCTGGTTTGAACGTATTATATACCCAGAATAGTCAAATTTTAATCCTGAGTCAATATGATGGAGGCAGCCATTTCTTTTAATCCTGATTCAACACTGTAGGTTGAAAACTTTCAATTAAATTATCTTCATTGAGATATTACACACCCAGTTGTGGCTGTGACCTTTGATTAGATGGAGATGTGACTCCACCCATTCCAGGTAAGATTATGGGCTCCTTTAAAAGAGGTAACATTTTGGAGAAAGTCAGAAATGACAGAAGCCTCAGAGCTGACAGAGCCCAGAGCTGACACAGATGCTGTTATTTGGAGAACAGAGACACAAGATGTTTGGAGATGCTTGGAGCCCAGCAGACATCACCATGAGATGGTAAGCAAGCCAGAACCTGAAGAGAGCCAAGGGAAGCCAAGAGATAAAAGCCAGCCCCAGAGAAGCAAAGTGAGGAACCCCTATAGGGACAAAGGCTAAGAAAGCAATGGAGCCCAGGAGCAAGGAACCAGCAGCTGTCATCCATGTGACTTCCCAGCTGTTAGAGGTGCTCTAGACCCGTCAGCCTTTCTTGAATGAAGGTAACCTTTTGTTGGTGCCTTAATTTGGACACTTTCACTTCCTTAGGACTGTAAACTTATAACTTATTAAATTCCTCTTTTTAAAAAAGCCATTCCAGTTCTGTTATATCACATTCTGGCTATGGCTGATTGCATCTGCAATTGGCTGAGGTAGTGCCTTCTGCAATGAGTGAGGCTTAAAAGGAGTCAGAAGAGAGGAGCTCAAAACCAACTCAGAGTCAGAGCAGGCCCAGATGTTTGGAAATGCAAAAAGGAATCACCCCGGGGAAAGCCTCAAGAAGCCAGAAGGGAAGGCCAGCAGATGTTGCTGTGCGCCTTCCAATGTGACAAGGAAAGTCAGTGGAAAGCCAGCTGCCTTTCCTCTGAAGAACTGTAAATTTGTAACTAAATAAATCTCCTTAATAAAACACAGTTCATCTCTTGCATATTGCATTCTATCAGCTTTAGCAAACTAATGCAGAGTTTGGTACCAAAGAATTGGGGTGCTGCTGTGTTTGCAAATACCAAACATGTTGGAACAGCTTTTTAAATGGATAAAGGGAGGAGTCTGGAAGAATTGTGAGGATCTTGATAAAGAAAGCCTAGATTGCTTTGAAATTACTGTTGGTAGAAATATGGGCTCCAAAGATACTTCTGTTGCAGACTGGAAAGTGTTTTTTAATTTTTTTATTGAGAAATCTTTACACACATACGGTCCATTCACAGTATACAATCAATGGCTCACAATATCATAACATAGTTGTGCATTCATCACCATGATCAGTTTTAGAACACTAACATCATTCCAGGAAAAGAAATAACAAGACAAAAGAAAAAGCTCATACATCCCATATCCCTTACCCCTCATTCTCATTGACCACTAGTATTTAAATATACCTGATTTTTTTTTTTTACCTCTTATCACCCCTATTATTTATTTATTTATTATCTTTATTTTTTTACTCATCTGCCCATACACTGGATAAAAGAAGGATCAGAAACAAGATTTTCACAATTATGTCACATTGTAAAATCTATACAGTTATGCAATTGTCTTCAAGAATCAAAGCTACTGGAACCCAGTCCAACAGTTTCAGGTGCTTTCCTCTAGCCACTCCAATACACCATAAACTAAAATGGGATCTCTATATAATGCATAAGAATAACCTCCAGGCTAACCTCTCTGCTCTGTTTGAAATATCTCAACTGCTGAAACTTTATTTTGTCTCATTTCTCTCTTCCTCCTTTTGGTCAAAAAGCCTTTCTAATCCCATGATGCTGGGTCCTGGCTCATCCTAGGAGTCCTGTCCCATGTTGTCAGGGAGATTTACACCCCCGGGAGTCAAGTCCCACGTATGAGGGAGGGCAGTGACTTCACCTGCTGAGTTGGCTTAGAGAGGCCACATCTGTCCAACAAAAGAGGTTATCTAGGGGTGACTCTAAGGCATAATTATAAGAAAGCTTAGCATCTCCTTTGCAAAAATATGTTTCATAGCGGTGAGCTCCAAGATCAAGGACTCAGCCTATTGAATTGATTTTCCCCACTGCTTGTTGAGAGTATCAGGAATTCTTCAGAGGGGAAGTTTAATATTTCTTCCTATCTCCCCAGTCCCCAAAAGGCACTTGGCAAATACTTTTTTATTCTCTGCCAAAATTACTCTGGAATATAGGTGGGCATCACATTAACTTGTACAAACCAACAAGATCTCACTCCTCAGTCGAGATTCCATGTAATTATGGTGTTTGAATAAACTGACCATACCAGTTAAATTAGGTAATACACTATCCAAAATATAAATTTCACCCCGAATAAACATCTCTCCTTTTGTGACCCTCATTTTGAAGTGGCCAAAAGTTTGACAAAGTTGATTCCTGGTACTGTATGGAAGGGAGAATTTAGATGTGCTGATCTAGGATACTTGTTTGAGGAAATTTCCAAGCTAAATATGAAGGATACAGTCTGGTTTCTCTTTGCATCTTACATTAAAATATGAAAAGAAAGGGATAGACTGAGAAATTTATGGTCTGGAAAATTCTGGACTTCCAGAAAGTGAAACCCCAGAGACTAGATAGAACCCCATGTGAGGATTTAACCAAACATGGAACCAGTCAACGATTGCAGGACAGCAAAGATTTGTGGACGGTCCTATGGCCTGATAGCTTTGAGCTCTGTACGCTGCATGCCAAGTCAACAATTTTCTTTTCACAAAAACTGTATAAATGGAATCACTACCAGTCTGAACTAAAAAGGATAGAAAAGGGCCAGACTGAAGGAAGAACAGAATCAGCAGCAGAACCATGGAAGCTGAGGTCCGAACCCAAGAAACCTTGGGCAATAGGAGCAGATCCACCTACGTATGTCAAAAGGGTGTTTGCCCTGGAGGCGTAGGCTGGGTCTTCTGCCTTAATGTCCAGGAAGATTTCTGGTGCTGCAAGCCTGAGAAAATGTGGAGCATATTCCCAGAGGATTGGGGGAGGCCTGGCTGCCACCCTATTTTTGTGATGGGGTTGAACATGTGCCCGAAAGATGTCAGAGAATCTGGGTGCCACCCAGATGCATGAGGAGGGTGTGGCTGATAAAAGTAATCTCTCCAACACTTCCCAATGTTGCAACCGCTATCCCAGTGTTTGGAGAGAAAAGGGCCACCGTGTAGACCCTTGGAAAGGGTGGGATTGCCTCTTTCTAAGGCTCCAAGAGTGAATGATGCTCAGAATTTGAAATCTAATGGAATTTGCTCTCCAAGTTTTCAGAATTGTTTGGGTCCAGTGACCCCTACTTTCCTTCAATTTCTCCCTATGACAGTGAGATCATTTATCCTATGTTCCTTCTTTGTATATTGGAAGCAGATAACTTGCTCTAAATTTCAGGTCCCCAATCAGAAGAGAATTCTGCTTTGGCACAAGCCGTGCCTGTAACTGACTTTGGTAGGAGTTTGTACTATTTTTAAGTTGGTATTGTATTTGTATTGTTACTGAAACGATTTAAGGCTTTTGTGGTGTTAAGATGAAATGAATGTATTTTGTATATGGAAAGATTTAGTCTACCGTATGCAGGCCAGATGAACATTGTTAGGAAAATAATGTCTATTGTTTTTTATTTAGAGATTAAGTAAGGTGATGTATATAGTTGCCAATTGGCAAGGGGTGGACACTTTTTTAGTTAGGTTCTGGTATCAACATGGCCAGGTGATGGTACCCACTTGTTCTGTTGCTATGGACTTAAATCATCAGCATGTGAATTTCATCCATGGTTGATTGCATCTTCAGTCAGCTGAGGGGAGTGCCTTCCACAATGAGTGAGGCTTAACGGAAGGAGTCAGAAGAGAGGTGCTCAGAGCCAGTTCAGACCCAGCTGTTTGGAGATGCAGAAAGGAATCATTCCTATGAAAGTCTTAAGAAGCCAGGAGGGAAGGCCAGCAGATGTCATTGTGTGCCTTCCCCTATGACAGAGAAAGCCAGAGGAAAGCCAGTTGTCTTTCCTCTGAAGAACTGTAAATTTGTAACTAAATAAATTCCCTTTAGAAAAGCCAGTCCATCTCTGGTGTACTTCTTTCTGGCAGACTTGGCAAATGAAAACATAGTTCATAAAAAAGAAGAAAGAAATTTTATGAGTTTTAGTGAGAATGTCAGACTCTTTCTTTCCACTGGGACTTTAAATATACAATTCTCTTTCCTCTTTTGTCTGTATAATTTTTCAGTAACCCACCACTCTCTGGTGTTCCCCATATTCTTTTCTAAACTAGATTTTCCATAGCACTTATCACCTTCTAACAAAATATAAAATATTTATTATATTTTTGTTTGTTTTTGCCACTCTCCCTCCATCCCAAATGAAAGCTCCTGGAGGGCAGAGATTTTACCTGCTGGCTTCACTTTTGTATCCTCAGCTTCTAGGCAAATCTTGATAAATATTGGTTGAGTAAATGAACACTTTACCCTGTTGGGAATCTCTTCTAGGAAACTCACTCTAAACAGTTTCATTTTATATCTCTTCCATCACAGTACTTTTCACACATATGGTTTTGTTTTTGAATTTTTAAATTGAGATGAAATTCATATAATACAAAGAACAACATTTTAGGCTGCAGAATTCAGTGACATTTAGTACATTCACAATGTTGTGCAACCACAATCTACATCTAGCTCCAAAATATTTCAGTCACCCTAAAAGAACCCCATACCCATTAAGCAGTCATTCCCCATTCCTCCCTTTCCACTTTCCCTGGCAACCACCAATCTGCTTTTGCACTCTGTGGATTTACCTATTCTGCATATTTCATATAAATGAAGTCATAAATCATGTGACCTTCTGTGTTTGGCATCTTTCACCTGGTATAATATTTTTGAAGTTCATCCACATTTCAGCATGTATCATACTTCATTCCTTTGCTGTTTTTTTTTTCTTTTTTTGGTATGGGCAGGCACCAGGAATTGAACCCAGGACTCCAGAATGCAGACAAGAACTCTGAGCCACCATGGCCCACCCAGTACTTCATTCCTTTTTATAGCTGGATAATCTACCATTATATGTATATACCAGGTTTTGTTTATCCATTCATTTATTGATGGACATTTTCATTGATTCCATATTTTGGCTATTGTGAAAGTGCTGCTATAAATATTCCTGTACAAGTATTTGTTCATGATATATTTTTATTGTCTCTTTCTAAAGCTGTCTTCCCCCACAATACCATGAATTCCATGAAGGCAGGGGCAGATCTGAATAGTTCATAAATGTATCATAGAAAATATTTGTTCAATGAAAGACTAAATGCAAAATGTTTTTTTTTTGTATTTAAAGACTCTTGAATGTCTAAAATTGTATTATTGAAAGTTCTTAACTAACAGGGAAACCCCAGCCTTTGAAAATTCAGTGATGCCGGGAATATAAAAGAATACCTATGCCTCAATTCCATATAAAGGCTAGCTACAGGAGAGAGGTGGGGGATGAGAGTGAGATGAGAATAATGAAGGACTTCAGCAGGACCAGGAAGGAGGAAGCAGCAGAGACAGGTGGAAAAGCACAGGGGAAGGAGTAGGTACAGAGGGCAGAGACAGGGTGAGAAAGAAGAGAGAGGGATTTAGAGATGAAGGGGATGGAGCAGCTCTCATGTTGCTAGATGCTTCTCCAGTAGCTGAAAAGAGTCCTCTGTGCCTCCAGGAAATAGCTTTTTGTCTTTCATTTGTCAAACATTAAAGTTAGGTTCTGAAATAAAGGTTTACTTTCGAGTAAAATTTTGAAGGTGTTCACTACATGTTCAAGAGTGACTTTGGCTTTTAGAAATGAAGCTTGAAATTTTTTATTAGAGAAGCTGGAGGTAACAGAAAAATCATACAAAAATAAAGAATTCAAATATACCCCCCCACATACACACACAAATGCAATTTTCCCTCTTATTAATGCTTTGTATTAGTGTGGTACATGTGTTACAATAGATGAAATAATATTATTATATTTTACTATTATTTATAGCCCATAGTCTACATTAGAGTTCACTGTGATATACAGTTCTGTTTTCTTTTTTTAAAATTATTCTAGTAACATATGTCCACCTTAAAATTCCTCTTTTATACTGCATTCAAATATATGTTAGTGGTGTTAATTACATTCATAATGTGCTACCATCACCACTACCCATTACCAAAACTTTTACATTGCCCAAACAGATACTTTGTACAAATTAAACATTAAGTCTCTATTCCCTGACCACATCCCAGCTCCTAACAACCTATATTCTGGCTCTATGAATTTAATAATTTCATATCATTGAAAGCATATAATATTTATCCTTTGGAGTCTGGCTTATTTTATTCAACATGATATCTTCACATTTTTCAGGACACCATTCCTTTTTATGGCTGAATAATATTCCTTTGTATGCATAGACCACATTTTATTTATCCATTCATCCATTGATGGACACTTGGATTGCTTACATCTTTTAGGAATTATGAGTAGTATTGCTATGAAGATTGCTGTGCAAATATCTTTTCAAGTGCTAGTTTTCATTTCATTTGAGTATATATCTAGACGTGGGTTGGCTGAGTTGTATGGTAATTCTATAATGAATTCTCTGAGGAACTGCCAAACTATCATCCACAGAGGCTGCACCATTTTATATTCCTAGCAACAATGAGCAAGTGTACCTACATATGTGGATTGTTCTCCACATCTCTCCAAAGTTCATAACTTTCTTTTTTTAAATAGTAGCCATGCTGGTGGCTATGAGGTGATATCTTATTGTGGTTTTGACTTGCATTTCCCTAATAGCTAATGATATTGAGCATCCTTTCCTGTGCTTTTTTGGTTATTTGTATATTTTCTTTGGAGAAATGTCTATCCAGGTCTTTTGCCCATATTTAAATTGGATTGTTTGCTTTTTTTGTTGTTTAGTTGCAAGTTTTCTTTATTTTACCTGTATCAGATATGCAGTTTCCAAATATTTTTTTTCCCATTCTGTAAGCTGTCTTTTTTTTCATGATATGGTTTTTGATACTCGAAAGTGTTGAATTTTGATAAAGTCCCATTTATCTACTTTTTTATTCATTCCTCATGTTTTGGGTGTAAAGTCTAAGAAACCATTGCCTAACACAGAGTTCTGGACATACTTCCCTATGTTTTAGTTTAGGAGTTGTTCTAGTTTTCTAGCTGCCAGAATGCAATATGCCAGAGATGGGATGGCTTTTGCAAAGGGGGAATTTAATGAGTTGCTAGTCTACAGTTCTAACGCTGAGAAATTGTCCCAACCAAAACAAGTCTATAGAAATGTCCAATCAAAGGCATCTGGGGAAAGATACCTTGGTTCAGGAAGGCCAATGAAGTTCACGGTTTCTTTCTCAAGTGGAAGGGCACATGGCAAGCACAGTCTGAGTTTCTCTCTCAGCTGGAAGGGCACATGGCACACACCGTGTCATCTGCTAGCTTTCTCCTGGCTTCTGGTTTCATGAAGCTCCCCAGGAAACATTTTCTTTCTTCACCTCCAAAAGTCGCTGGCTCATGGACTCTCTGCTTTGTGGTGCTGCTCTCTTTGAATCTCTCATTCTCCAAAATGTTTCCACTTTTATAGGACTCCAGTAAATCAATCAAGACCTACCCAAATGGGTGAAGACACATCTCCCCTAATCCAGTTTAACAGCCACTCTTGATTGGATTACATCTCCATGGAGATGGTCTAATTACAGATTCAAATATACAGTACTGAATTGCGATTATTCTACCTTTATGAAATGGGATTTTGATTAAAACATGGCTTTTCTAGGGTCCATACATCCTTTCAAACCAGCATATTCCACCCTCTGGACCCTAAAAAAGACATGTTTTCCCCATACACAAAATACATTCATTCCATAACAATATCAGAAATCCTTTAACCATTTCAGTAGCAGTACAAATGAAATACAAAATTAAAAACAGTTCAAACTCCTATCAAAGTTAGTTTTGGGTACGGTCTTTTTAAGTCAAAATTATCCTCTGGCTTTGGAGCTGTAAAAACCCAAGACAAGTCATTTGCTGCCAACATACAAAGAGGAATATTCATAGGGCACATATACGCATTTCCATAGGGAGGAAAGAACACAGGGGTCACTTGACCCATATGGTTTCGAAAACCTGCAGGGCGAAGTCCATTAGTCATTTCAAAGTCTGAGAGTCATTTATGCTTAGTGCTTCTGAAAGCAGCAGTCCCACCTTTTCCAAGGGCCTATGCAGAGGCCTGCCTCTGTCTGAATGCAACCTTGGGGGACATTGAGGAGACCACCTTTTTCTCAGCTCCACCTTCTCTACGCATTAGGGCTGCACCCAGGCTCTCTGCCTTCTCCAGGGCACACGCTCAACCCCTCCGTGTGGTGGCAGCCAGGCTCTCCCCAAACCCCAAGGAATGTGCTTCACCCTCTCCAAAGCTGGAGGCAGCATGACTCTTTCACTGTAACAAGGTGGAAGGCCCACCCTCTGCCTTTGGGGAAAACTCACCCTCTCCATGGGCTTGGATGAGTCTGCTCTCCTGTTCTGAGGCTTCTTGACTTCAGACCTCAGCCTCCATGGTTTTACCTCTGAAGTTATTTTTCCTCCATTGTTTCCCTTCTCTGAACCCCCCAGTCCAGACTGGTAGCAGCTCTGTTTATGCAGATCCCACAGCACTCTCGTTGGCTTTCTATGCAGTAGTGTTGGATCATGCCCATCAGACACAAGGAGTTTCCACACATCCTTCTTGGATAACTCCATGTCCAATCCTGGCTTTCTCTGAAATGGCTGAATGGGTCCACATTTGGTCAAGTCCTCATGCAGAACACTGTTCTCTGGGATCTCCCTTCCAGGAAGCCCAGAATTCTCCAGAACATCAACTTCTGGTTTCTTTGTACCCAAAAGTTCAGTTTGCAGCTTCTCTCTTTCCTGTCACATTTCACTATAATCTGTGATGAGAAACCAGGCTGCACTTTCCACATTTAATTTAGAGATCTCTTCTGCTAAATATCCAAGTTCATGGCTTTTAAAATCTGCCTTCCAGCCAAAGCCACTAGTCAATTTTGCCAGATTATCTGCTATTTTAAAACAAGGAATGCCTTCCTTCCAGTTTGCAATCAAACATGCCTCATTTCTAAGGCCTTATCAACAGTATCTTTCGAGTCCACATTTCTACCACCAGTCTCTTCAAGCATTCTAGGCCTTCTCTATCAAGCTCCTCACAAGTCCTCCAAAATCTTCCCCTTATCCATTTAAAAAGCCATTCCAACACATTTGTTATTTGCAAACTGCAAGAGTACCCCCACTCTTCAGTACCAAAATCTGTTGTAGTTTGCTAGCTGCCAGAATGCAATATACCGGAGACAGGATGGCTTTTAAAAAGGGGGAATTTAATGAGCTGCTAGTCTACAGTTCTAACGTTGAGAAAATGTCCCAATCAGAACAAGTCTATAGAAATGTCCAATCAAAGGCATCTGGGGAAAGATACCTTGGTTCAAGAAGGCAATGAAGTTTATGGTTTCTTTCTCAAGTGGAAGGGTACATGGCAAACTCAGTCTGAGTTTCTTTCTCAGCTGGAAGAGCACATGGCGCACATGGTGTCATCTGCTAGCTTTCTCTCCTGGCTTCTGGTTTCATGAAGCTCCCTGGGAGGCATTTTCCTTCTTTATCTCCAAAGGTCACTGGCTCATGGACTGTCTGCTTTATGCTGCTGCTCTCTTTGAATCTCTCATTCTCCAAGATGTTTCCACTTTTATAGGACTCCAGTAAACCAATCAAGACCTACCCAAATGGGTGGAGACACATCTCCCCTAATCCAGCTTAACAACCACTATTGATTGGGTTGCATCTCCACGGAGATGATCTAATTACAGATTCAAACATACAGTACTGAATAGGGATTATTCTACCTTTACAAAAGGGGATTATGATTAAAACACAGCTTTTCTAAGGTCAATACATCCTTTCAAACCAGCACAGGAGTTTTATAGTACTGACTTTTATATTTAGGCCATTGACCCTTTTTGACTTAATTTCTGTCTGTGGTATGAGGTAGGAGTCGACCTTAAATCTTTTGCATGTGGCTATCCAGTTTTCCCAGCACCATTTTTTTAAAAGAGATTATTCTTTCTGCTTTGATAGACTTGGCAACCTTGTCAAAAGTAAGTTGTGGATAGGGAGTTGTAGGGTTTAGTCTGTTCTCCAGGGCAGCTAGAAAATAAGCAGGAATTGTCTGAATTGTGTGGGGGACTTTGGAGACCAGATGCACAACATACCCCCACCAAAAGCAGCCCATTAAAGAAAACAGCCCACAGTTTCCATTTTCAGCCCTGTCCCAGGCAGGGGCAGAAGTAGGGTTGACTTTGAGACAAAGTTTTACTAAATCAGGTGAGGAAGATAGCTCTCTAAAGGACATATCTTCCCCAAGAAAAGGTGGGGGGAGGGCAGGACCCTGTATAAGTGGTGGCTGTCATTCAGAGAACTTAGATTACAAGGGCTGGGATAATCAGCATTGGTTTCAAAGTACAAAAGGCAGAGCCCAGGGCAGGCAATGGTGGTGCAGTGGCAGAGTTCTCACCTGCCATTCCAGAGACCCAGGTTCAATTCCCAGTGCCTGCCTATGCCAAAAAAAAAAAAAAAAAAAAAAGAAGAAAAGAAAAGGCAGAGCCCATCCTGTGTTTGAAATAATCTGTGGCAGGGGTGAAGGGTGAAAGTGAGATTTCTTGAGAATCACTGTGGCTTTTCCAGCCTGCAGAGAAAGTGGCTGAAGAGCAACTCCTCCACAAGAAAGGGGGCAAAGCAAGCTCCCGCACAGGTGTCAGTAGTTATTTGAATAAATCAGACCCCAAGGGCTGGGTAAACAGCAACAGTTTCAAATAACTCCCTCCCCACCAGCTTCTGTTTAAGCACATTCCCAGCAACGCTGGGGTCAGCTGAGAATTAAAGGTGTAGTACTACCCTAAGCCTATGGGGACCAGTGGGCTGAAGAGTGCCATCTTCTGGGCAGGAGAAGAACCGCACAGACTCAGGAGGCTTTGCAGAAAAGACTAGCACCCTGCTGGTCTCATTCCCAGGGAGCTTTGATACTGAACTACTGTGTGTCCTTGACCTGTCTTGTCTGGGGAAAAACTGACCAGGGTAGATCTTCTCTGAGGGAAACTTCTTCCCAGTTATCAACCTTCAAGGTCAATGTTGTTAGAAGTTAAAAAGGAGTGTTAAAAATATAAAAAGGTAAACAAAACAAAAAGAAATAGCAGATCAAACTTCCTTGGGGAGGAAGAGGGAAAAGAAAGCTTTTCCCTGGGGGGTAAAACAATGGCACCAAAAAAGGCAAGGTCAAAAATCATTGCATATTTTATGGTAAAGAATCAGAAAAATTGGAGCTGAAAAAATTCTGATTAGCTGAACAAAAGCTGTGCTAGATGTCTAGAATAAGTTGAACCAAATGTCAAAGAACACATGGAGTACAAAGCTGCCCTAAGTAAAAAGAAAACTTTAGGTAAGAGAGAAAAAGTGAGCTCAAGAATAAACTCATCAGACTTCCGGAGAAGATGGCGGCTTAGTAAGACGCGCGGGTCTTAGTTCCTCCTCCAGAAAAGCAACTAAAGAAACAGAAACAATATGAAACAGCTCCCGGAGTCACGACAGAGACCAAAAAGACAGCGTACCCCATTCTGGAACAGCCGAACGGGCAGGGAGAATCTGCTGCGGTGAGATACCCGAGGGGCGCGCGTTTTCCCGGCCGGGGCTGCTGGCGACTGGGGTCCCCTCCACGCACGTGGCTCCCCGGTCTGACTGGGAACGTTGGATTGCGGGGCCCTCCCGTCACGCTTGGCGTTTCGGGCCAGCTGGGCAATTAGGACCGGCACTCTCCCAAGCCACGGCGGCCAGCGACCCCCGCCTCCATGCGCGGTTTCCCGGGCCGACTGCCGTGCAGACAGACGAGCGCCACGAGCGCCACCTACTGGGCAGGAAAAGAAAAACAGAGCCCAGAGATTACACAGAAAAACCTTTCAACCAGCTGGGTCCCACACCCAGGGAAATCTGATCAAATGCCCAGACACCAGCAGAAAATAATGGATGACACTCGGAAAATTGAAGATATGGCCCAGTCAAAGGAACAAACCAATAGTTCAAATGAGAAACAGGAGCTGAGACAACTAATGCTGAATATACGAACAGAAATGGAAAAACTCTTCAAAAACCAAATCAATAAATTGAGGGAGGACATGAAGAAGACATGGGCTGAACAAAAAGAAGAAATAGAAAATCTGAAAAAACAAATCACAGAACTTATGGGAGTGAAGGACAAAGAAGAAAAAATGGAAAAAACAATGGATACCTACAATGGTAGATCTAAAGAGACAGAAGCTACAATTTGTGAACTGGAGGATGGAACATCTGAATTCCAAAAAGAAACAGAAACTATAGGGAAAAGAATGGAAAAACTTGAGCAGGGGATCAGGGAACTGAATGACAATATGAAGTGCACAAATATACGTGTTGTGGGTGTCCCAGAAGGAGAAGAGAAGGGAAAAGGAGGAGAAAAACTAATGGAAGAAATTATCACTGAAAATTTCCCAACTCTTATGAAAGACCTAAATTTGCAGATCCAAGAAGTGCAGCGCACCCCAAAGAGAATAGACCCAAATAGGCGTTCTCCAAGACACTTACTAGTTAGAATGTCAGAGGTCAAAGAGAAAGAGAAGATCTTGAAAGCAGCAAGAGAAAAACAATCTGTCACATACAAGGGAAACCCAATAAGACTATGTGTAGATTTCTCAGCAGAAACCATGGAAGCTAGAAGACAGTGGGATGATATATTTAAATTACTAAAAGAGAAAAACTGCCAACCAAGACTCCTATATCCAGCAAAATTGTCCTTCAAAAATGAAGGAGAAATTAAAACATTTATAGACAAAAAGTCACTGAGAGAATTTGTGACCAAGAGACCAGCTCTGCAAGAAATACTAAAGGGAGCACTAGAGTCAGATACGAAAAGACAGAAGAGAGAGGTATGGAGTAAAGTGTAGAAAGAAGGAAAATCAGATATGATATATATAATACAAAAGCCAAAATGGTAGAGGAAAATATTATCCAAACAGTAATAATACTAAAAGTTAATGGACTGAATTTCCCAATCAAAAGACATAGAATGGCAGAATGGATTACGACCCAGCAATACCACTGCTAGGTATCTACTCAAGGGACTTAAGGGCAAAGACACAGACGGACATTTGCACACCAGTGTTTATAGCAGCATTATCTACAATTGCAAAGAGATGGAAACAGCCAAAATGTTCATCAACAGACGAGTGGCTAAACAAACTGTGGCGTATACCTACGATGGAATATTATGCAGCTTTAAGACAGACTAAACTTATGAAGCATGTAATAACATGGATGGACCTAGAGAACATTGTGCTGAGTGAGTCTAGCCCAAAACTAAAGGACAAATACTGTAAGGTCCCACTGATGTGAACCGACATTCGAGAATCAGCTTGGAATATATCATTGGTAACAGAGACCAGCAGGAGTTAGAAACAGGGTAAGATAATGGGTAATTGGAGCAGAAGGGATACAGACTGTGCAACAGGACTAGATACAAAAACTCAAAAATGGACAGCACAATAATACCTAAGTGTAATGTAACTAGGTTGGAACACTGAATGAAGCTGCACCTGAAATATGGTTTTTTGTTTGTTTGTTTGTGTGTTTGTATCTTTTGTTTTTGTTTTTTTTTCTTTTTCCTTTTTATATATATATATATATTATTAGTATTATTATTTTAATTCTCTTCTCTATATTAACATTCTATATCTTTTTCTGCTGTTTTGCTAGTTCTTTTCCTAAATCGATGCAAATGTACTAAGAAATGATGATCATACATCTATGTGATGATACTAAGAATTACTGAGTGCATTAGTAGAATGGAATGATTTCTAAATGTTGTGTTAATTTCTTTTCTTTTTTTTGATTAATAAAAAAATTAAAAAAAAAAAAAGAATAAACTAATCAAGATGGTCAAATTCCTAGACACCAGCAAAAAATCATGAGTCACACTAGGAAACATGATGATATGGCCCAGTCAAAGGGCAAACTAAAACTTCAAACAAGATACAGAAATTGTAACAACTAATTAAGGATGTCCAAACAAATCTTCTAAATCAATTCAATGAGTTGAAGGAAAATGTGGCAAAAGAGATGAAGGATATAAAGAAGACACTGAATGACCATAAAGAAGAACTCAGAAATTTGCATTAAAATGACAGAAATTATGGGAATGAAAGACACAATAGAAAAGATGAAAAATAAATTGGAGACATACAATAGCAGATTTGAAGAGGCAGAAATAAAAATGAATGAACTAGAGGATAAGACATCAGAAATCTTACGCATCAAAGAACAGATAGGAGAAAGAATGGAAAAATTCAAGCATGATCTCTAGGAATGGAATGACAACATGAAGTGCACAGTTGTACATTTCATAGGTATACCAGAACGAATAAGCAACAACCAAAAGGAGAGATGAAAAGAAATGGGCAGAAAGAATACTTGAAGAAATAATCTCCAAAAGTTTCCCAACTTTTGTGAAAAACATTAAATTACAGGTCAAGAAGTACAGCATACCACAAACATAACAAATCCAAATAGACCTAATTGAAGACACTTACTAATCAGATTGTCAAATGCCAAAGACAAAGAGAATTTTGAAAGCAGCAAGAGAAAAGTAGTCCATCATATACAAGGGAAGCTCATCAAGACTAAGTGCTGATTTCTCAGCAGAAACCATGGTGGTGAGAAAACAGTGGTATGATATACTTAAGATACTGAAAGAGAAAAAATTCCAGCCAAGAATTCTATATCTGGAAAACTGTCCTTAAAAAATGAGGGAGAGTTTAAAATATTTACAGATAAACAGAAACTGAGAGAGCATGTGAAAAAGAAACCTGGTCTACAAGAAATGCTAAAGGCAATACTACGATAAGAAAAGAAAAGCTGATAAGAAAAGAGAGGAGTGAGAGATTTGGAGGAGAGTGTAGGAATGAAGATTATCAATAACTAAAAATGTAAAAAGAGGGGGAAAATAAAATATGACATATAAAAACCAAAGGACTAAATGGTTGAAGAAAGTACTGCTTTCACAATAATAAAATGAATGCTAATGGACTAAACTTCCCAATAATTAGACATAAACTGCTAGAATGGATTTAAAAAACAGGATACACCTATATGCTGTCTGAAAGAGACTCATTTTAGATACAAGGACAAAAATAGATTGAAAATGAAAGGTCAGAAAAAGATATTTCATGCATACAACAACCAGAAAATAGCAGGAGTAGATACAGTAATATCACAAAAATTAGACTTTAAATATAAGAGAGTTAAAAGAGACAAAGAAGGACACTATGTATTAATTAAGGGATAATTTATCAAGAAGAAATAACAATCATAAATATTTATGCACCTAACCAGAGAGCCCCAAAATACATGAAGCAAACACCATAACACTGAAGGGAGAAATAGACACTTCTACAATAATAGTTGGAGACTTCAATACACCATTCTCATTAATGGACAGAGGATCAATAAGGAAATAGAGATCTTGAATAACATGATAAATGAACTAGACTTAGCAGACATTTGTAGAACATTGTGCCCAACGGCAGCAGGATATATATTCTTCTCAAGTGCTCATGCATCACTCTCCAGGATAGACCACATGTTGGGGTGCAAAGAAGTCTCAATAAATTTTAAAAGATTGAAATCATACAAAACATTTTCTCAGATCATAACGGAATGAAATTGGAAATCAATAACAGGTGGAGGGCCAGAAAATTCACAAATATATGGAGGCTACACAACACATTCTTAAACACCAAGTGAGTCAAGGAAGAAATTACAAGATAAATAAGTAAATATCTTGAAGCAAATGAAAATGAGAGCACACCATATCAAAACTTATGAGATGTAGTGAAGGCAATGCTGAGAAGGAAATTTATTGCCCTAAATACTAATAATAAAAAAGAAGAAAAACAAAGATGGAGGACTTAACTGCACACCTGGAGGAAGTAGAAAAAGAGCAGCAAACTAACTCCAATGCAACCAGAAGGAAAAAACCTAAAGATTAGAGCAGAAATGAATGAAGTTGAGAACATAGAAGCAATAGAGAAAATCAACAAAATGGAAGTAGGTTCTTTGAGAAAATCAACAAAATAGATAGACCATTAGGTAGACTGACAAAGAAAAAAAGAGAGACAACATAAATAAATAAAATCAGAGATAGGAGATGGGACATTACTACTGTGCCCACAGAAATAAAAGGGATAATGAGAGAATACTATGAGTAACAGTATGCCAACAAACTAGACAACTTAGACAAAATGGACAAATTCCTAGAAACACACAAGCAACTTAAACTGACTCAAGAAGGAATAGAAGACCTCAATAAACCAATCAATCTTTTCTCAAGAAAGAAAAGTCCAGGACCAGATGACTTCAAACATGAATTCTACCAAGCAGTCCAGAAAGAATGAGTACCAATCCTGCTCAAACTTTTCAAAAAAATGGAAGAGGAGGGAATGCTACCTAATATATTCTATGAAACCAACATCATACTAATACCAAAGATAGACAAAGATACTACAAAAAATTAAATTACCAATGAATCTTTCTAATAAATACAGATGCAAAAATCCTCAAAAAATACTTACAAATTGAATCCAGCAGCACACTAAAAGAATTATACGCCATGAACAAGTGGGTTTTATTTCAGGTAGGCAAGGATGGGTTACTACAAGAGAATCAATTAATGTGATACACCATATTAACAAATTGAAGGGGGAAAACACATGACCATCTAGATTGATGCAGAAAAGGCATTTGACAAAATTCAGCATCCTTTCTTGATAAAAATGCTTTAAAAAATAGCAAAAGAGGGAATCTTCCTCAACATGATAAAGGGAATATATGGAAAGTCCGCAGCTAATATCATACTCAATGTGGAAAGGCTAAAAGTTTTCTCTCTTAGCTCCGGAATAAGACAAGGATGTCCACAATCACCATTCTTTTTTTTTTTTTTTTTAACTTTTTAAATTGTATAATATAATATATATATACAAAGCAAAGAAATAAAAAACCAATAGTTTCAAAGCACTGTTCAACAAGTAGTTACAGGACAGAAACCAGAGTTTGCCATGTGCTACCATATAATCCTCTCAGACTTTTCCTTCTAGCTGTTCCAGAATATAAAAAGCTAGAAGGAATAAATATTTTTTTACCATCTCAAATGATTTTTTGTGTGAAAAATAACAAAGAAAAAGAAAAACAATAACAAAGCATAGGACCACAATTAGATGTAGAAAAGATTCCAGAATTTGGCATGGGTTATGATTACGATATTAGGTTTTTACTTCTAGCTGCTGTAAGATATGGAAGACTAAAAGAGATATCAATTTAATGATTCAACAATCATGTTCATTTGTTAAATCCTATCTTCTCTGTATAACTCTGCCATCACTTTTGATCTTTCTATCCATCCATTTAGGGGTGTTTGCGCTGTGGCCATTCTAAATTTTACACTTTGGAAAAGAACATTGTCAATAATATTGGGTAGGGAGATGGAACTAGCATATGTTCTGGAGAGGCTGGGCCCTCTAGGTTTCAGAACTTATCTGGACCAGGGACCCATCTGGAGGTTGTAGGTTTCTGGAAAGTTATGCTAGTGTATGGGACCCTTGTAGAATCTTATATATCGCTCTAGGGGTTCTGTGTGATTGGCTGGAATGGTCCTGGTCAGTGTTTGGCAAGTAATGATAGGTAGCAATGTCTAACTGAAACTTGCATAAAAGCAACCTCCAGAGTAGCCTCTCAACTCTATTTGAGCTCTCTCTGCCATTGACACTTTTATTAGATATACCTCTTTCCCCCTTTTTCCCCTTTTGGTCAGGATGTAATAGTTGACCCCATGGTGCCAGGGCCAAACTCATCCTTGGGAGACACCTCCCACACCACCACCTGGATGTCATGCCCCATGTAGAGGGGAGGGCAATGACTTCACATGCAGAGTTTAGCTTAGAGAGAATGAGGCCACGTTTGAGCAACAAAAGAGGCCTTCCAGAAGGAACTCTTAAGCATACTTATAGATAGTCTAAGCTTCTCTGCTACCTAAGTAAGCTTCTCAAGTTAGCTTCAAGATTAAGAGCTTGGCCCATTGACTTGGGTGTCCCTAAAGTTTGACACAGTATCAGGGGGTTTCTTGATGGTAAATTTAAAAGTTCCATATTTTTTCTCCCATTCCTCTAGGTACTTTGCCAATATGTTTTGATTATCTGCTTAATATACTTTAGGATGTATCCAGGTATTACAGTAAGCTATACAAGATCAAACAACTTCTTTCTTCTTCTGGGCTCCTAGTGTTTCAGTTGTTCAAATGAACTATACAGATAGGTTAAGCTACAGAAAATTTAGGTTCCAGACCAAGTAAATCTATCTTCCTTTGGTCTCAAAGAGTATGTGTGGTTCTAAAATATAGACAATGTCTTCCTTAGCCCTGTGTTCTGAATCACTTTAACCCAGGCCTGATTGGCTTCATTCTTATCTCTAAATACCACTTTGTATATTATTATTTCTTGGTTTATTATATATACAATACAGAATTAATAATTACCAGTCTGGACTAAATGTGTCTTTATGAGAGCTTGCAATTTATATAATCTAGGCCCCTTTTTCTTATAAGCATTTTCTAAATGAGAACATACAATAATTATCCTTTCAATTTGCTTCACCAAGTGTCCCATACCTTCATTCACATCATTGCATGCCTCAAGACTTCATTCCTTTTTTTTTTTCTTTTAAAGCTGTAATTTAATTTTTTTTGTTTTTCTAACAAAACATTTAGAAATCATTCCATTCTACATATACAATCAGTAATTTTAATATCATCACATAGTTGCATATTCATCATTTCTTAGTACATTTGCATTGATTTAGAAAAAGAAATAAAAAGACAACAGAAAAAGAAATAAAATGATAATAGAGAGAAAAAAGAAAAAAAACTATTACCTCACATGCAGCTTCATTCAATGTTTTAACATAATGACATTACAATTAGGTAGTATTATGCTGTCCATTTCTGAATTTTTGTATCCAGTCCTTTTGCACAGTCTGTATCCCTTCAGCTCCTGTTACCCATTATCTTACCCTATTTCTATCTCCTGATGGTCTCTGTTACCAATGCCATATTCCAAGTTTATTCACTAATGTTGGTTCATATCAGTGAGACCATACAGTATTTGTCCTTTAGTTTTTGGCTAGTCTCACTCAGCATAATGTTCTCTAGGTCCATCCATGTTATTACATGCTTCGTAAGTTTATCCTGCCTTAAAGCTGCATAATATTCCATCGTATGTATATACCACAGTTTGTTTAGCCACTCGTCTGTTGATGGACATTTTGGCTGTTTCCATCTCTTTGCAATTGTAAATAACGCTGCTATAAACATTGGTGTGCAAATGTCCGTTTGAGTTTTTGCCCTTAATTCCTTTGAGTAGATTCCCAGCAATGGTATTGCTGGGTCGTATGGAAATTCTATATTCAGCTTTTTGAGGAACCGCCAAACTGCCTTCCACAGTGGTTGCACCCTTTGACATTCCCACCAACAGTGGATAAGTGTGCCTCTTTCTCCACATCCTCTCCAGCACTTGTCATTTTCTGTTTTGTTGATAATGGCCATTCTGGTGGGTGTGAGATGATATCTCATTGTGGTTTTGATTTGCATTTCTCTAATGGCCAGGGACATTGAGCATCTCTTCATGTGTCTTTTGGCCATTTGTATTTCCTCTTCTGAGAAGTGTCTGTTCAAGTCTTTTTCCCATTTTGTAATTGGATTGGCTGTCTTTTTGTTGTTGAGTTGAACAATCTCTTTATAATTTCTGGATACTAGACCTTTATCTGATATGTCATTTCCAAATATTGTCTCCCATTGTGTAGCCTGGCTTTTTACTTTCTTGATGAAGTTCTTTGATGCACAAAAGTGTTTAATTTTGAGGAGCTCCCATTTATTTCTTTCTTTCTTCAGTGCTCTTGCTTTAGGTGTAAGGTCCATAAAACCGCCTCCAATTATAAGATTCATAAGATATCTCCCTACATTTTCCTCTAACTGTTTTATGGTCTTAGACCTAATGTTTAGATCTTTGATCCATTTTGAGTTAACTTTTGTATAGGGTGTGAGATACGGGTCTTCTTTCATTCTTTTGCATATGGATATCCAGTTCTCTAGGCACCATTTATTGAAGACACTGTTCTGTCCCAGGTGAGTTGGCTTGACTGCCTTATCAAAGATCAAATGTTCATAGATGAGAGGGTCTATATCTGAGCACTCTATTTGATTCCATTGGTCGATATATCTATCTTTATGCTAGTATCAGGCTGTTTTGACCACTGTGGCTTCATAATATGCCTTAAAGTCAGGCAGCGTGAGACCTCCAGCTTTGTTTTTTTTCCTCAAGATACTTTTAGCAATTCGGGGCACCCTGCCCTTCCAGATAAATTTGCTTATTGGTTTTCCTATTTCTGAAAAATAAGTTGTTGGGATTTTGATTGGTATTATGTTGAATCTGTAAATCAATTTAGGTAGAATTGACATCTTAACTATATTTAGTCTTCCAATCCATGAACTCGGTATGCCCTTCCATCTATTATTGTCTTCTGTGATTTCTTTCAACAGTTTTTTGTAGTTTTCTTTGTATAGGTCTTTTGTCTCTTTAGTTGAATTTATTCCTAAGTATTTTATTCTTTTAGTTGCAATTGTAAATGAAATTCGTTTCTTGATTACCCCCTCAGCTTGTTCATTGCTAGTTTATAGAAACACTACAGATGTTTGAATGTTGATCTTGTAACCTGCTACTTTGCTGTACTTGTTTATTAGCTCTAGTAGTTTTGCTGTGGATTTTTCAGAGTTTTCGACGTATAGTATCATATCATCTGCAAACAGTGATAGTTTTACTTCTTCCTTTCCAATTTTGATGCCTTGTATTTCTTTTTCTTGTCTAATTGCTCTGGCTAGAAATTCCAACATGATGTTGAATAACAGTGGTGATAGTGGACATCCTTGTCTTGTTCCTGATCTTAGGGGGAAAGTTTTCAATTTTTCCCCATTGAGGATGGTATTAGCTGTGGGTTTTTCATATATTCCCTCTATCATTTTAAGGAAGTTCCCTTGTATTCCTATCTTTTGAAGTGTTTTCAACAGGAAAGGATGTTGAATTTTGTCAAATGCCTTCTCTGCATCAATTGAGATGATCATGTGATTTTTCTGCTTTGATTTGTTGATATGGTGTATTACATTAATTGATTTTCTTATGTTGAACCATCCTTGCATACCTGGGAAGAATCCTACTCGGTCATGATGTATAATTCTTTTAATGTGTTGCTGGATTCGATTTGCTAGAATTTTGTTGAGGATTTTTGCATCTATATTCATTAGAGAGATTGGCCTGTAGTTTTCTGTTTTTGTAATATCTTTGCCTGGTTTTGGTGTGAGGGTGATGTTGGCTTCATAGAATGAATTAGGTAGCTTTCCCTCCACTTCAATTTTTTTTGAAGAGTTTGAGGAGAGTTGGTACTAATTCTTTCTGGAATGTTTGGTAGAATTAACATGTGAAGCCATCTGGTCCTGGACTTTTCTTTTTGGGAAGCTTTTGAATGACTGATTCAATTTCTTTACTTGTGATTGGTTTGTTGAGGTCATTTATTTCTTCTTGAGTCAAAGTTGGTTGTTCATGCCTTTCTAGGAACTTCTCCATTTCATCTACATTGTTGTATTTATTAGCATAAAGTTGTTCATAGTATCCTGTTATTACCTCCTTTATTTCTGTGAGGTCAGTGGTTATGTCTCCTCTTCCATTTCTGATCTTATTTATTTGCATCCTCTCTCTTCTTCTTTTTGTCAGTCTTGCTAAGGGCCCATCAATCTTGTTGATTTTCTCATAGAACCAACTTCTGGTCTTATTGATTTTCTCTATTGTTTTCATGTTCTCAATTTCATTTATTTCTGCTCTAATCTTTGTTGTTTCTTTCCTTTTGCTTGCTTTGGGGTTAGTTTGCTCTTCTTTCTCCAGTTCTTCCAAGTGGACAGTTAATTCCCGAATTTTTGCCCTTTCTTCTTTTTTGATATAGGCATTTAGGGCACTAAATTTCCCTCTTACACTGCCTTGGCTGTGTCCCATAGGTTTTGATATGTTGTGTTTTCATTTTCATTCGCCTGGAGATATTTACTAATTTCTCTTGTAATTTCTTCCTTGACCCACTGGTTGTTTAAGAGTGTGTTGTTGAGCCTCCATGTATTTGTGAATTTTCTGGCACTCTGCCTATTGTTGATTTCCAACTTCATTCCTTTATGATCTGAGAAAATGTTGTGTATGATTTCAATCTTTTAAAATTTGTTGAGACTTGCTTTGTGACCCAGCATATGGTCTATCTTTGAGAATGATCCATGAGCACTTGAGAAAAATGTGTATCCTGCTGTTGTGGGGTGTAATGTCCTATAAATGTCTGTTAAGTCTAGCTCATTTATTGTAATATTCAAATTCTCTGTTTCTTTATTGATCCTCTGTCTAGATGTTCTGTCCATTGATGAGAGTGGAGAATTGAAATGTCCAACTATTATGGTAGATGCGTCTATTTCCCTTTTCAGTATTTGCAGTGTATTCCTCACATATTTTGGAGCATTCTGGTTCAGTGCATAAATATTTATGATTGTTATGTCTTCTTGTTTAATTGTTCCTTTTATTAGTAGATAATATCCTTCTTTGTCTCTTTTAACTGTTTTACATTTGAAGTTTAATTTGTTGGATATTAATATAGCTACTCCTGCTCTTTTATGGTTGTTATTTGCATGAAATATCTTTTCCCAAGTTTTCACTTTCAACCTATGTTTATCTTTGGGTCTAAGATGTGTTTCCTGTAGACACCATATAGAAGGATCCTGTTTTTTAATCCATTCTGCCAGTCTATGTCTTTTGATGGGGGAATTCAGTCCATTAACATTTAGTGCTATTACTTTTGGGTAATACTTTCCTCTACCATTTTACCTTTCGTATTATATATATCATAACTAATTTTCCTTCTTTCTACACTCTTCTCCACACCTTTCTCTTCTGTCTTTTCCTATCTGTCTCTAGTGCTCCCTTTAGTATTTCTTGCAGAGCTGGTCTCTTGGTCACAAATTCTCTGTGACTTTTTGTCTGAAAATGTTTTAATTTCTCCCTCATTTTTGAAGGACAATTTTGCTGGATATAGAATTCTTGGTTGGCAGTTTTTCTCTTTAATAATTTAAATATATCATCCCACTGTCTTCTAGCTTCCATGGTTTCTGCTGAGAAATCTGCACATAGTCTTATTGGGTTTCCCTTGTATGTGATGGATTGTTTTTCTCTTGCTGCTTTCAAGATCCTCTCTTTTTCTTTGACCTATGACATTCTAACTAGTAAGTGTCTTGGAAAACGCCTATTTGGATCTATTCTCTTTGGGGTGTGCTGCACTTCTTGGATCTGTAATTTTAGGTCTTTCATAAGAGTTGGGAAATTTTCAGTGATAATTTCTTCCATTAGTTTTTCTCCTCCTTTTCCTTTCTCTTCTCCTTCTGGGACACCCACAATACGTATATTAGTGTGCTTCATATTATCATTCAATTCCCTGAGCCTCTACTCAAATTTTTCCATTCTTTTCCCTATAGTTTCTGTTTCTTTTTGGATTTCAGATGTTCCATCCTCCAGTTCACTAATTCTAACCTCTGTCTCTTGAAATCTACCATTGTAGGTTTCCCTTTTTTTTCATCTCTTCTACTGTATCTTTCATTCCCATAAGTTCTGTGATTTGTTTTTTCAGACTTTCCATTTCTTCTTTTTGTTCATTCCTTGCCTTCTTCATGTCCTCCCTCAATTTATTGATTTGGTTTTTGAAGAGGTTTTCCATTTCTGTTCATATATTCAGAATTAGTTGTCTCAGCTCCTGTATCTCATTTGGACTATTGGTTTGTTCCTTCGACTGGGCCATATCTTCAATTTTCTTGGTGTGATTTTTTATTTTTTGCTGGTGTCTGGACATTTAATTACCTTAATTAGTTTATTCTGGAGATTGCTTCACTTATCTTACCTAGGGTTTTCTTGCTAGATGAGTTTGTTGTCTATCTGTTCATTGACATTCAGTTCAGCTTTTTCTGGGCCTCTAGCTTAAGTTTTGTTTAACAGAGGGTAAATTTTCAGTTCTTATTTTCTTGTTTCTTGTCCTGCTTGTAAGATGCCTTTTCCCCCCCTACCCTTAGGAGGGTCTACATAAGTATTACAGACTCCAGCCGGGTTTTCTCGGACCAAGCTGGCCTCCTTTCAGGGGGAAGGAATCACCTGCATCAGTTTTCCCTGAGTGTGAGACCCAGCAGGTTGAAAGACTTTCCTGTGAAGTCTCTGGGCTCTGTTTTTCTTAACCTGCCCAGTATGTGGTGCTTGTCTGTCTGCGGGTCCCATCAGCAAAAGATGTTGTGGCTCCTTTAACTTTGGAAGGCTCTCCCTGCTGGGGGCATGGTAGAGACAGAGGAAAGTTTTTAGGCTGGTTTTAATGGCTTCAAATTGCAAAGCCCTGGGATCTGAATTCCTTGAGAGAGGGATTCCACCTGAGTTGCGTTTCACCCCTCCTGTGGGGAAGGTTCAGGTGGTAGACAGCCCTGAAAGCAGCCTGTTTCTGCATTTGGGGCATTGCAGCCTGTGTAATTCCGGGGCTGAGTCCAGAGGCAACCAAACCTCTGTAGAAACAGCTGCAGAAGGCTCTGTTTCATCCCCTTTCCTCTTTTTCTGTTAGCCCAATAGGCGACTTCCACCTTGATCAGTTTCGCCTGAGCTGGGGGCCTATTTTTAGTAGTCAGAATTTGTTTGTTAATGCCACTATTGGTGTTTGGTTGGACCCAGTCCCTGTTACTGTTGGAGACTCTTTCCTTTCCCTCCGGGAAGCCACCTGTGGGGGAGGGGCGCTGGTCGCCAGCCACCGCGGCTTGGGGAACTCGCTGTTCCGAGACTTGCAGCCAGTCTGGAGACTTGCAGCCAGTCCAGGAAGCCGCCTGTGAGAGAGGGGTGCCGGCTGTCAGCCTCCGTGGCTTGGGGAAGTGTGCACGGCTCACGGAACTCACTGTTGCCGAGTCTCGCAGCCAGTCCAGCTGGTCCAGACTGGGGTACACTGTGTGTCTGGTCTCTGTCATGGCTCTGGGAGCTGTTCTGTACTGTTTCTGGTTATTTAGTAGTTGCTCTGGAGGACAAACTGAAACACGTGCACCTTACTAAGCTGCCATCTTGGCCCCCAGTCCCACTTCATTCCTTTTTGTAACAGCACAACATTCTATTATATGTATACACCATCATTTGCCAATCTACTTTCTCAGTCAGTGCATCCTTCAGCCACCTGCATTCATCAGGCATTATGTATAATGTCCAAAGCCTACAGTCCATCAACACTCTCAATTTTAGATAATTTCATTGTTCCCAAGAGAAAAATAACCAATAAACACACCCTCACCAAATAAGAAACCTAAACCTCCTCTTCACTCTTGTCCCACCCCATTATTTACCTCTGCTGTTGCTGTGGTAGTTCTGATGTTTTCCTTTCAAACATAGCCCATAGTATACAATATCAGTAGTCCCTCTGTAGCCTGGACTTAAACACTTTTTGTACATGAATAATACCTTTGAAGTAGTTTTTGCAAGAACTAATTTTATTTCTAGGTTTAATCAGTGGAACACATAGGTCCATACAACCCCTTTCAATCTTGTTCACCTTCAATATGGTAATATTACTTATAGATCCACTATAGAACTGCCCTTACTTTTATCTATTCCCTTATATTGGAGTTCAGCCTCATTAGCTAACTGTTCACCCTTCTGTAGCTTCTATGTATCTCTGCCTCCCCTGTATTCTGTATTATAAACCTCTGATTTTACCTTTACCATATTCATAAAAGTGGATTCATACAGTACCTATCCTTTTGTATCTGGTTTATTTCACTGAGCATTATGTCCTCAAGGCTCACCCATCTTACCATGTGCTTCAGGACATCATTTCAATTTACTGCTGTATAATATTCCATCATATGTATATATCACTTTTTGTTGATCCTTTCATCTGTTTATGGGCATTTGGTTTGTTTCCATCTTTTGGCAATTGTGAATAATGCTGCTGTGAACATCAGTGTGCAAATGTCTGTTTGTGTCATTGCTTTCAGCTCTTCTGGGTATATACCAAGTAGTGCTATTGTTGGGTCACAGTGTAACTTGATATTTAGTTTCCTAAGAAACTGCCAAACTGTCTTCTACAGTGGTTGCACCATTATACTTTTCCCACCAGCAGTGAATAAGTGTCCCAATTTCTCCACATCCTTTCCAACATTTATAGTTTCCTGTTTGTTTAATAACAGCTATTCTTATAAGTGTGAGGTGGTATCTCATTGTAGTCTTGATCTGTATTTCCCTTACAGGCAATGAAAATGAACATCTCTTCATGTGTTTTTGAGTCATCTGTATTTGCTCTTCAGAAAAATGCCTATTCATATCTTTAGCCCATTGGGTTGTTTGTTCTTTTGTTGTTGAGTTGTATGACTTCTTTGTGTATACTTTATACTTTGTGTAGCATTTTATTCTTTTAGTTGCTATTTGGAGTAGAATTTTTTCCTTAACTGACTCCTCAGATAGGTCATTACTTGTGTATAGAAATTTACTGATTTTTGCACATTAATTTTATATCCCACCACGTTGCTAAATTTATTAGCTCGAATAACTTTTCTGTAGATTTCTCAGTCTCTTCCAAGTATAGTGTCATGTCATCTGCAAATAATGATAGTTTTACTTCTTCCTTTCTGATTTGATGCCTTTTATTTGTTTGTCCTGCCTAATTGCTCTAGCTAGAACTTCCTGCACAATGTTGAATAATAGTGGTGACAGTAGGCCTCCTTGTCTCATTGCTGATCTTAGGAGGGAAGCTTTCAGTCTCTCTCCACTGAGTAGGATGCTATCAGTTTTTCATATATTCCCTTTATCATATTGAGGTAGTTAATTTGATTCCTATCTTTTGGAGCGTTTTTTCTTTTTTTAACAGAAAAGGAAGTTGAATTTTGTCAAATGTTTTTCAGCACCGAGATGATCATGTGATTTTTCCCTTTCAATTTGTTAATATGCTGTATTACATTAATTGATTTTCTTGTGTTGAGCCATCCTTGTATTCCTGGTTTAAACCTTAACTTGGTCATCGTGTATAATTCTTTTAATGTATTGTTGGATTCGGTTTGCTAATATTTTGTTGAGAATTTTTGCATCTATATTCATTAGGAAGATTGGCCTGTAGTTTCCTTTCTTATAGCATGTTTACCAGGCTTTGGTATTAAAATGATATTAGCTTCAGAAAATGAGCAAGGCAGAGTTCCTTTCCCACCAAATTTTTGGATAAGTTTGAGCAGGACTGGTATTGGTTCTTTTTGGAATGTTTGATAAAATTCCCCTGTGAAGCCATCTGGCCCTGGGCTTTTTTTTGTAGGAAAATTTTTGATGACTGATTGGATATCTTTACTTATTTGTTTATATCTTCTATTTCTTCCTGAGTCAGTGTAGCTTGTTTGTATGTTTCCAGGAATTTGTTTATTTTATCTAAGTCGTCTAGTTTATTGGCATACAGTTGTTCACAGCATCCTCTTGTGATTTCTTTTATTTCTTCAGGGTCCATGATAACACACCACTTCTCATTTCTGATTTTGTTTATTTGTATCCTCTCTCTTTTTTCTTTGTCAGGATTGCTAGTGACACATCAATTTTATTTATTCTCTCAAGGAACCAACTTTTGGTTTTATTGATTCTTTTATTGTTTTTTTGTTCTCCCATTCATTTAACTCTGCTTTAATCTTTGTTACTTCTTTTCTTCTATTTGCTTTGGTGTTAGTTTGCTGTTCTTTCTCAAGCTGTTCCAGGTGAGAAGTTAAGTCCTTGATTTTTATTCTTTCTTGTTTTTAAATATAGGCATTTAGGGCAATACATTTCCCTGTCAGCACAGTGTGTGCCAAATCCCAAAAGTTCTGATATATTGTAGTCTCATTTTCATTCATCTCCACATAGCTACTGGTTTCTCTAGAAATTTCTTCTTTGAGCTACTGATTGTTTAATATTGTGTTATTTAATCTACGTATTTTGTGAGTATTCTCACAAAACCATTTGTTTGATGGTTATTGAGGTCCAGCTTCATTACATTGTAGTCAAAGAAAGTTCTTTGCATAATTTCAACATTCTAAAATTTGTAAAGGCCTGTGTTGTGCCCTAACATATAATCCTAGAGAATGATCCATGAACACTAGAGAAGAATGTATGTCCTTGTGTTTTGGGGTGCAATGACTTATATATGTCTGATAGGTCTAATTCATTTTTTTAGTTGTTTAACTTCTCTGTTTCCTTCTTGATCTTATCTGTGGTTGCTCTATTTATAGAGGAGAGTAGTATATTGAAGTCTCCTAATATTATTGTTGAAACATCTATCATTCCATTCAGTTTTGCCAATGTCTGTCTCACGTACTTTGGAGCTCCTTGATTGGGAGCATATACATTCATGATTGTTATATCTTCTTGGTGAATTATCCCTTTAATTAACATATAAGGTCCTTCTTTGTCTCTTATGATGTCTTTACATTTAAAGTCTATTTTGTCTGATATTAGTATAGCTACTCCTGCTTTCTTTTGGTTACAACTTGCATGAAAAATAATTTCCCATGTTTTCACTTTCAACCTATTTGTATCTTGTGTCTAACATGAGTCTCTTGTAATCAGCATATAGCTGGATTATATTTCTTAATCCATTCTGTCAATCTGTTTCTTTTAATTGGAAGTTCAGTCCATTAACATTCAAAGTTATTACTGAAAAGGCATTTCTTGAATCCACCATCTTCTCTTTTGGACTTTTTGCCAGATCTATATCTTCTTTTCCCTCTTTCTCTTTTTGTTCTTTAAGTTACACTTATGGTACTCTTCACCTCTGTGCCCTCCTCCAGACCTCCTTCTCCTGTCTTTTTTTTTCAACTGGCAGAACTCCCTTTATTATTTCTTGTAGGGCCAGTCTCAAGTTGACAAATTCTTTCAGGATTTGTTTGTCTGTGAAAATTTTAATCTCTCCCTCAGTTTTGAAGGACAATTTGTCCAGGTACAGAATTCTTGGCTGGAAGTCTTTCTCTTTCAGGATCTTAAGTACATCATACCACTATTTTCTCACTTCTATGGTGCCCACTGAGTGGTCTGAACTCAGTCTTATGTGGTTTCCCTTGTATGTGATAGATTGGTTTTCTCTTGCCACTTTCAGAATTTTCTCCTCATCAACATTTGACAGACTGATTAGTATGTGTCTTGGTGAAAGCCTATTTGGATTTATTCTATTTGGAGTTCATTGAGCTTCTTTGACTTGTATATTTATATCATTTATAAGATTTGGGAAGTTTTCCCCCATAATGTCCTCAACTAGTCTTCCTCTTTTCCTTCTGGGACACCAATGATTCTTATATTTTTGCTCTTTGTTTTATCCATCATTTCCCTGTGATTCAATTCAAATTGTTCCATTTGCTGTTTTGAGCGTTCAAAATCAGTCATCCTGTCCTCTAGTTCACTTATTCTTTCTTCTGCCTCTTCAAATCTGCTGTTATCTGTCTCTAGTGTGTTCTTTATCTGATCTACAGAACCTTTAATTTCTGTGATATCTGCTATTTTTCTATTTATTCTTTCACATTCCTTTTTAGGCTCTTCTAGTGTCTTCTTGATCTCCTTTATGACTTTAGCCATCCCATTTATTTTATTTACTAGATTTATATGAACATCTTTATTAGTTGTTACAATGTCTATGTCTACTCTGGTGTTTTAATTCAATAATTAGGCTGGGCTATTTCTGTATGCGTTGTGATATGTTTAGAGATATTCTGTTGTTTTCACTGCACGTAAATATCTTTATTGATTTACTTTGGAAATTGATTTTCTTCAGTAGTCTAAAGCCTTGTGTTTGTGAGATGTATGTGTAGCAGGATGCAGGGCACAGCCTGGGACACAAAAGTGTGGTGATGTGTTGCAGCACGGGTATAGGCACAGGTTGGGGATGCTACACTGGTGCTTGTAAACATGGGCACTCAGTAGCCAGGGAGGATGTGGCTATGTGGGTTCATGGGTCTGGGGTGTGTGGCCCTGGTATGTGCTGCTCTAGAACATGGGCCTTTTTTGTACTTGCACAGAGCTATGGAAGTGGGTCTGTGTTATACCTGCATGGGCTGGGGGTGGATGTGACCCAGGTGTGGTCAGCTCTTTCCCAGAGCTGGGGCCTGTGACTGGGAACCATGTGCATGCACGGGTCTAGGAGTGCCATATACTGATATACCTGTGTGGAAAGCTCAGGGAGTGCAGGGTGAGGCTTGCGACTGTATGGCCTGGGGTCCAGTGTAGTCTGGATATGGAGGTAAGTGCCCACAGCATTTATGTGCTGGTGATAGCCTGCAAGGAGCAGGGAGGGGGAGGTAGTGCTTGGGAGGGCTGCAGGAGAGGTGGGTTGGGCTGCATTTGGGGTGGGGTTGTGGGGAAGTACGTGGGCAAGGGTTTGGCAGGGTGGGGGCACTTGGAGAGCAGGGAGTTGGGGGTGGGTGATGGGGTTCATGTGCTTGGGGTATGGGGTGAGTTGTGGGTTGTGGGTTGCCCTGGTAAGAGAAGCACATTCAAGGAATGTGGCTTGAATTACTTCCTAGTCCCTGTCTCCCTGTTTGTGCACTCTGAGGGCTCTGGACTTCTGTGTTAGGCTCCAGGTCTCTGCTTCTCAGTTTCTCAGCTTTTGCAACCAGGGCCATCCTATGTGGTGCAGAAGACTCTCCCAGGTCCATTATACTCTGGAATTGCCATCTCAGTCACCCTCCTTTCCCTTCTCTAACTTTTCCTTGGAGCAGGGCTAAACTTGATCTATCTTATTCCACCATTTTCCCAGAATTCCTGCCCCCCACTGTCACCATTCTTAGTCACCATCGAAGCATTGTGCTGGAAGTTCTAGCTAGAGAATCAGGCAAGAAAAAGAAATAAAAGGCATCTAAATTTGGAAGGAAGAAGTAAAACTTTCATTGTTCACAGATGACATGATTCTCTATGCAGAAAGTCCCAAAAAAATCTACAGCAAAGCTACCAAAACCAATAAACAAGTTCAGCAAAGTGGCAGGATACAAGATCAACATGCAAAAATCATGTATATTAGTATAGTGTTTCTATATACTAGTAATGAGCTTTCTGAGGAGGAAGTCACAAAAAATTCCATTTACAATAACAACCAACAGAATCAAATATCTAGGCATAAATTCAACCAAGGACATAAAGTACCTATACAAAGAAAATGACAAAACATTACTAAAAGAAATCAAGGAAGTTGTAATAAAATGAAGAATATTCCATGTTCAGGAACATAGTTAAGATGTCAATGATATCCAAAATGATTTATAGATTCAGTGCAATACCAATCAAAATCTCCACAACTTACTTTTCAGAAATAGAAAAACAAATGATCAAATTTATTAGGAAGGAAAGGGTGCTTCAAATAGTTAAAAACATCTTGAGAAAAAAAATGAAGTTGGAGGGTCTTACACTACCTGACATTAAAACATATTACAGGGTAGGCCACCTGTGGCTCAACAGGCAGAGCTCTTGCCTGCCATGCCAGAAACCCGGGTTTTATTCCTGGTGCCTGCCATGCAAATGAAAAATAAAAACATATTACAAAGCTATGGTAATCAAAAGAGCATGGTATGGTCATAAAGATAGATATACTGACCAATGGAATAGAATTGAGAGTGCAGAAATAGACTATTTCATCTATTGAAGATTAATTTTTGACAAGGCAGTCAAGTCCACTGAACTGGGACAGAACAACCTCTTTTACAATTGGTGCTTGGAGAAAGAATGAATGAAAGGTCCCCCATCTCATACTTTATACAAAGATTAGCTTAAAATGGAACTAAGACTGATACATTAGTGCTAAGGCCATAAAACTCTTAGAGCAAAATGTAGAGATGTATCTTAAATATCTTGTGATTGGAGGTGGTTTCCTAGACCTTACACTCAAAGTGTCAGCAATGAAAGAAGAAATAAGTAAATGGGATCTCCTCAAAATTGAATACTTTGTGCCTCAAAGGACTTTGTCAAGAAAGTAAAAATGCATCCTACACAATGGGAGATAATATTTGGAAACCACATATTAGATGCAGGTTTAATATACAGAATATATAAAGAAATCTTACAACTTAAAAAGACAAACAACCCAATTTAAAAATGTATAAAAGACATGGATAGACACTTTTCTAATAGGAAATACAATGGCTCAGAAACATACGAAAAGATGTTAACTTCAATAGTTATTAAGTAAATGCAAATCAAACTCTCAAATGAGATATCTCACATTTACTAGAATGGTCATTATATAAGTACATTAAAAAAAAACAGAAATCTACAAGTGCTGGAGTGTATGTACAGAAACAGATCCTCTGTAAGAAACACTTATTCCCTGTTGGTGGGAATATAGAACAGTGAAGCTGCTCTGGAAGGCAGTTTGGCTATTTCTGAGGACGTTAAGTGTAGAGCTGTTATATTATGTAGTGTAATTTAGTGTAATTAACAAAGCTGAGTGTAAGTGTGGTTGAAAAAGAAAGACTAGAGTCTTGTGTGTCACCAGAAGGGAAGCTAGAGGATAAAAACTTGGACTATAAGTGAAACCTAAAATGGACAATGATGGTGATTAATTGTATAAATATAAGAAGGTTTTTTCATAGATGAGGACAAATGTTTGTCACTATTACAAAGTGCTAAAATGGGATAGTCTATTAGCTAGTGTTCTCTAGAGAAGCAGAATCAGCAGGAGATAGCTGTACATATAAAATTTATAAAAGTGTCTCATGCAGCCGTGGGGATGTAAGAGTCCAAGATCTGTAGAGCAGGCCATGAGCTGGCAACTCCAATGAAGTCTCTCAATGAACTCTTAAAGAGAGGCTGGCTGGCTGAAGCAGGAGGAGTGATCGTTTCTTCTAAGTCCTCCTTAAAAGCCTTTTGGTAATTAGATTAAGCATCATTCATTACAGAAGACATTCTCACAGCAATCAGCTGTGGATGCAGACAATGTGATCATGATTTAAGTCCATGAAATGTCCTCACAGCAACAAACAGGCCAGCACTTGCCCAACCAGACAACTGGGCACCACCAACTTTGCCTAGTTGATGCATGAACCTGACCATCACAGTCCACCCCCTGTCAACTTGGCAGCTATGCACATCACCTTAAGCCATACTTAATCTCTAAATAGAAAACAAACAGACACATATTTCCCTTGCTTTACAATACCCAACTGTCCTGTATAGAACAAGAAATGCATTAAATTTCTCCAGAATAGGGTGCAAGTCCTTGTGTAATATTCTTTCTTAAACTTGAGATCCTACAACTTAAATACTATAGCATGAACAAAACAGTTTATGTCATATGATAAATGAGATAAAAAAAAAGAGGAAAGCAAAGATATTTGATTTATGTGTAAGTACATAGATACTAATTACAAAGCAAGGAAGAAATATTCATACCATTACAGTCCTCATTTTTGTAACTGATCACATGGTCATAGTTCATATTTACCACTACTATCTTCCATTACCCATTCCATGTTCCCTTTACCCTCAGCAAGCACCTCAGCTGGCTGTGGTTCTTTGCCTGGTGGGGTGATCAAAACCTTCGTTCCTGAAGTTTCAGAGCCAATAGTAGTCCAGCCTGGATTGGGTTGTTGCAGTTTTCCATTGATTTTAATCACAGGACATGGTGATAATAAGAAATGTCCTAGGGGATCTCTTATTCCAGGAAAACTCTTCTTTACCATTATGTAGTTGAAGTCTTATTTCTCCTTGATAGTCAAGGTCAATCACCCCAGCCAGTAAAGTAATCTCCTTCTTGGTTCATTGATCCAGGGGCATGAGTAGCCCAAAGTGACCAAGTGGGAATCTTAGATTCCAGTTCAATGGAATCACTGTTGTTTCTCCTGGTGGAAGCACTCCCCCTTCTGGAACTAAAATCTGTAGATCAGCAGAGCTCAAGGCTGCAAGGACAGGAAGAAAAAACTTTCCTAGTAGATCACTAGGGAAAATAGTGAGTGGTGCCACCCCATTTCCAACCCTTGTTTCCTGAACCCATGAATCCTGGCTGTGGGAGAAACAACATCATGCAATGGATGCCGATTCAGAGCATACACAGTCTCCTGGAGAACATCACCCTAGCCCTGCAAGGTATTGCCTCCTAGTTGGCACCATAATTGAGTTTTCAAAAGGCTATTCCACCATTCTATCAATCCAGCTGCCTCTGGATAATTTGAAACATGGTAAGACCAGAGAATTCCATCAGCATGTGCCCATTCCCACAGTTTATTTGCTGTGAACTAGGTTCCTTGATCAGAAACAATGCTTTGTGGAATAGCATGATGATGGATAAGGCATTATGGAAGTCAATGGATGGTAGTTTTGGCAAGAGCATTGCATGCAGGGAAAGCAAACCAATATCCAGAGTAAGTTCTATCCCAGTTAGAATAAATGGCTGCCCCTTCCATGTTGGAAATGGTACAATGTAATCAACCTGCCACCATTCCCTCAGGGAATGGTGCCATATCAGGGGTTGAGTGTGGGTCTCTGCTGCTGGAAAATTGGGCACTCAGCAGTGGCTGTAGCCAGGTCAGCCTTGGTGAGTTGAAGTCCATTTTGCTGAGCCCATGCATAACCTCCATCTCTACCACCATGACCCCATGGGCAATATTCATGAGCCCATTGGGCAATGGCAGGAGTTGCCAGGGAATGAGGTTGATTGGTATCTACAGAACAGTTCATCTTATCCAGTTGATTAGTAATATCTTCCTCTGCTGAAGTCACCCTCTGGTGCACATTCACATGGCACACAAATATCTTCATGTTTTTAGCCCACTCAGAAATATCTATCCACATACCTCTTCCACAGACCTCACTGTCACCAATATTCCAGTCATGCTCTTTCCAATACCTTGACCATCCAGCCAAACCATTAGTAATAGCCCATGAGTCAGTATACAAATGCACCTGTGGACAGTTCTCCTTCCAAGCAAAATGAACCATCAGTATGGAACTGAAAGTCTATGGAGTGAGCTGGCAAAAGAGATAGTCAATATATCATCATTTGAGTCTGCTAATTGTATGCTTATATGAGGTAAGGTAATAATGCTTTTGACACCTTTACAGAGTTTACCGACACTTTCAGCAGAGATGGTATATGGAAAAATATATTTAAAGCAAAGTAGGGTCTGAGTTAACAGTAACACTGTAATATTTTTCATTAATCTTAAGAAAAGCAATATATCAAAACTAAATGTAAGTAAGAGGGAGATATAAGGGATTATTTTCTCCTTTAGTTTTGGAAGAAATGGGAATGTTCTCATACAGATTATGGCGATGAATGCATAACTATGTGACTTTAAAGGGAGCCATTGATTGTGCATTAATATGGAGTGTACGGTGTGTGAATAAACACTGTTTTAAAAATAAACAGAAACAAACAAGTGGTGAAAAAGATGTGGAGAAAAAAGCATACTTCTTCATTGTTGGTAAGGAAGTAAAATTGTGCAGCCCCTTAAAAAGACAATGTGTTGGTTCCTCAGGATGCTAAGTATAGAATTGCTATATTATTTAACAATCACACTGCTAATTAAGTACTCAGAAGAACTGTACCCAGAGATATGAATAGATACTGCCACAATGTATATGGTGGCATTGGTCATGGTTGCCAATGGATGGAGGTGGCACAAATGTCCAACAACTGATGAGGGAAGGGCAAGCTGTGACATATACATACATTGGAATATTATGTGGTTGCAGAGATGAATGAAGTTGTGAGGCGTACAATGATGTGAATGAACCTTGGGGACACTATGTTGAGTAAAATAAGTCAGAAATGAAAGGACAGATATTGTATAGTCTCACTAATATAAGCTAACTATAATGAGCAAACTCTGAGAGTTTAAGTTGAAAGCATACATTATCAAGAGATAGAGGGCAGAGACTGGGCAATTGATGCTTAAGGAGTACAGAATGTTCAATAAGGTTTATTACAAAGGTTCAGAAATGGATAGCACAACACTGTGTGATGGTAGCACAACTGTAAGTGTAATTAACAAAACTGTGTATGAGTATTGTTGAAAGAGGGAGACTAGAGCTGTGTGTGTGTCACCAAAATGAAAGTTAGAGAATAAAAACTAGGACTATGTAACTTAGCAAAACCTAGAGTGCACAATGATGGTGGTGAATTGTATAAACATTAGAATACAAGGACAAATATATATCACTATTAAAAGGTGTTAATAGTAGGGTGTATATGGTAAAATGCAATTAATGCAAATTGATAGTTTTTAGTAACATTGTAATATTCCTACATTAATAGTAATGAAGGCAGTACACAAAAGCTAAATGTCAACAATAGGAAGATGTCAGGTGTACGGGATTTTTTTTTTCCTCTGAGAGAAATGATAATATTCTCATGTTAACTGTAGTGGTGAATGCATAACTATGTGATTATACCATGATTGTGCCATTGACTGTGCACTTTGGATGGATTGTATATATGTGAGTAAAACTGTTAAAAATAATACAGGAGGATAAGAGGTATGAGATATTTTTTGATTTTACTTTTTATTTCTTTTTGGGGGGGTTGGGGGAAGTAATGACAATGCTCTAAAATTGATTGTGGTGGTGAATGCACAACTATGTGATGATACTGTGAGCCACTGATTACATACTTTGGATGAATGATATGGTGTGTGAATATATCTCAATAAAATTTCATAACAAAGAAACATAGAAACTGAAAGCATAAAATAAGTTAACAGCACAAAATCAAAGGCATTACTTATGATTAGAAATATGGACTGTTTGAGATATCTTTGTAAAAAAGTGTAGATGTTTACAAAGTATTCTAAAATGAAATCCAGTTATAGGTTGCTCACATGAGAAAATTCTAAAGTGAGCTGATGCAAAAAGGTCAAAACAAAGACGGACATGTGTACTTCAGAGAAATTTAAACCAAATGGGAGCAAGCCTAAAAATGGAAAATAAGAAAAGTTAAATTCAACTTAAAAATATTAAATGGAGCAAGAAGTGTTCTGTACATCTTTCTAATGAAGATGTTATACCACATGCAGACATTTCTATGTACTGTCCTGTTACTAAAAATAGTGTTCTCAAAAAATCAATTGTGAGGGTTTGTTTTTGAAATCTCAGCTCAGTTTCATTGATCTATGTCCCTGTCCTCCTGCCATGCTGTTTTAATTACTGTAGCTTTGTAAAAAGTTTTAAAATCTGTAAGTGTGAGTCCTCCAACTTCTCTCTATTTCCAGATAGTTCTTCTGGTTTTGGTTCCCTACCTTTCCATACGAATTTGATGATTAGCTGTCCTTTTCCATAAAAGGCTTTTTGAATTTTTTTGGGGGGGAGGTTCATGGTCCAGGAATTGAACCTGGGTCTCCTGCATGGAAGTCAGACAACTAACCACTAAACTACCTATGCACCCCTTGCTTTTGGACTTTTTATTGTGTTTGTATTGAATATACAAATCACTTTCCATTGAATTAAAATTTTAACAATATGCAATCCATAGCCATGGACTATCCT